>NW_004524761.1:3786297-3825864 GCF_000260255.1 Octodon degus | reverse complement strand
CTTCCTTCCTTCCTTCCTTCCTTCCTTCCTTCCTTCCTTCCTTCCTTCCCTCCTTCCTTCCTTCTTCTTTATTTTGGGCTTGGGATTAACCCCAGGACCTGTGCACTAAGCTACACCCCTAGCCCTTTAAAACTTTTTTCATCTTGAGACAAGGTCTCACTAAGTTTCCCAGGTAGGACTTGAACTTGTAATCCTCCTGCCTGAGCCTCCCAGAGTTCTAGAATTAGAGGCATGCACCTCCACACCCAGCTTGCCTTCTTTCTTTATGTGCTCTGGTTTTTTAGTCTTGCTGTGCATTAGCTAGAACTCTAGATTCAGGAACCAGAACACAAGTCAAACCAATGCAAGAAAAGGAAAAGAAAGAAAAAGGAAAAGAAAAGAAGAGAAGGAAGATATGGAAAGAAGGAGGATTTCTGGCCTATATATGAATAATTGAGATAGAGCTGGAGTGGGGTTGTTTTTTATGTGTTTAGCACAGGGTGTACAGGGTCTCACTACATAAATTGGACTCGTAGTGATCCTCATGTTTTCAGACTCCCAAGCGCTGGGATTACAGGTATGCGCCACCATACCCAGTCTCAGTCGCCATCTCAGTGCACCCTGGGGGTGGAGCCGGCATGATTTGTGTTGCCAGGGGTTGAACCCCAGTCTCTAAACTCTGCCTAAGCAGGCCCTTTAGTCCACGGAGCTATCTGGCTGAACCCCTGGAGCTGGGTTTTAGGATGGCTGGGTTTCCAGGTCTCACTGGTACACTTCCCATCTTCATCTTTCTCTGCCAGGTTAATTCTGGCTTGAATCAGACTGTGCCCTCCGCTCCCGGGTGGTCGCCGTGGCAGGGACCATTTGTCTCCCAACAGCCATTCCCTCTTCCTCTGACATGGCAGGGCATCAGAGTTGGCAGTATGACCTCCTTTGCAACTAAGTGTGGCTTAGGACTAAATTCTGGCTAATTAGATGTATACAAAATGACGTAAACAAATTTTTGCATTTTCCTTTCCTTTTTCTCCTACCTCCTGGCTGGCTGGCTGGAATATGCGTGCAGTGGAGGCAACCCCAGATGGTCAGAAGAACAAGATAGAAGAGACCGGGTCTCTTGGACTTCTGAGTTTTGTGGAACAGAGCTACTATGTCCACTTGGCTTTTATATGGGGGAGGAGTGAACTTTGATCTTGTTTAAATTACTGCTATGTGGGTCTTTGTTTGAGTAGCCAGACAAGTACCTTCATTAATGTCCTGAGTCTACTGGCCAAAGATAAAATCTTCTAAGTGGTCAGGCTTGGGACTAGGACCCCATCTGTAACCAGGGTTGGGAGGAGTGGAGGGGTGGAGGAGCTGTTCTCCAAGTAACATTGGGTGGGCTGCTATCACCAGAAAATAAATTTAAGTGAGTTCTGGGCAGGCACAAATAGCACATGTCCATCCTGCGCTGGAGCACCCTGGTTCCCCGTGTGCTTGCCTTATTAGGGTCACTGAGGAGAAGCTTTCATTGGGCCAACTCAGGCTTTTCCTCTCACCAGGCCACAAAGGAGGTACCTGGCATGTGCACCATTTGCCAGGTGCCTGGTCATGGTCCCACTAGATGTGACTACGGAGGTGGGTCTTCTTCATAGCATGGTGGACAGAGTGGACAGTGTGATGCACTTATCGTCATAGCCCTCTGTCCACTTGCGCAGTAGGTGGTCCTGCAGGTAGAGAAGTTTACTTGGGAGAAAAACTTGTGCCTTAGTCCAACTGGGGGGCTGTAACAAAATACCATAAACTGGGCAGCTTGTAAGCAACAGCAGTTTATTTCCTCTGGTTTAGGAAGCTGGAAGTGAAAGCCAGCATTTTCAGTGCTCTCTTAGGTCGTGTCTGTCATGGGCCCGCTTCATGGTTTGTAGCTTTCTCACTGTCTTCATGCACAACCCTCACAATACAATTGTCCCCACAGGCCCAGCCTCCTAACAGGATCACACTGGGGAGTGGATTTTCAACCTATGAATTTTTTACCTATGACAAAACCCAAGCTGGCCTTGAACTTGTTCGATTTGTTTTTGTACCAAGAAGTAGACTTGAATTTATGGAGCTCCTCCTGCCTCAGCCTCTAGTGTGAGCTACCATGCCCAGCTCTACATATGAATATTTCAGGGAAACAAACCCTCAGACTTTAAGGGCTGAGGCCTCCATGGACCAAGGTAAAAGTGGGATTGGATCATGGCACTGTATGTCTCTGCACTATCTGTCCCAGCTCGCAACAGTCTGTCTCTGCCAGTGATCTTCTCTGGAAAATGACATGAGGATCCCAGGTGGGTCTCTCCCTGCGCCAAAGGCAGGGTACATCCTTTAAATTTACTCCAAACACTCACTGGGGATGGACCAGAGTGTTTGTTAACTCCAAACGCCAATACATGTTGATAAATAATGCTATTAAAAATGTATTATTGCTCTGACACTTTGCTGTAACATCTTTCCTCTTCCTTTTTCCCCAAGTAACATTTACTTTAAGTGGCCCCAGCCAAAAGCCAAACACCAATAAAACTGTACCAAGTCTCCCAGAACCTCTCCACTTAAGAAACAACTCAAAGATTCAGCTCTCCAGGAAAAGCCACTGAGCCATTCCATTGTTTTGTAAACTTTGCAAAGTCAGTAGTTTCCGTGGCTGAGATCTAACTGTACATTGCATTTGAAATTTTGAAGCTTCAATTGCTTAAAAATATTGTAACTGCTTCTCAAACAGGAAAATTGCATTTAGATTTCCCTCTGTGTTTAACCTCAGACTGGCAAGAGATAGTCTTCAAATTTCCCCAGCAAATGAAAATCACTTTAGGATCAAGATTACTTAAGGATAGTTCTTTCCGTGAGAAAAAGAAAATCCTCAGGAACAGATACAGCCATTCCAATTCTGTACTGGGCCATAATGTGGGGAAATAGATGATCATTTTGTCCTATAATCCTCAGCATGAAGGATTTAGGATAGAGACAAGGAAAGACAGTCTCGGATAGGAGGCTGAGTCACATCTGAACTGGTACTAAGGGAATTGCAGCATCCTGTACTCAATTTTCTTAGAGGCCAGCTTCCTGGAAAATTGTAGTATTTTCCATTTCAAAATTCCTGTCTTCTTGCAGAGGCTCTGTACTTTCAAATCGCCTCTTCCCACCAGTCTTCTAAGTCATTCAGACTAAAGTGGGATTGCTTGCATCTTAAGGGGACTCAATGGGAACTGGGCAATGCTGCACTTGAAGAAATGAATCAACATTAATGAAATCCTGAGCAAGGACAGTCTGTTAGATAAGTGTTGAATGGAGGTCTTTTCTTTCTGCTGAAAGCCTGGTTTTCCTTGTGATAAATATACCCACTCCCCCACCCCTTCCTTCCTTACATCTGTTCAGCAAACTTCTCTGGGGTGCCTGTTCCCTTCTATTCCCTGAAAATCTGGGAACAGGAGCTTCCTACAACAGAGAGAACTGAGTCCAAGAACTAAGAATCATAATCATCCACAATGATGGCAATTAGCTTTTATTGAATGAGTGCTTTTGACAAACCGGGGCCTGCACTAGGATCTCTTTGTGGATGGAATTTAACCTTCCCAATGGCCCACCAAAGTAGAAAGTATAATTCCCTTTTCACAGACAGGAAAACAGAGGTACCCGGGTTTTTTTGGGTTTTTTTTTCCACCAAGGTTACATGTGTTAAGGTGAGATACTGGGACATCAACACAGGCAGTCTGATTTCAGAGCTTTTTGTTCCAAGTGAGATTAGATTAAAATAAGCATATAGGGCAGGCTTTGAGAGGCAAAGCCTTTAAAGTGCGCTGCAGGGCCTGAGGAGTTGTGAGGAGGGGCAGGAAAGAGGGCCAGCTTCTCGCTGAGTGCAGAGGAGCCTCGGGTGAGGGCACCACCGTGGGTCGCCCTAGTCTTGTCCTCAGCTACCACAAGGTCCCCCTCCCCCCTAGCAGACACCAGAAGCCAGCAGGCTGGCTGCGCCCCAGGCATGGCTCGGTCAGGAAGAGGGGATCTTTTGTGAGCTGCGGGCCTGGTCTCTGTTAATGCCAATTAGCGTTTCTGCCTGCTTGGAGCTATGGGGCCAGCAGGCTTCTGTGATCCTGGTGGCTAAGGGTTCTGGCCTAGAAACGTTCAGGATGTGGGACAAAAGTCAGAGTCTGAGAGAAGGGACTTTGTCATTGAATGGAGAGGAAATGGGGTTTCACAGCCGCTCCATGGGGCCCTGCAGCCTTGAGTGCAGAGCTTTCTGGGGCCCGACAAAGAGGAAGAGGAAAGAAAGCAAAATCCAGGCCTGCCTTTGGCCACCCCCACCCCACCCCCGCATGTTGTCCTGGGTCCCACGGCTCACTGTGCAGCAGCTGCTGACTTGGGGGCTGGCTCCTGAGAGAAGCAGGGAAGGAGGAGAGTGGGCCCTGTCACTCCTGGGCTTGTACTGCTCTAAGAGCTTGTCTATCTGGTCTGTGAGTATCCCAACCCCACTCTCAAACAGGCCCAGAACACTGGCTTCAGAGTCCCCAGCCACCAGGCTCTGTGGCCGGCAGTGGCATGAACTCCAGTAAATGGTGTCACAGCAGCACACTGAGTCCCTGTGAAGAACTCGTTGTGGGGGTGATGGTGGGTGGAAGCTGCCAAGAAAACCTGACCATCCCAGAGGAGTAGGTGAGGGACTCCTGAGGCCCGAGATAGACAGGAACGTGGACCTTAGCACTCAGGGACGCAGGAGACAGGGACTACTTGAAAAGCAGAGAAAGCATGATTTCCCCCTTTTCCTTCCCTTCCTTAATCATTACCTACAAGTAAGACTCACACAAGCTGGTGGTTTCAAACTTTAGCTAAAGAGAATATTGTATCCTTTTAGTGGCCCAATAAGGTCCAGGGACTACAAAGACCAGACCCTGGGCAAGAGGTTGGAAAGAGCTCCAGGTCTCAAAACAAACTAACGAGAAAACATCCACCTAGGGAGTAAACAGAGACCTACTTTGAAGTAGGTCAGCACAGCCCATTTGCCTTGTAAAAGAACAAGGACTTCTGAGGAAGAAAAGAAGATTCTTTGAAAGAACAAGTTAATCATATAAATGTAACCTGAGACCTCATTTAGTGCAACTGCCAGCGTTTGCCCACTTTTGTTCAAGGTTCTCTGTCTCTGTCTCTCTTCCTTTCGCTGTCATTCTCTCTCTGTCTCTGTCTGTCTGTCTGTCTCTCTCTCTCTCTCTCTCTCTGTTTCTCTCTCCCCTAACAAATCTGTCATGTTGCAGTAACTATACTTACACTCTATGTGACAGCCTACGTGTCATCTCTGAACTCTTTCATCAAACACACAAAGAATCAAATGAGTCACCAGTTTCTAATGGTGTTAGGACTCAGTTTTCCTGTGGCACCATGGCCTGAGAGATGGTCTCATGTCAGCTTGCCAAATTCTTTCCTGGCTGCCTGTCCCCTGAGCTTCTCTGGCTCTCTTTATGTTGTCCCCTCCGCCTGGCCTTCTGTCCAGCATGCCTTCTTCTTGCTCCTCTCTCTACTTCCAGCTTGCGTGGCTGGCCCGGCTCCAGCATGGGCGAGTGTCCATTCGCACATCTGCATCCCTCCTTTCGTCAGTCCCCACCCGTCCCCTGTTTCCTTGAGAGGGCTGTCCCAGGTATCATCCTCAGAGCAAGCAGCCACAGAGGCCCAGATCTGGCCTGGTTCTCTTCTCCCTGGCCCCCGGGGCTCCAGCTCCACCTGGTGGCTCAGCTGCTCTTCAATGACTCACTCAAGTACCCCAGGGGCACAGTTTTCCAGAACCCATCACTGCAAGCTCAAGGACACCACTTCACCTTGTCCAGTCTTCCTTGTGCCAGGTGTGACCTTTTTAGCTACTGCAAGAACAGACAGGGAGGTCCCTGGAAGGCTCCAGGCTCAAGCCAAACTTCCCCTTTTTAAGCCCCAGCCCTTTATTTCTCCTTGAAATCTCCACTCTTAGTGGCTTCCCCAGTCTCCCGTGCCAACTGCTACCTCCTGCCTTCACATCCCTAGGAAATGGGCAGAGAGGAAGAGGAGAGAAAGCAATGTCCAGCACTGCTTACAGTCCTTTCAAGGACAGGGAAGAGACCTAAAGGGAGACAGAGAATGAATACTAGCTCCCTAAATCCCCAACATAGCCTGCTCTGTCACTGCAGCTTGATAATACCTCAACCTTCTGGACAAATACCATTTCTCTCTGCAAAGCCCCCCTCACCAATAATAACCCTCACCATCTCCCCACTAACCCTCAAAAATAACCCTCTCCATCTCCCCACTTTTTCTTGTGAGGAGCAGGCATTGTGACTGAGCCTCCTTTCACTACAGCTGTCTCCTCTGAGCTCCGGCTGAAGGCCTACCATAGGTTTGTCACAGAGAAGCCTGGCTCAGCAAGCAGGACCTGGACCGGGCACGACACACCCAGCAGCACCTTACACTACATGGATTACCTGGATCTCCAAGGCTGTGTGGAGTCAGTGATGGCAATGTGACATGAGACTTTGTGGCAAGCAATGGAACAAGGGACTTGGGCTGCCTGTTCACCCTGTGTGCAAATGGTTTGACTTGTACTTCTCTAAGGGGCTCGTTTGCAGAAGAGGTTGTCCTGCCTGCAGCTTGGGTGCATGTTGGATGTCTTGTCTGTCTGGCATTAATATTAGTGCAGATGGAAGGAGAGCCTTTACTCTGGCACACACAGCTCTCATTTTCTGCAGAATCACCAGTGCCTCAGGATCTTGATAAAGAAAGCCACAATTATTCCATTGCACAGCTGAGGAAATGGACTCTCAGAGTGGTGAATACTTGACTAAGAATACACAACAAGAAGAGAGTGGAGGGGCCAGGGAGATAGCTTAGTAGAATAAACGCTTGCCTGGCAAGCACAAGGGCCTGAGTTCAATCCCTGGTTCTGACAAAAAAAAAAAAAAAAACAAGAGTGGAGCTGGGATTTGAACACACATCTGTCTGACTCCAGAGCATGGGTTCTCCATGCTTTCAAGTACAGTATGGGCAGCACTGTCATTGCCTCCCCAGCCCATCCCTGGGGCTTCATCTAGGCTTCTGAGACCAGAGACTGGAGACAGGAAGCCAGGTACTTGTGGGGCCTGCCTTGAGGGCCCTCTACCCATTGGCCACTCGCTACCTTTGTCCAGGCTGCTGGTGGCAGAGGCTGCTTTGACAGCAAAGGTGTCATAGAAGCTTTTGTCAGCTTGCCACTTTGCTCTCCTGGGGAAGGAGACATAGCAGGTGTCCAGGCCCAGGGGCTACTTCACGGGACTAGCCAGTGATCCTGACTCTACTCCTCTAGCAAGTGTCACTGCCACCCAGGATTCCAGGGGAGGAGAGTGACTCTGTCAAGGACAGTGTTCTTGCCACAACATGAAGTACACTCAAGGACCAAGTTCTACTCTCGTCTTGCCCTGGGAACCTCCCTCGGCTGCTGCTGCTTAGAATAACTCTGTCCTCTGAGCCCTCACTGCTCACAGAATAGAACAAAACTGTATAACGTCTTTATCATATATTAGTCTTGTTTTTCCAGTTAGTCCATCAGCCCTTAGATGGCTGGAGACCACAAATGACCCCTTTTTGCCTCTCCCAGTGCATTTAGAGAAGGCTTGGAAAGCAGCCATAACTGCTTGGCTAATTGGAGCCTGCTGGACTGTGTTCAGGGCCTGACATGTGTATGTGTATATGGTTTGCTTGTGTCCCTGTGTGTGTTTGATTTACATGTTTGTACACATATGTAGGGCATGTGTACTCATGAATGTTGTTATGATTGAAGTCATTGCACTACGTGTGTAAGTAGTTTGACTCATTGTACAGGCATGTATTGAGATCCTGTTGCAGCTGGGCATTGTGCCAGGCGCTGAGGACAAGATGGTGAGTGACATGCATACAACCCTAGTGCCTTAGGGCTGGGGAAGGGGCTGCTAAGGAAGCAGTAGTAGTAAAAGGGTGAAGTTCCATGATGAAGAGCCCATGGTGGGGCACTGTGGTTAGCCATTCTGGAGAGACAAGTCTGGGAAGAATTCATGGAGAAAGGAAAACTTTGGTGCAAACTTAGGTGAGGTTGAACTGCTATGGAGGACCACCTGGGCTGCATGCCTCAAAGCAGATGCAGTTGTCTCCATTTTGGCTGAACCTGGCCCTATTTCCATGCATTGATGGGTACAGAGCTGGCTAGGACTTTTCCTTATCCCTTCAATTGGCCTTGAGTAAAGCAAATCAGTCCAACCAAGGACTACTGTGTACTCTTTGAAGCAAGGTCACTGGGCAGTGTTACAGTGCTCTGTAGCTCCCAAATAAAAGATATGGAGCAAGGGTGGGATGGAGAGCAGGGCTCCACACTGTAGACTGGGCCGAGCCTCAAGGTAAAAGGCTATGACTTCCCATGTGTAAAAGATTACATGTCAGAGCTAAAGCAACAACCCCAAAACATTGGATACTATCTCAGTTGTGTAATGCACATTACTCTCTGTGTATCCTTCTCTGCATACTGCAGAGGTGATTTCAGGCCACCTACCTCGCCCAGCTCACAGCACTCACCTACTTCCTGCCTTTCTCACAGTCACTCATCCTCCAGCCACTCCCTTCTTCATGAATGAATAAGACCCAGAGTCAGCCCTGGGTCGAGGCCTTTGTTATGGTTAATAATCTGGTGGTTGGATTTAGGACTTCTTGGCTCCCCATAGCTACAAATATGCCTTAGTGTCTTTATTCTCACTATAGGTAGCACTGAAAATCATAGATTGGAATTAACTTGATAGAATTCCAATAACTTTTCCATGGGATTACAAATATAAACTCCCCGGATAGTGACAAGGACCAGGAAGGGCTTCCTATAGAATTACATCCCCTCAAAAAGATATGTAAAAAAATAGAAGATATGTAAAATCCTAGGGGTCGGGGAGATAGCTCAGTAGAATAAGTGCTTCTCTGGTAGGCGCAAGGGCCTGAGTTCAATCCCCAGTTCCGCCAAAAAAAAAAAAATAAATAAAATAAAATCCTAACCCCCAATACCTGTGAATGTGACTTTCAATACAAATTCTTTGCAGAAGCCATTAAGAAGCACTGGAGTGGGGTGCACAGCAATCTCATGGCTGGCCTCATAAGAAGAAGAGACTCTAGACGCAGATATAGATGCAGGAAGAACACCCTGTAGCAGCAGAGGCAGGATTGGGTTGCTGTGTCTATGAGCCAAGGAATGCCAAAGATTGCAAGAGCTGGAAGCTCCTGTGGGCAGGAGACCATAAGTGACCCTTTTTTGGGTGTCCCAAAGCACTTAGATAAAGGTTGAACTCAGACAGGTATAGATAGGTGCTATTTCTAGCCCCCAAGAAGGTGTCAGCCCTGCTGATACCTTGATTTTTAAACTTCTGGCCTCCAGAACTGTAAGCATATATATTTCTGTTGTTTTAAGCCACTAAGTTTGTAGTAATTTGTAGCCCCAGGAAGGTAATAGAGAGGCTTACTAGGAACCTGTCAGGTGAGGAGCTGGTCTACAGTGCATTTTGGAGGTAGGAACATGTTAGAGCATGTATATTTGTGCATATGGTTTGCATGGCTGAACATTTTATGTATGTGAACATTCTATGTGTCTATGCATGTGCTTCTTGGAGTTTTGCTCTGTTTTATGATTGGTATGTTTCTGTATGCTCTTTTTTTTTAATTTGGGGGGGGCAGCTCAGCCCACCAGGGGGCGGGGCTGGCTGGCTTGTGGTGCTGGGGGATTGAACCGCAGTACCTGTGCTTCGCTAAGCTTGTTCTAAGTAGGTGCTTTAGACCACTGAGCCATCTCACCAGCCCGTGTTTCTGTATGCTCTTGCAAGATTTGTGTGTGTTCATGTGTAAATACCACATTGTTCCTCTGATATGAGAAACTAAAAGTAAATAATGGCCAAAGTGTATAATACTATTATACTATTATACTATTGTACACTTTGAAATAGGAAGAAACTGTTCAAATAGGGAGGGGCCTATGGGAGGGGGAATGGGAAAAAGAGAGAAGGGGAAAGTAAAAAAAAATGAGAAAAGGACGAAAAATGTAAACAAAGCTTTTATAAATGGGAAGGGGAGAGGGGTTAGAGAGAGAGTAAAGGAATGGGGAAAATAGAAGAAACAAGTTATATGAGGTACAGGTACAAATTTTCTATGACTGTGATCATTACATATACCTAAAATATAACAATAAAGTTTGATTAGCAAAAAAAAAAAAAAGAGTTGTGTGTGTTCTGACATGTATGTGCTCTCTTTACATGATGGCATTAAGTGGACTGGGACACAG
This sequence comes from Octodon degus, assembly GCF_000260255.1. Classification (NCBI taxonomy): domain Eukaryota; kingdom Metazoa; phylum Chordata; class Mammalia; order Rodentia; family Octodontidae; genus Octodon; species Octodon degus. Next base: position 3,815,603 of record NW_004524761.1, on the reverse strand, counting down.
TGTGTTCACTCAGTGCAAAGAGTGGCCCATGGCTTGGTCCCAGGAAGAGTTTAAGCAGGGCAGAACACTGTGTGTTTATGTGTAGGAGAGTTGGCTGGTGCTCTCTGTGAGTAGTGATGACCTGATTGGGATGTGAAATGACTCAGGCAGATAGCAGGGCTCGGAATTCCTCCTTACTGGCTCAAGAAGACAGGAGGACATCACCTAGATCGCACCAGTCGGCAGGAGGCCTGTATGGGACACAGTTGCTGAGTTCTTGAGTTTGGCAGCTAGAGGAGGCCTTAAAGGTGGTTTTAACTCCCTTCCATTTCAGCCCAGACCCCACTGGCTCTACCCTTGAGGAGGTCCCAGAACAGCTTATAAAAGGGCATTCCATGATTTGGTCATACCCCCACCTGCCTGCCTTGTTTCCTCAAGAGAACATCTTGGGGTGCCCCACTCCATGGACAAGGGTTATCCCTGAGTGCAAGAATCAAGAAAAGCCCCTCTCTCCCATCCCCCGACCTCCTGCTAGGACATTCAGAAAAGTTGTGTATGTGCACAGTTTTCTAAAGAGCTCCTGATCAGAGAGTCTGTGGTCCAGGAAATCCAAGAAGCCTTTCTCTAGTCTAGGCTGACATTGAGAGTGTGAATGTGTGGTGGTGTGTGCAGGTGTGTGCAAGCATGCGGAACTCCCAACCTGCTTCCTCTGTGAGAGGAAGGATGGATCAGGATGTCAAGTGCAGCCCCAGGCCATGCCAGCTGCTGCTGTGGTCAGGTTGTCGGGGCGCTGCCCTTGATGGGGATGGTAGAACAGATGGAGCCGGTGTTAAGGAGAGGAAGGGAGTGGTGGAGCCTGCTGCACTGCGGGAGGGCTGGCCTGTAACCTGGAGGAGCTCCTTGCTCTGAGCTCTCTGACACACACTTAACCCTAGATGACTACTTTCTGGGTGAAACCCTGGAGGTGGCACTTCGGTGGATGTGTGGAGTGGGGACAAAGAAGGTGCACGTGGAAGTTTCCAAGATTCCTGCGTAGAAGTGGGAGTTTTCAGGACCTTGGTCAGTAACAACCCCCCCCCCCCCCCGGGTTCCTGTATGGTCCACTTTCTTCGCAGGTTTTTCAGCAGGCTCTGTGAAAAGGCACAGCGGATGGAAGAGGAAGATCCTACAGCATGGACTGTGTCTGCCCACTTCTCTCTGCTCTGAATCAAGCAACCATGGCCTTACCAGCCTGCCCCACCAAACTCTCTTCCTTCTTCGTGTTCCCCAAGACTTGTAGATCAAAGGTCTCCTTGAGGTTGTTGCCCAAGGCTTGCCCCATGTCCCTCTGTCCTGCTCCCCCACTGCTTTTCTGTGCCAGCCTGTTGCCTTCATGACCCTGCGTGTTGAATGTCCCATTAGTGCCACCAAGACCTTATAAGGCAGTGTGTGGAGGTTCCTCTGGCTCCCAGCTGGGGTGGTTCTCTTCCTTCCAATGGACTTTTTACAAGGAATTAATTAACCTCATCACATCCTTTCTGTGAAGCCCACTCCAGGGAGGGAGGCTGAAGTGCCTTGTCCCCTGAGGCCCTTCAGGTGGATGTGTGGCTGCCCCCACAGATGCTGGGGGGATTCTCTTTCAGAGAAGTCAACCCTTTCCCAAATTTGCAGCTGGCTGCAGTGTGAGCCCAACTCTAAGGAAAAATAGAGGTCACCCTGTGTGCACTCTTCTCTGGCTTAGTCTCCAAACTACCTTCATCATTTACTCCTTCCAGCCCTCTCTCCCAGGGAACCTCTGGGAGGATCATATGCCAGGTTTCATGGGAGAATGCAGATGAGTGTTGAGAAGCACAACTTCAGGTGGCACTGATCACCTTTCCCCTGTGTGCTGGGCCTGCTATTTTGATGCAGCAAATGGCATGGAAATACATGGAAATGCAGCATGCCTGCATGCAAAGGTGTCCAACATCCTGGCCACTTGGTGGGGAGCATGTAGCCCTCCTGAGCAGTCTATCCTAGGCTCGGATCTTTTGCTTCCCAGGAGTTGTGTCCCCAAATACTGAGGCACTGGGTGAAGGGAACTCTGAGCACATCTCAGCTCATCCTGAAGACAGTGGATGAAGACACCCCTCTGCTTTGGATGTGTGACAGCTGGGGAAATGGGCCTGGGTTGGGACTCAGAGGAAAATTAGGTGAGAAAGACACAAAGGGTGATATTAATTATTCACCTGCAGACACTGAACTAGACACACCATACAAGTTAATTCATGCCCTCCTTTGGACACCCAAGTTCTTTTTTTTTTTTTTTTTTTTTTTTCCCACGTTCTTAAGGACACTGGATTAACAAAATGCTACAACTGCCTCCAGGTTATACAGCAAGTTGTAAGGCCAGAACCTCACTAAGATTTTTATTACCTGAGCAAAAATTTAAAATATAAGGGTTGGCCAAATAGTTCAGTGGATTGAAGCACCTGAAAGCAGGTGCAGGGGCCAGGGGTTCAATCCCTAGGCCTGCTGTGCTGGCCCCACCCACAGAGCATGCTGAGACAGCAATTGAGACTGGGCATGGTGGCATGCACCTGTAATCCCAGCTCTTGGGAGGCTGTAAACAGGCAGATCGCTAAGAGTCCGATTTAGTAGTGAGACCCTGAACACCCTGTAGGCCCTTCCCTAAAATATAAATAAATAAATAAATAAATAAATAAATAAATAAATAAAATGTAAACCAGATAGAGCTATCCCCTGCTTAAAGTTCTCCCTTGGCTTCCTAGTGCCATCAGCATAAGTTCCCCCTTGGCCAGTAAACCCATGTTCATCTCAACCACACCTCCTCTTGCCCCGTGTGGCTCCCCTGCCTGGCTACCTGGCCTCCTCTCACTTCCTGCAGCACACCTGCTCACTCACTCTCTTCTCCAAGATCTTGCCCTTGCTATCTATACCAAATGCTCAGGACAGTTTTCCTTTGAGTGTCCATGGAGCAGCTTATTCTCATTCATCATGGCAAATGCTGCCTCCTCAGAGAGGCCTTCCCTGATTGCCCTGGCAACCAGTTCTGTCTCTTTCAAGCCTTTCATTCCGATTTATTTTCTTTTACAGCACTAAAGAGCATTTGAAGTTATTTGTTAATGTCCATTGGTATTCTTTCCCACTAGGAAATAAGTTCCCTCCATGTAGAAACTTGGTCTCTCTTGCTTAACCTTGTATTCCTAGGGCCTGAGGCTTAGTAAGCACTCATTGCATAAGTTTTGCTACATGATGGGATGAGGTGTAAGCAGGCCGAAGGAGCAGGTGGAGCATATGCTCCATAAAGAACTCAGTGGGCTACAGATCACACTGTAGCCTGATCGCTGAGGCTCTGGGGTTCACAGGACAAAGAGTACCTGTCAGCTGCCTGTACATGAGGTGGCCTGCCCCCCTTTGTGCACATTTCCTCAGACTTTGTATGAAGCCAGGTGAAAGAGAAGAGACTGAGAAGGGTGCTGTTGGGTTCCCTTAGTATTCCCAGCCTTCCTTGATTTGGGGGGAAGCTCGGGGAAGCTCTGGAGCCCACTCCACCTGCCCCCAGGGTTGCAGCAGGCATTGCCTGGAGGAGGGGGAGACTGCTGCTCAAAGAACCTAATCTTTTGCATTTGCTGACATTCTTGGATTTGGCATTTACAACCTCAGGGTTCTATTCCGAGGAGGCCTTTTGCATTTGATGTAAATATTATGGTGATGAGAGGTGACATAGAGAATACCCTGTAGGAAATGTAAATCCACCCCCACCAGGCTGGGAGTTTCTCCCTGCTGCTGCTGCTTGGGGTTGTTATGCAGGGGATTGATTCTTCCCAGTTCTTGAGTTAACCCAGAAGAGCTCCCCACTTCCCCTATAGCAGGGTCTGGGAGCTGCACATTAGTTATTTTTACAATTTGCAGAGCCACATTCATCCATCAATGTGAGAAGCAATCATAGGGAGGCTGAAACCAGTGGTGCTGCAGCCATTCCTTGAGGGGAGGAATGTTGTCTCCCCAAGGAGGCTTGGGAAGTCCCTAGCTCTGGAGGCCTGGGGTAGGAGGCCCCAAGCCAGGAATAGGCACCGTAGCTCTCAGAAGTCAGCTGCTCTCTGTAACCTCCCCAGTTACTCCTGGTTCCTACTTGTCTCCTGGTAGATTTTTAGCCCTGGATTCATATGTCCCTTTATTGAGCACAGGGGACAGCTTGCACCTGCAAAGAGACTTCCCAAAGTCCCTAGGAAATGATGCTAGCGACCTCCACCTGCAGTCACAGAGCAGACATCTTTTGTGGCTTGCAGGATTAAGGAGATCACTCCTGTATGCTGGTGTCTCTTTGTATACAGTGACCCCCTCACTTATCAGGGAGGTTCTGTACCAAATACCCCTGCGATAAGTGAAAATCAGCAAAGGAGCAATGTTATATTTATTTTAGTATTTACATATATTTTAAGGCTTTATAAACCCTTCTCACATGCTTATAAACCTCTCCCACACTTTTAAAAGCACTTCTAATGTTCTCAACCATTTTCTAAACTTGTAAACCTACATAGTTTTAACCACATATGTATACTGTATGGTAATGCAAAATCCTGCGATGTAGTAAAAAATCTGTGATAAATAATTAAGATTAATATTTTTTGAAAACCTGTGAAACAGTGAGTCTGCAAAAGTCGAACTGCAAAACAGTGAGGGACTACTATACTGTGTGTTCAGGGACAAGTGACTGAATTTCTTTGGGTTTTGGTTTCCACATCTTTCAGATAGAGAAAGTGATGCCTGTGTCATGTGTCATGTGAGGATCACATAGAATTATGTGAGTGCATAGAAGGGGCCAGCAAAGAAAGCCCTTTGGGTTTTTTTGTTGTTGTTGTTTTGTTTTGTTTTTTGGTACTGGAGATTGAACTCAGGCCCTTGCATTTGCCAGGCAGGCACTTATGCTGCTGAGCTGTATCCCCAGCCAAGAAAGCTCTTTGTGAAAGAACACTTGAGAAGTGGAACCTGGGGTTACCAGGCACAGAGGGCTTCTGAGGAATGGTGTGGGCCAGACACACGCACGCATAATTCCTGTTGATTATTATGGTCGGTAAACCTAGAGGTCAGATTCTGGAGTCAGAGATGCAGGCTTCAAATCCTAATGTAGTCACCAAGACACTAGGCTTTCGAAAGTTTTGGGTGCTTCAACTTTAAGAAGGGAGTGATAATCAAATCCATGTCAGATTTTGTGAAGATTAAATGGGATCCTACTTGGCTTATTCCAGCCTCTTTCTGAATGTGCCAGCAAAAAAATTTTGTGTGGTTTAATGGGAAAGACTCTGAGTTTGCGATTAAAAGATATGGATTTAATCTACTTCCACCTCTTACCTACTGTGCTATCTTGAGCAAATCACATCTATAGAAAAGGTGTAGTATCATCTAGCTGCGTGTATGTATATATGTATGTATGTATGTATGTATGTAGGTATGTATGTGTGGTCCTGGGGTTTAAACCCAGGGTCTTGCACGGGCCAGCAAAGGCTCAACCACTGAGCCACATTGCCTGCCCTGTGTCACCTAGTTTTAGATTGCCATGAAAAAGCTTAAAGTTTGCATAAGGCAGATGCAAGCTTGTTATTTATATAATAAATGAATGAAGTGGACAGATTTGGGATCTGGATTCAGAGAACCTGGATGGGGATCTTAGGGTTTGTTTTTTTTTAATTTTTATTTATTTATGTGTGTGTGGCCAGCTCAGCCCACCAGGGGGCGGGGCTGGCTGGCATGTGGTGCTGGGGGATTGAACCGCGGTCCCTGTGCTTTGCTAAGCTTGCTCTAAGTAGGTGCTTTAGACCACTGAGCCATCTCACCAGCCCCGGATCTTAGGTTTATTATTTATTTACTCTGTGTGATTTGGGACAAATGACTTCATCTCTGTGAACCTTGGCTTCTTTTTGTATAAGAGAGGATTGTACTTATCCTCCAGCATTATTGTAGAATTAAATTAGACAGTGAGTATCTAAATACCTCATAAACCACAGGGCATTATGCTCACTGTATAGTTTAATATTACTTCTTGCAGAGCCTAGGGCAAGGAGCTATGAGGGCTCCAAAGCCATTCAAAGTTCTTGGTCCCAGGCCTAGAGGAGCTATGGTAGATTTGAGGACAGAAGGCACGACATAGGAGGCAGAGATAGGTGCAGACTTTTACCCATGCATTAGGTGCATGCATGTTCCCAGCATGCCTTCCAGACACTAGGTTTGAGGGGTCTACTGGAGGTTTTAGATTAAGCCCAAGGGAGAAGCTCTAAAGGCCAAAGTGAGGCCTCTGGGTGGACTGTTTGTGGGTAGAGGTTGAGGTTTTGCATGCTTATACACCATCTGTACTCCTGAGTTCTCTCGAGGACCAGGCTTAGGCTTCCTGAGTGACTTTCTCTAGTTACCTCTGAGGCCCAAATATGTAGAGTCCCATGTGAGGAGAGCATCTGACTTGGCCATTTAGTGGGCAGCCTCTCTTGAAAGGTCAGTGGCCTATCTGGCCACCACAGATGGCAGCCACAAAAGACCTGCAGAGAATCCAATCTAATACAGCAGCGAGGGCTCAAGACACTTCCCCCGGGAGCAGGAGGGTGAGTTGCAAGGTGATTGTGCTGCTGTCGCAATCTCCCTTTAGACACAGCCTGTCCTCAAGGGCAAAAATAGCAGCTTCAGAGGCAGAAGAGGGTTGTGACATCATCCCCAGGTTCAGCCAGCAAAACCCACTCCAGACTGCTGGTCTCTCCTGCCCCTTGGATATTTGAGCCTAAGGCCCTGAGGAACAAAGTTGGTGGCCCAAGACCCCTCTAAGACTCTCCATCCCAGTTCTGGGTTCTGTCTACAAACAAATCTCTCCTCACTCCAGCTTTTAGCTCCCAGGTGGAGTGCACTAAGCAACACTGTGGCCTAGGACTCTGGCCCACCTCCAGCTCTCTGGGGCTGAATGCCACACAGCTGCAGGGGTGGGCACATGCAGGCTGGGCAGGAGATGCTGGGGTGGTGCCTGACCTGGAGGTGGAACTGAGGGAAAGATATTCTGTAGTCCCTGGGAGATAGGAGGAGGGGAGAGAGCTTTACAGGGAGAACAGAGGAGTTTGTGCACAGCTCTCTCTCTCTCTCTCTCTCTCTCTCTCTCTCTCTCTCTGTCTTGAAGCAGGAGATGGCAGGCAAGAATGGGGAGTCCAGAGCCTCCACTGATTAGAAGGGCTTTGAATTTGATAAATTACTTTGCATTGGGGCAAAATGATTTGACCAGATTTCAAATGTCTCAGAGAAGGGAAGCTTCTCTTGGGCCAAGTATTGATTGCATTTAATAGAGCTGGGACTTTCTCACCTAAAAACAACAAAATAAACATCTAAGTGAAGGTACTAACTTACTGCTCTCTCTTTCTCATCTCTCTCCTTCTTTTCCCTTCTTCCTAAGAACAGGAAAGGATCCAGAGACCTACCCAAGCCAAACTGGGGCTGGGAGCGGTACTGGTGTTGAAGCCATGGAGCTCCTTTGGGGCAGATTGATGGTAGGGTCTGGGGACAACAGGGGGCTTTGGGTTGGTCCCATTCTTCACAGATCGATTTTTGCCAAACAGGGACTGTCAGAGCCTTTGATAAATCACTAACCCAAGTGATGAATGCCTTGAGGCTGGGTATGTATGTGGAGGGGGGATTCTAATCTGGGAGGCTTCCCAGAAAAGAAGAGGGGTAAGGGAAGAGAGCTGTAGACAGAGGGAGCCAGGTGAAACTAGCCCTAGAAATTCTGTGCGCTATCTCCAATACCTTGTCTCTCAACAAGATTTGACCACAATCATGAACCCAACAACACTTCAAAATTCACTTTCAGCCTGTCTCTCACTGTCTGTCTCACTGTCTTCCCCTCTATCTGGTTTCCAAATGGACTCTGATGGGTTCCTCCCAGGAGAGGACTCTCTCAGGTTTCCTAGGAAATGGAAATGTGTAAGGCAAGCAGGTAGCAAGAGTGAGCTTGGCAGTGGGCAGTGAAAGGAGAGGGGGAAAGTGACCTCGTGGAAGGTGTGGGTGAGCAGCAGCAGTAACAGCAGCAGAGACCAGCACCAGCAGAGGGAAGGAGGCCACTGAGAAAAGGCAAGCATGAGTTTACAGGGCAGCCCTTGCCAGAAACTGTGTGGTTTCCAGGGAGTTCTTCATGGAGAGAAAGGTCATGCCTTAGGGTTCTTGTACTCTCCCCAAAGCACTGAGCATGGAGATTGGTCCCAAGTGGGCTCCCTGAGGACTAGCAAGAAGTGCAGAGGGAGAAGGGGATTAGCTCCAAGACACAGAATTGATCTCTTATCATGGCCAGAGCCCAGCTTGAAGGCAGACCAGAGCATAGCCTGCACGTCTGAATCAGCTCTGGGTGACCTTGGACACGTGACTTAGCCTGATTCACCTTCCAGCTCTTAGTTATGAAGCAGGAAAATGGAACAGACTCACATGAAGCATATATTAATGACAATTATATGACATGTGATCTTAATTGATATAAAACTGGGTTTGGCCTACAGCAAGCATTAAAGAAATGTTAGTTAGAAACATTTTTGTTGCTCCATGTTGCAGCATACCAGATTCAGAAATCAAAAAAAATTTAAAAGGTATTGGACATTCTGTAGTCAAAAGCATACTGGGGGCTAGTGAGATGGCTCAGTGGTCTAAAGCACCTACTGAAAAAAAAAAAAAAAAAGCTTAGCAAAGCACAGGGACCGCAGTTCAATTCCCCAGCACCATATGCCAGCCAGCCCCGTCCCCTGGTGGGCTGAGCTGGCCACACACACACACACACACACACACACACACACACACATAAAATAGCATTTAAAAAAAAAAAAAAAAAAGCATACTGGATCTGTCTGATAGTGGCAAAGCTATAGGCCAAGGCATGTCTCTGCCCTTTCTGGCAAGGCAGGTATGCCACCGGACGAGGTCTCCACTTTCCTCTCTGTGTAGACAGCTGGAACCTGGCCCTCCACAGTCCTACTGGGACACCAGGCCAGTCCCACCCCCCCAGTCAGCCCCTGTGAGTGGGTTTGCTCCTCCTCTCTTGCTCTTCATGAGGCCGCTCCCAGCTTCCTTCAGCCCTGTCCCTGTCCATGGTGCTAACCCACATCCCATCCCAAGGCCCCTGTAAACCTTCCCACGTCAACCCTTCACTCCGGCGGCCCCCAACTGGATCTCCCCAGTCACCAGGAATGAATTCTGAGCTCACGTTCTGGAATGTTGCCAGGAAGGAAGGAAGCTGCGTTAGAATAAAGAATCACACAAAAGGCCGCAGGTAATTATGTCTCTTTTAAGATGCTAACAGGATTGGCCGTTTGATAAATGGGAGGATTTGAGGCTGTTTTGTCAGTGACAAGCTGTTGTAAGATCACATTGGAAGCTGAAGACAGTTTATCTTCATGTGTGTGGTGGAGAGAGGGGAATTCTCCACGGATTTTACACCCTCTTCAAATTAATGTGATTTCCTAGGCCGATGCCATGCACAGGAGTGAGTGATCTTTATGACTCACCCTCTGATTAGATTACCTGGCTCAGCAGCCACCTCCAGCCCCTCGGTGTGCCCTCGAACTCCCCAGGCCCAGCCCTGCTCCCCTCCCTCCAGCTCCCCTCTGACCTCATGGCTCCTCTCCTCCAGCCCTCCTCTCACATCCAGCTGCTGAGCGAGCCCACAGCTCAATTACTGCTGGCTCGCCTGAGAGACTGGAGGATCTGATTTCTACAGCTCCTCTGGAGGGAGCAGAAGAGCGAGAAGTAGGTGGGGAAGAAGAGGAAGGCCGTGGTGGGGGAGGGAAGCAGCAGAGGAGAGGAGAAATGAGCCAAAGGGGGAGTTGAAACAGAAGCAGAGACAAGCTGAGGTGTAGATAAGAAAGAAGAGAGACAGAAACAGTGGAGGAATGGTTTTTTTTTCCTTTCATCTCTAGAACATTCTTTGGAACCACAGACACCAAGGCAGTCTCCTTTCCTGAAACCCCAGATTAAGCAGTTCTTCAGGGCATTTTCTATAGAATAACTTGGTTGGTCTTCTTCACAGTACATACCACTTTTTTTTTTTTTTTTTTTTTTTTTTTTTTTTTTGTGGAACCGGAGATTGAACTCTGTCCCTTGTGCCTTGTGCTTGTCAGGGAAGCACTTATTCCACTGAACCATCTCCCTGGCCCCCATACCACTATTTATTTTATTTTATTTTTTATTTTTTTTTTGTGGAACCGGGTATTGAACTCAGATCCTTGCGTTTTCCGGTCAAGCGCTTATCCTACTGAGCCATCTCCCTGGCCCCACCATACCACTATTGATTGTTTATTTTTTGCTTCTATTCTGTTTGTCTTCACTCTCAAATTCTAAGACCCATTGAGCAGTGGTCATGGCTGCCCTGTTCCTCTCAGCATCAAATACCCAGCATCAAGCACTCAGTAGGTTCTTGGTAAGTGATTAGGGAATGTGTGAAAAAGCAGGGACTTGGAAGGAGATCTGATAGGCTAGGGCTGGTTTGTCATCAGGGCAGAGGTCTGGAGGTGAGTGGGAGGCTTTCAAGTACCAGGTTGGTTGTCTAAAGTCACCATCACTGGCTGGATGTGAAGTGATAGTTCTGGGGAGGAAATGCTTCAGTAGTTCTTTGGCCAGAATTAGGTGTCCTTTGGAACAAAGCAGGTGTGAAGCACTTGCATCAGATTCCTTGGGTGGGGGCTGGAGAGATGGCTCAGTGGAATAAGTGCTTCCCTGGCAACCACCAGAGCCTAAGTTCAATCCCCAGTTCTGAAAAAAAAAAAAAAATTCCTCAGGCGAGTTGTACTTCCATAAGCATTCCTGGGATTCTGGTGCAATGAGTCTAAAGATCACACCTGAAGAAACTCTTCTGAGAAGTGAGCTGAAGATCCTGGTCATGGAGGTATCTCAGCAGAACCAAGGGTCTAGGATATTCAGTGTGTGTGGGGGGGGGTTGGAGCGGGTAGTGTAGTGGTTGGACTACTTGCAATGTCTTTTCTTTCTTTCTTTTTTTTATTTTTATTTTTGGCAGAATCAAGGATTGAACTCAGGCCCTTGTGCTTGCCAGGCAAATGCTTATTCTACTGAGCCATCTCCCTGGACCCTGCAATGACATAAAGAATATAAAGTCCATTATTTCTATCCAGGTGCCACCTCTCTCCATATACCCACTTTAGTTTACGTGCCATTAAAGTTCAACAGTGAGACTAGGGGCTGGGCAGATGGCTCAGTAGAATAAGCACTTCCCTGGCAAGTGTAAGGGTCTGAGTTCAATCCCTGGTTCTGAAAAAAAAAATAATGAGGCCAACCTTTTGGGAACAGTTCTAACACACTCCCCAGAACCTTGGAAGAAGAGGAAGACAACAACAAATGTGAGGAGGAAAAGTAGCCCTCCCTGCCCCAGGCCCAGGGGCCTCTGCTCCTTCCACCCCAAAGTATGTGCAGCTGGTAAGCCATGCCTCATTTCCCAGGCAAGCCCTGTGTCCACCCTGAGGCCCCAGGCCAGGCTCCCTTCAGCACCTTCTAGGGGCCTCCCTTGGGCCTGTCAACAATCTGTTTCAGGACTGATGGCTGCCAACCCACTACATCATCCTCATCCCCATAAACATGTATCTCTCAAACTTCACAGCTCTATCATGTCACATAGAGGCAGAAGCCCCAAGGGGGCCTGACACAGCAGTGAGTGCTCAGGAGCAAGGGACAGTGTGCCCAGCAGTGGGACAGCCTGAGGCTGTCCATGCTGTGCCTCAGCTGGGTCTGAAGAGTATGGTAGTCAAAGACCAGCCAGTTAGAGAGATAGCTCACCTAATTTCACTTCTGCCCAGTAAAACCAAAGCTGCCACCTCCTCCCACTCTCCTTACACACCAGGAACCCTCAAAATGGGAGGAGCAGTGGCAGAGAGCAAGCCTCTTTCTCTCCCTCATATTGAATTCAGGCTCTCTGTCCCAGGGTAGGTGTGGCACTCACACCCATAATCCCACCATTGGATTATGAATCAATCACAAATTCCAGAAGCCTTCCCCATGACTGCATGAGGCTTTGGGGGGACATCTAGACACAAACCATAACAAATAGTAAAAGGAAAAGTGATCTGGGTCTAGGGAATAGCATGTGCAAAGGCCCTGTGGCAGGAGGAAACAGGGCTTCTAGAAGGAGCAAAGGCCTGAAAAGACTAAAATATGTGGGGTGAGTGAGGACGCTGGAATCAGGCAGAGGCCAGATTATGCAGGGCCTTCAACTAAGGTAAAGAGTTTGTCTTCCTCTAAGAGCAAAAGGTTTAAATGCTGACAAATTTAAGTAGCAGGCAGGTGGGCAACTGCAGCAGCGATATAATCAGAATTGCATTTTAAAAAGGTCACTCGGGCTTTCCTGTGGAGAAGGAAGGAAAGGGCTCAAGGAGAAGAAAAAAGGCCAATCAATGGCACACTGCAGTCCCTCAGGCCTGGGCCATTGGTGGTAAAGGCCTAGAGTAGTGAAGAGTTTTTGAGACAATATTTTCAATCTGTAACACAGCTTGGTAATAAAGCCAGGGCCAGCACCCATCCTGGTCCTTTGCACCTGCCCGTAGCTGCTTGCCTTCTGTCACAGAGCCATCATAAGGAGAGGTTCCCAGACTTCTTCCAGAAGTGCCTCTGCTTTCACCTAGCCTCTGTGCCCATATTTTGTGCTATGTCCTTGAAGATGCTTACATGCGTGTTCTAAGCTGAAAAGCACTGGCTGGCCCCATCAAGGGGGTGGATTTTTCTCACCACAGGTCCTTTGCATGCTGGGAATTGTAGTTCTGGTGCTGAAAACCTGGGACTGTTCCCGACTGTGGGTCTGGCAGGCAGCCTGGTTGCCATGGCAGCAGCTGGGCTGGAGCCACCGAACCATTTCATCCACAGCTCTGCTGGCTCTGAGAGCTCCCAGCAAGAAAGCTGGAGATGAGGGGGAGGAGGAAGAAAGAGGGATGAGGGAAGAAGGACCCTTTAGGCCTTCCCTAGAGGCCCAGGCTAAGCCTCTCCCTGCTCTGAGGCTTGTGTACTGACTCAAGAGAAGTCACCTCCTCAGAGTGTGGTTCCCAGGACTGACCACTTTGGCTGCCTCTGTTCATGCCAGTCAGCCCCCGTAAGTTCAGCTCTGTGAATGCAGAAGTCTGCACTAGACACACAGGGAGGAAGAGGCAGCTCTCCTCCCCAGGGCACTCAGGGCTTGCATGGAAAATAAGAAAATCCAAGAGAATGACCTTAAAGGAAAGGTTCCATTCACTTTTCCTCTGAACTGTCCCTAGAACACACTTCCTTCTTTCTGCTTCTTGGCAACAGTCCTAGTTCACTCTACCTCCCCCAGAAAAGGCTTTCTAACACACAGATCTGGTCCTGTCACACCCCTGCTTAAAATTCTTCAATGACTCCCCTTTGCCCAAGACTGGATCAAGTCCAACCTCTCTCGTAGGACAATTCATGGCCTTTCAGACTCTGGCCAGAGGCTCCCTCTTGCCCAGAGATCCTCTTGCATCCCCCTCTGCTGCAGCCATCCAGAAGTTTTCTGGTTCCTCCTCCATCCCTCCACCCTCACGCAGGCCCGCCTCTGCCAGAGCTGCCCTTCCCTCCCTCTCCTACCTTGCAGATGAACAAGCCCTGTTGAACACCCCCTCCCTGGTGAAGTCATCCAAACAGAGGAAGAACGAATGGCCTGCTATCAGAGCTCCCAGAGCACTGTGTACATTACTTGCAAGCACCTATCACCCACCTTGTGATTACTGTCTCTGCGGCTCCTTCTCCCCCCGCCCCCCAGGCTGCATCTGAGCCATCCTGGTGTCCCCAGCACCTAGCACAGCATCTGGCACAAGGTAGGCATTCCATAATGGCCAATGGGATTGAACTTGACAAAGCTATGTGGGCCTTTGCTGCTCTCCCCCCACCTCCCTGGACTCAATTCCACTGCAGTTCCTTCTCTGTTCTCCCTTGGGACTCTGCACACCTCAATCACTGACTGGCAGACCTGATCGAGCGGTCCCTTCTACTCTAGGTAGGGGTGGTATAGCCACCTGCATATGGAGGCTGTAAGCCTCTCCGTGTCACTTGGGAGTTGTATCAGCTCATACCTGGGTCTCTAGGGAGGAAGTACCCCTGTCTTCAAAGGACCATGATTTATGGACACAGCTCCAAGAGCTGAAGAATTTAATTAGGCTACCCTGCTTCTCCACCTGGAGGCAGACTAATTCCAGGAAAGTCCTTCCTCCTGGGCAGAGACTCTATCTGCCCCAGCCCTCTGAGGCATCCCCACCCAGCCTCCCACCCCTATTGGCTCTGCTCTGGTCAGCGCTTCTGAGCTTCCAGTAGTTCCAGCTTTCATGCAGTAAAACTACAGCCACTTCTTAACATGTCAGGGGCCTTTCCTAGGTTTCCATTCTTTCTAAATATCATTTCTTCACACTGTTTAAAAAAAATTCATCCCTGCCATGCCATGCTGGCTCCACCCCTCGAATGCACTGAGATGGTGATTGAGACTGAGCATGACGACACGCCTGTAATCCCCATGCTTGGGAGGCTGAAAACAGGAGGATCACTGAGTCTGATCTGTGCAGTGAAACCCTGTAGACCCTGTACTAAATACATTAAAAGAATAAATTTAAAAATCCTTTCCTGCCTCAATCACTTATTTACATACACAGTTATTCATTTATTTACTTACTGCAAAGACAATAGCAAGATGCTGCAGTAGTCTAAGAATGCAGAGGTGAGTCAGCAGCAACACCCCTGTCCTCAGGAACCCTATAGCTTGTGGGAAGACCACCCTTACCCCATTTACAGGCACAGTGCAGACTATTAAGGGCAGCCTGGCCCTATCCAGGACACCAAATCTTTTTTGTTCCAAGACTATCATTCACCTATGATACAACTGGCATGAAAGATAGCTTAGGACTGACTCACACACACCCCACCCCTCTTGTACAGGAAAAAAGTGAAGAAGGCTCTGAACAGCCACTACACATTGTAACTGAGAGAGCCAGGAAAGAGGAAGAACTCTGGAGCTGGAAACAGGGTCTTGGAGAGGGCTGCCTGAGATGGGGATCCAGGAGCCTTTGCACCAGCTGAGGAACAGGGTAGTGGGTAGCTTTGGCAGGGCTGACTGGGCGGGGTAGAAGCTGACCAAGCAGTTCTCCTTGCCCCTAATGCTGGCCCCGAGCCCTGAGCTGACTCTTCAGGCCCTGCCTCTACTCCTGTGGCTCCTGGGAATAGGGGCCTTGACTCAAAAACTTTGGGGCTTTCGGAGCTGGAGGAAGACGAGGCAGTATGGAGGGAAGGCTAGACAGGTGGGGGAGACTCATTACTCATTGCTGCTGCTTCCAGGGGAAAAAATTGCCCTCTTGCTCTGTGAGTTGTGGGCCCAATTCCTTGTCTATAAAATCTGCTAAAAGTTGGACAAGAAAAGCTCTAAGGGCTCCTTGGCTTGTCTCACTTCTGCAGTTGGAACAGGGAGATGGTAGAGGAAGGCTCTGCAGAGAAACTCTGGCCCCACCCTCTGCCAAGGAACCTAAATCAGCATTTATTGACATTTTTCACGGTGCCCTCAGTGCCAGTGACATTTCAGAGACCTGCTCTCTGACAGGGCTGGAGGATACAAGGCTGACCCCAAAGCCCTGCCCCTCACCCAGACCAGTTGTGACCACAGGCCCTACTTGGGAATAGGCCTCATATTTCCACCAGCAGCAGTTCACCCTCTGGGGTCAGCACTGCCCTTACTCAGGGACCTGCATCAAGCTTGAAAATGCTGCCTGGGGCAAGTACCTTCTTCACCAAACCTCAGTGTCCTTCCTTACCAGCACCTCTACAAAATGGAGCCCATAATCACTGATTCCTTCAGAGGGTTCTTGTAGACCACCTACTATACAATTGTGAGAACACAGAGGTGTTTCATACACTGTCAGTTCTTGTCCCAGGGTGAGGAGCTCTGATAGGGACATTAAGCCCTGGGGGTGGGGGTGGGATGTGAGATTAACTGTCCGAAGACTGGAGGAGCCGAGCCAGTTTCTTGGCAATTTTGTAGAGTACAAAGAGCCACTTGGCAGGTAGAGGCTAACAGAGGGGATCCAGGGAACATTCTGACATCCCTGTTGGTGTGGACAGATGGCCACAGAGCTGTGGGGAACCAGCCCATGCAAAACAGAGACCCCAAACCTCACTTGCTGGTTTTCCTATTAAATCTTAGGACTTGGAAGGGAGGTCAGCTTAGAAACCAGGTCAAGGTTGTGGGAGTGCCTGGGTTTGGGGATCAGAAGAAATCATCCTGGCTCCATTTGGTTACCAGCTGTGTGGCTTTAGGCAAGTACTTAACCTCTCTGAGCATCATTTTCTTCAGCTTTAAAGGAAGGCAGTAATACTGCATACCTTGCAGATTTGTTGAGAAAATTAGAGAAGCCAGTGTTTGTAAAACAGTTAGCTCAGGCTGCCACATAATAAGCTCTAAGCTGCCAGGAGGCAGGTTGGGCCTTACTAAGAACTTTTCTGCCTTGGATCAGCCTTATCCACAAAAAGAAGAACCTACTCCCCAGCAAGTGTTTAAACATTTAAATATGTGCCAGGCACCTAATGTGCATCGTTCTCAGTGCGGTGGTAAAGATGAAGGAAACCCAATTTCTAGCTGGAGTCCTGATTTGCCGATTGTGCGAGCCTGCCCACATTTGAGTCTTTTCTTCCGCTTAAATACGAGAGTAATCAAGCAAGGATTATGGATCCATGTGAAATAATGTTTATTGAGTGCCAGAATAACCACGAACATCATTTCCTAGAAAGAAAGTGGGGAGAAAAATTCGTTGGTGAACTGAGGTCCATCTGGGCATTGCTAAGGGTGGATGAATAAGAGACGATGGGTCTTCCCACATGCTGCACGTGGAGGCAGACAGCCTCTCCATGTGCTAGCCCCAACCTTTAACTGGAATCATTCTTGCTGTTAGGATGAACTTCTAGTTCACAGGAAACGCTGGGTCAGTGTCAAGAAGTAAATAAGAGTATAGTGAAATAACAGGATGGCAGGAGGAAGGATGTCCTAGGGAAGCTGGACAGGTGCTCCGGTGGGCCAGTGGCCACAACTGGGAGAAGGCACCGTGTGAAGTAACTGGATACCCTGAGCAACCAGAGCCATCCTCCTGTGGGTGCTGGGACACCCACAATCAAGAACTTTCGGTGGGGCCAGATGAGGATGTTAACCTGTGTATTAAAAGAGATGAACATTTACTGAAATGGAAAAGGCAGATGATATTGGCTAAAAAACAAGAGATGAAGTATTATGTATGATGTGATCACATTTTAGTTAAAAGGTACTTATAGGTAAGAACAAGAACAGGAGATATGCATTAAAATATTAAGGTAGTAAGAGAAGAATGTTCTTATTTATATACTTTTGGTTTCTGCATTTTTAAATTTTTCACAATGCTTCTGTAATATATGAAACATTATTTAGTAAATAAACTATATATTGCTTCTATAATGATAAAATGTTATTTAGTAAATACAATGGGAACAATAACAGTGTGCACCTTGCAGGGCTGCAATGATACAGCAGGATAACACTAAGCAATGGACTTGGCATAAACACAAGCTGAAGAGCTTGGTGCCACTAAGATACTTGTGTTGTTCTACCCACAGCCACCAACAGACAGAGCTGGCCTCCTGTGGGCACTCTCCCTGTCCACAGGTCCTGGCACACAGCAGAGCTCTGCTGATATTTCCTAAACAAGTCAGTTTCATTGGTCCAGTTTCTTTTTTTTTTTTTTTTTTTCAATCAAAGGAAAAACAATAGAAATTGTGGCCTTGGGCTCACTAAGTGTGGATCCCTGAGTCCTCATCCACAAACCCTCATGTGTGTAAGGATTATATCCTCACAGGCAGGAGGCAGCACCAGTGAGGTAAAGCTGTGATAATCTGTTCCAAAGGCAGTCAGTTGTTATGTTCCCCACCCTAGGTCATAATCCCCCAACTATTTTTTACTTTGACCTCCCAAACTTCCACCTGTTTAGCCTAAACTCAACCTATGCTCAGGGACTGAGGCTATTTCACACATTCAGACTACTATTAACATTATCCCTAACACAGGACTGGTTTGGGGTCTGGTCTGAGATTACTTTCCAGGATAAAACTTCAGAACTGGGACCAGGTTGCAGCTGTGTCTACTTCTAGGACCCAAGGATTTAGACTAGGTCTGAGGCTATCCCCATGTTGAGAGCTAGGCTTTAGGTCTTGGGGTGTATCTTGGTCCCAATCCAGCTCTTGCCTGAAAGTTGAACTTGGGGCTGTCTGATCCTGCTGAGCCCAGGGCTGTCCCTGCCTAGGTGGTAAGCACCAGCAGGACAGGCTGTATAATAGGAGAAGCACCAGGGAGCAGTAGTGGGGCTGGTGCAGACCTGGCTGGGAGCCTATGGAGGAGGAGTCAAGGCACATGCAGCTCTCACTGGGGGAGGGGGGTGCAGAATGCAGTGGGACCAGGAAGAGGGATGCCACACCTACTTCAGCCAGGAGAAGGCTCCGGGTATCTCGGGCCACTGGCCCCCACGGAGGCCAAAGCAGAGCACGAGGGAGGGGCACCCAGGAAAGACTGTGGGTCTCCGCAGCTGCAGAGGGGCCCTGGAAGTGTGAATAGCACCCCATGACCCCCCAGCTCCGCCCCTCAGAGCCTGCTGCGCTCCTCACTCATTAGGCTGACATATCCTCCTTTATAAAAAATACATGAGTAAATAAATAATAACAGTCATAACCGAGTAGGAAACCACTTTCCACTCTTTTCTATTTTCCTTGCACCTTCCTTCCAGCCTGGGCCCCAGGGGCTGTGGCTATGTTGGCTGCATAGGTCGGTAATTTGCCCCCTCCCCCTAGCACTGCAGGCGTTTCAGACTCAGATGAAAGCTAGGGACAGGGGGTGACTGAATAGCTCTCTGTACCCCAAAGGTGTTCTTCAAGAGAGCTGTCCAGGAGGAGTCTGGAGAGGGATTTCTTACCTCAGCTTTCAGAGAGGAAGTGCCAAGCCCATAGCCTTTAGGGCTAGGACTTCGCGTGGTCCCCAACACAGAGAGACTCCAAGTCTGGGAGGGGCTAAAAATAGTACAGATAAGGAACTGGAAGGTGCTACACCTAGAGGGTGGTAGGAACAAACAGGAGCTGGCATTTACACAGAGTGAGGGAGGAGGCCTTGACCTGAGTACCCAGGGGGAAAGGTAATCGTTCTTAGAAGGAAAACAAAAATCCCATTTTCATCCTTCTGGCAGTCTTAAGGAACTCCCTTCTTCTGTCCCTTTGCATCTCATAGTTCTTATTTTCTTTCCCCACTGTATGTTCCTCCACTCCTTCCTGTCCACAATTGTCTTCTTTAACTAGGTCTTAAGCCTCTCGGGTTGGCCAGGCAGAGGCATTCTGCCCAAGGCCTATTTTCAGGACCATGGAGAGCATCCCAGAAGGGAAAGGCCCTTTTCCTGAAGAGAACCCTACACCTTGGACTGCCAGCGCGATGAGATAACTGGTGGGATGGAAGTGGAGCAGAGTAGTGGCAAAAGGAAAGGTGTTGGAGAAAGTCATTTCTAGCCTAGCCCCGCTAGACTGAGTTTCTCTGAGTGAGGGGCTGAGAATTCTTGCTAGGATCAGAGATAAGGACATAGTTTGGTAGTAGAGTGCTGGCCTAGCACTCAGCCATTGGTTGGATTCCCTAACATAGAAACAAAATATGGAAACAAATGGTTTTGTTCTTCCCTAACCTCCACCTCCATCAGCACCACCAGGAGTGAGGATGGGAGGGGCAGCTTGTCCTCAGGAGTATGTGGGTCTAGAGTACAGCCCTCACTAGGAAGCCCTAGGACCCTTTGCCTGTAGAGTACAAAGCTAAACACATGAGCAGATCAGCACAGAGAGCAGCATGCCTCTGGACAGATGTTGGGGAAGCTGTGTAGGTAGTGTTGTGTAAACATGTGAGAAAGAGATAGTTACAATCCTACAGGTCAGAGGGTGATCAAGAGTAGTGAAAGTAAGTGACAGAAACCAAGGTCCTGTAAAGCCTCTTTCTGGAAGTTGCAGGCTGGGAGTGGAGGTCAGTCAGGGCCCCCCCTAGCCCTAGCTCAGAACCAATGGGACTGCAAGTCTCCCCTTCCCCCTAACAGCTCCCCCTAGACAGAATCAGGAGCCAGATTTCAGGAGCAGTCCAGATGTTCAGGGTAAATGCAGCGAAGTGGAGCAGATGGGGCATGAGCTTCCTGTGGGGGAAGGCAGGGGAGGGCAGCAGCTGGAGTATGTGCTGGGGCATGTGCTAGCACTAAAGTTGGCTCTGGCGCATGCCAGGGCATGCACCACAATGTGTCTAGGATGTGAGACTTGGTCAGAAAACAGCCTGGATGAGGTGCTTTCCCTGTACCCCCTACTATGCTCTGTGATGTACTGCCTTCTGCTATGGCAGGACCTGAGGAACGTTCCTTCCAGGCTAGGTGCCCCTGCCCGTACCACTTCCCCTAGGACAAGGCTTGGGTTTGGAGCCAGAAAGCCATCCCTCCACTCAGAGGTCAGAGTGGCCACTCCTGGGATGGAGGAAGAAAGCCTTGCTTAGAAGCTTGAGTGAGATGGCTAAAGCTATCCCCTCCCTTTTTACCCCAGGGAACTACAACTCATCTCTCCACCCAGAGCCCCAACTCCTGACCGTGTCACCTCTACTGCAGTTTCCATGGTTCTTGGCCAAAGTCTACAACTAATGTCAGAGTCCAGTGGCTTTTACACCCACTTCCACTGGCTGCATCACTCACTGTCAGCACACCAGCCCAGAGAGTGGTGGCGGCCCCACTTGGCAGATGAGCAAACTGAGATGCCAAGAAGCGAAGCATACCCTAAAGCGTGCCTCTGCTGCAGACTCTGTTTTCCTCTTTTAAGCAATGAAGCCCTTCTGGCTTTGCACACTAATCAGTTGCATAGCTCTGAACAAGAAGATACTTCCCCTTCTCGGCCTCTATTTCCCCATTACTGATTGAAAAGGTCTACACAGGGTTATTCTGAAGAACACTTCCGTTCTGCTCTGCTCTGATGCCGCAACCACCCTAAGCAGTGAGGAGCAGCTATGTGCGTTTGGTTCCTAGCTGAGAGTAAGGCAGGGCAGCCCTCGGGCATATGAGGGTGCTAGGATGCCAACAGCTTGGTAGGCTATTGCAGTGGGCTCAGAGCAGGGTCTGTTGGGGAGGGAGAGCTGAGGGAGGCCTGCTAAGGGAGGAGTTGGGCAGGCCAGAGCCAGACAGGCAGAGCCAGGCGGGCAGAGCAGAGCGAAGCTCAAAGCTCTAGGGCTTTACAAATGGATTTTGCTGAAATGGAAATTTCCACCCATCCCTGAAATGGAGCCTGGCAGGATGGCCAGGCTTGGTGGGGGCTACAGAAGATAGGGGCATGGGTTGGAACAAGAGCCAAACTGTCTAAGCCCCTCAGACCTGTCCACCCCCCTCCATGCCACCCACACTAGCCCACACTTCTCTCCCCTGAACAGCCCTCCAGATTCGCAGGGACCTACGAGATCATCACACTTTTTTATACCCTTCGCACTTTCCCCCAGGCATTTCATCCGCTTACACCTTTCACACCCAGCACCCTCCACCTAATCATCAAGGGGCCCTTCCACCCCCTCAATCCTCATACTTTCCCTCCCTGCGCGCCCCTACCACATGACCCGATGACAGCTCCATTTCCACCTCTGCTTTCTCCTCCACTCACCTACTCGCCCTTGGTCTCCTACACCCCCCCACTCACCTGCAGGCCCTCTTGCTCGCCCTCCCCCCCATATTCACCTCTCACAACCCTCCCCCTTGCCTCACCCCTGCATCCCTGTTCCCTCACTCCCCATCCATGCCCAACAGCCCCTCTGCACCTCATGCCCTCCTCAAAAGGCTTCTCAGAGTCTTCTGCTCCTGACCCTGCCTCTCTTCCTATTTCACACTGCTTGTCCATGCCCCATCCCCCTCACCCCACCCCTCTACCCCCCCACCCCCTACCCCCACCCTGCCCTGGCAGCTTGTAGCACTCCATCCCTAACCATCAGGGCCAAGCATCTCCCAGGGAAGAGCAGGTCCCTGAAGTCACGCAGCACCTCCAGGCGGGGACCAGGAAATTGCCTAGTTTCTCTGAGATTATTTCCTCATCCGTAAGGTGGAGTTGACAACTTCCTGTCTCTTGGGGCTGCTGTGTGGATGGAGGAGATCAGTATCTGTAGTGCCCTCCGCCTACCACACAGGAATGCTGATCACATTCATTGCCATTTTTGTAATTAGCTGATCATTTGGCAGCGGAGCAGTCGGGTAAACCTGCTCCTGCAGGCCCATCAGGCCAGAGTAACAGGAGGTGCTAACTGTGCTGCTAGGACATGTGGCAGTCCCAGCCTGTAAGAGGTGAGGCCACCAATGTGTGCCGGGGGGCACGACCCCAAGACACTCCAAGGAGCCCGCGCACCCTTTGCTCCCTAACCACTGCCAGTCACAGCCACTGGAGGGCAATATGCACCCTCCCGTGGATGCTGGGGGCGTGGAGGGCTGGGAGAGCACCCAGGGGGCTCTCTTAGGAACTGGAGGAGGGAAAAAGGCAGGGGACTGGCTGGTTCCCTGCTGAACGGGTGGGAAGAATGTCAATAAGGGGGAGGGGCAGCGTGCAGAAGCCAAGTGGGGGCGTTGTGATGGGGGAGGGGCAGCGCGCAGAAGCCAAGTGGGGAGGTGGGCGAGGCAGGGGCTTGACTTGCTGAGGATTTCTTCCTTGGACTTTTTGGATTTGGTGGGGAAGAAGACCTGGCCTGGCACCACACCGCGAGACTTTAGGATTCCCAGGACCGAGGGAATAGGCTCCTTCTGCCCATTGAGGAAGCTTGGGAAGGAGGAGCAAGCCGGCTGAATCTGAGTGCTGAACGAGTGGGGGGGTGACAGGTTAGAAGAACTCAGTATTTCCCTGGGAGAGTGGGGAATCCAGGTGGGGTGCAGGGCCTTACATGGCCAGGCCCTAGTCTGCTCCCTCAGGGCAGGGCCCAAGGACCGTGATGTCCTCCCCTCAAATCTAATCACATGTTGACTTCTGACTCATTATTAATAAAGCAGGAGCTCCAAAGTGCTCCGAGCTTCCTCCTGCCCAGGCCCTAAGTTCTAGGCCCCAGTGTCAGGTCCAGTGTGTGAGGGGAAGAGCTAGGTGGCAGTGGTGGTGGTCATGGTGGCCATTCTTAAAACTGGCCTTGGATCTGGGGCCTGGGAGGAAGGGAAGTGACAGATAGGAAAGGAACTTCCCCCAAGGAAAGGCACAGAGACACTGGCTAAGGGAGCAAGGAAAGGGTAGGGACATACCACCCCCACCCCAACTCCCCCACTTCCCCACCCCTGCCCCCACACCTCCACCTCCCCACACCCCACCCCACCTCACCCACACACCCACCACCACCCCTGCTAGCCAGAGGTTGAAGGCCAGTGAAGTGTGAGTGAGTGCCAGACTCGGGGATGGCCTTCATCCCGCCAGCCCTGCTAAGGTATAGATCTTGTGCCTCTCTAAGGGGCTGTCTAGGAGCCAGGCTGAACACACAGTGGCAGCCTTGTTCCTACCAAACTGGGTCTATGTCACCATCCGCCCTGCAGTCTTGAACACCCAGACCTTGGGGAAGGGAGGAGACACTACAGGGTTGAATTAACTTTCAAGCCTTAGAGCCTGGATTCCTCCAGGCCTGGCAGGTGGGCGTGTGCACACGTTCCCCAGAGAATTGTGGGATGTTGGTTGTCACTAGGAAGCTACCAGGCATGACTTCACTTCCATTTTCCTTTCCACAGGCAAGAAAAAGAGGAGCCTGTATCCCTGTGGGGAAGGGTGGCAAGAGGAAGAACAATATCTGACCAGGTCTCAGCCTGCAGCTCCCCAGATAAGACTGGGGAGGCCCGAGTTAAAATCCTGCTGTTGCTGCTGCAGCATTCTAGCCATATGCGACCTTCGCACGTGGTTCAACCTCCTGGTTTTCTTATAGGAAAAGGGGATAAGAATAGTAATAACAGCTGCATGAGCCAGTCTGTGTGCCAGGCACTGTGCTAAGCAACTTTATTCTTTATATCCTCAGGCAACCCTCTAAGGCAAGCACTGTTTATCCCCCCACCCCCTATTTTAAGGATAGAGCAACCGAGGTTCACAGAGGTGATGTGATTTTCCCGTGATTACACAGCTGGCAAGTGTGAGAGAGGTGGGTCTCTGACCTCAAAGCCTGGCCGTAAATAGTACACGGTATCCATAGCTGAGGATCCCTGTGAGGGCAAATGAGATAAAGCACATAAGGAAGTATCGAGTGCCTGGCACCCAGTGAGTGCCCAAGAAATAATGTTGCTATTATTTATTCATCTGCCCAGGTGCACAGGAGTTTCAGGAGTGGCAGGGGGCTGAGGAAGAGAGGGAGCGGCAGATGGGTGGGTGGGGACCGGGAGGCAGCTGTAGCACAGGTCTGGGCACAGGGTTGGGAGCTAAGGTAGGATTTGGGAGCTGGATGTGGACAGCACGGGAGAGCCAGGCAACCAGAGTAAAGGAAACAGAAGTGAGTGACTGTGTATTTACTTAAAGATTTTGCTCCAGTGATCGCCTCA
This sequence comes from Octodon degus, assembly GCF_000260255.1. Taxonomy (NCBI): domain Eukaryota; kingdom Metazoa; phylum Chordata; class Mammalia; order Rodentia; family Octodontidae; genus Octodon; species Octodon degus. The sequence goes on along the minus strand of NW_004524761.1, from coordinate 3,791,073 downwards.
TTGGCCAGACATTTGGTTTTCCCAGGCATCCCAGGGGGAATGGAAGTCAGACAGCATTACTTCAACAGCTCTCCTGCCATCCACCTTGATGCTGCTACTCACTCACTCAGGGGGCTCAGGATATGTATGTCTCTGCAGATGGGGGGCGGCCAGCTACAGAGCTGGTCCTGGAGCTCCCTGGGAGGGCATGCATCTCTGTTGCCTACTGGAAGGTGGGAACAATGGAGTGGGGCCCCATCATGTGCTCTCCTCCCCCTCCTGACCTTTCCTCCTGGGGTGGGGGTGGGAAGCCACAGGTGCTGAGAGCAGCACTGAATAAGCTCCCCCATCTGGCCCCCCAACTACCTGGAGGAGAGGCCTGATGATAGTGGCCACTGGGCAGCTGTCCAAGCACCCATCGCTAAAGGGTGCTAAAGCTTCACTGGTTACCTAAAGAATTGGAGAAAAGAGTATTTACCAGCACAGACCTCAGGGAATGAGGGCTATAGGGATACTTCCAGGAGCTGATTGGTAAAGAGGGGAGATGCCTAGGGAGCACATGGGCTGTGATGAGTGCTCATTAAACCCTCAGCCCACTGAGGTAGGGGTCTTGGAGAGCAAATGGGTTTCCATGCACCTCCGTGGAGCTGGGGGTGGGGGGTCACACCAGAACAGAACCATTTGGGTTAATAGAAGAGAGACTGAGGGTTGCAGCCAGGACCCCCTTCCTGCCCTGCTCCCCTTCATAACCTCTCTTTTAAAGAAATGTGGAGCGAATATGGCAAGAAAGTCTAAAGAGGCACCAAATATGAGTTGGCCCTTGGCTCTAAGTTTTCAAGCTGCACCTTTTGAAAAGTACTATAATGATGGCCTTACTGACCCCATTAGGTCATGACTTGGATCTCATTCATTCATTCATTCATTATGCTTTCATTCAGTCATTCAACAGATGGTTCTATGCACCTCCCATATGCCAGGCTCTGTCCCAGTCACTAAAGATGCAACAGAAAGCTGCTCCCCCTTCCACGCATGCCTCTGGGCGGGTACATGAGTAGAGGCTTTTGTGTCCCTAGATGGGATAGAGTGAGAGTGATTTAGAGGAGGTTTCCAGCTTGGGCTCTGCACTGAGAAGAACTCTTGTGTTTCCTAGGTGACAAAGAACCTTGGGACAAGTATCATTTTAGGGTCTGTCTGTAGGGCAGCATTGGCTTCTCTGGTTTTTTCCAGCCTTATCTTCTCAACTTTTCATGCTCTTGGGACCCACTGTGCTCTTATATATTCATACTGTGTGTGTGTGTGTGTGTGTGTGTGCGTGTGCGTGTTGACCCTGCAGAGGAAGAGCTGAGGGAGGCTCATCGCACCTGCTCACCTCAAGGAGGGGCTGTGCAGAAAAACCACTGAGCAGAGCTCTAGGCTGGGCAGCTGGGGTCGGGTGGGCGCCAGTCAGTGATGCCACACTCTTCCCCCAGCCCTTGCTGCATACCCCCTGGGCCTCTCTGACGCATGGGGCTGCCTGTAGGAGCTGAGCACCCACACAGGCCAAGCAGACGGCAGTGGGTGGTTGGCAGAGGAGAGAACCTATAGAAAGGCCGGAGGGCCAGAGGGACCCAAGGCTAGAACATCTTCCCTGACCTCCTTAGAACAGTGTTGGGGCCGGGGAGATGGCTCAGTAGAATAAGCGCAAGGGCCTGAGTACAATCCCCGGTTCTGAAAGAAAGAAAGAAAGAAAGAAAGAAAGAAAGAAAGAAAGAAAGAAAGAAAGAAAAAAAAAAAAAAAAGCAGTGCTCCAGTACTGCCCTCGGGCCCCAGGCTAGTCCTGGGAGACAGTGCCTTGCTCCAAAGGGGCTCAGTCCTGACTGCTCCTCCCACCCACCTAACAGGACCTGAGGGAGAAGAAGAGGAAACCCCAGAGGTGCCGTCTTCCATTCTGTTCTGTAGCCTGACCCAGACCCTGACCTCTTCCCAAGTCAGAGAGCAATGACAAGGAACCACTGGATCCTGACCACTGCAACCTCAGCAGAGGAAGGCGGGGATGCGGCCGGGGGTACGTGGAGGAAACTAGGGGTGAAGCACCACGTGCCCAGAAGGGGAGCCTATGTCTGCACCCCGCACCCCGCTGTCTGACAAAACCAGCTGCGTCCTTGCAGTCTCTATATTTAGTTGGAACTGGAAGCAAAGGAAGTTCGGGGGCCAAGCTACCAGCCCCAGCTCCCGCTGCCAGCACCCACGCCACGTGGTGCGGGGGCGCTGGAGGAGCCCGGAGTCCCAGCTCCTCAGGGAGGCGGTACCGCGCGCCCCTCCCACCTGCCGGCGCCGGCGGGGCCTGCTGGCTCTGGGAAGAGGGGCGCAGTCCGGCTGCACCGCGGAGGGAGTGCGCCTCCTCCTCCTCCCCTGCAGTCTCTTTGGCAAAGAAAGAGAAGGTGGAAAAGAAGAAAGACCCAGTTTAATCTCCTGAAAATAGGACTTTGGTGGCTCCGAGGTGCTTTCTTTTGTGGGCTCTTTGAATGGAGCCCCTGCTTCCTCCTTCAAGGTTTAAGCATCTTGACCTCTATTAAAAGGTGTTGAGAGCGGGCTCTTCCTCGGTGGGAGGCTTGGAGCCTGAGCCAGTGGGCTGTGCTTCACCCACCCCAACCGCGGAGTTGGGGCAGAGGAGGAGGAGTTTTTAGTGTTCCCTCCTCCGAGGCGAAAGTACTTCCTGGCTGGCTTCTCTCCGTTCTCTGGAGGATCAGAGAAAGGCAGTGAAGGTGGCCTTGGGGGGTTCTGATGGGAATGTGACCTCTGCAATCTGCAGGGAGAGCCAGGCAACTCCTCACTCTTCCGCCTACAGCTCTGTGATGCTGAGGATGCGAACAAACCTCTCCGAATTTTTTTTTAATTTATTAATACATGTTTGCAGTACATAATTCTATTCATCATGGGGAGGTGGAACGTGAACATAATACATCTTAATTCTTTTTAAAATCTTCTTTCCCTTCCTTCTCTCCTCACTCCATCTCTTGATCCCTTTCCCTTTTACAAAAGATCTATTTCCCTGTTAAGCCTCTCTGAAATTCTATTTTCTCATCTGTAAATTCTGTTTTCTCACAGTACCTGCCCCATAGGGGGATTAAATGAGATAATGTGAGGAAAGACACACTAAGTACTCAACTCTTCGTGAAACTTCAAAAGCTGATTCAGCCCCGTTGTGTGGTTCATCTCAGGCCCATGTGATGGAAACTATAGATATCCAAAGATTCTCCAAGGGATGTAAGATCCCATATTTAAGAGCGGCTCTACAGTCTGATCCAGCAGGCAGGAGATCCGGGTGTTAAATCATGTTTCCTCTTATTCCATGGGCTGCAATCCTCCTTGGTTTCCCCACCTACCTCATGAGGTGGTTGGTTCAACTGAGCTCTCTGCAGGGACATCCAGGGCTCTGGTGTAGCTAAGGGGCTGGGCTTTAGAGGGCAGGTTCCAGGAAAGTGGGAAAGCCTCTTCCTACTTCTTCCCAGGAGCTCGTTTGGTCCATCAGCCAACATGTCAGCCAGCCAGCCGACAGAAACTGAGCTGCATCCCTCCACCAACCCGGGAGGCTGTTTCCATGGCAACTTCATATTTATCCACTTTAGCTCCTAATTAAGGGGAAAAGCATATAACATATTGGATGTCAAGGAGGCTTTGTGAGCCTCAATTTAGCGGCCCTGCCTGGATGTCAAACTCAAGCGTGATTGCTGTTAATCACCTCCCAAATTACCAAGATGGGTCACAAAGGGAAAGTTCCCTCCTCAGTGGGGACAGCTGGACCCAGGGAGATGAGGTGGAGGTGGAGATGGAAGACAGGCCCTGTTTGGTATCATGACCCAGGAGGCTTCTGGGTGAATGCTTGCTCTTTGGGTGTCAATAATGAGGCCTGTGGGCACAGTGGCTAGGTCTGTTCTGATTGACCTGGAGTCAGGAGATCTCTACCCTGGAGACTCATGGATCAAGGATCTTGGCCTGTAGAGGGAGATTGACCAATTGATGAATCAAGAGGCAAGGAAGGACCATCTGGTGGCTTCTGATGTTAGAAGGAAGACTGACAGATGACCATGTAAGCACAGCCTGACCTGGCATCCGGATGGATGGATGACTGCCACATGGCAGATGGATGGGCCAATAGGGGTCCATTAGGAGGGATGGGCTGGGGGCACTAGATTCATGCTCTCCCAGGGGAGTACCCAGCCTTCCTATCCCAACTCAAGACCCAGGAAACAATTAGATCAGCCCCCAATGTGGTGCTTCTGGTTGACCACTGAGCCGTGGCCCAAAGCCTTGTTCCTTGGAAGAAGCTTTGGCTGGTCCCTGGTGATGTGGGAGGCAGGGAGTGGAGAATAATAGAGTAAGGCTAGAGGCAGGGAGCACCGATGGAAGGGCATCAGCAGATTGGGTAGGAGCTTGAGTTCCAAGGTCAGGCAGACCAAGGCAGAATTTTGTCTTCTCTGCTTTGTTTTCTCATGTGTCAAGTGGGGATGATGGTAACTCATATCTCATGGGGCTTTTGTTAAGATTTGACGAGATGATGTATGTAAGGTGCCCAGCACTGTGGCTGGCCCATGGTAAGGACCCACGACTACTTAGACACTAGTATCAGAAGAAGCAAAAAAGAGGCCGGGGAGATGGCTCAGTAGAAAAGCGCTTGCCTGGCAAGCGCAAGGGCCGGAGTTCAATCCCCAGTTCTACCAAAAGAAAGAAGAAGAGGAAGAGGAAGAAGAAGAAGAGGGGCCAGGGAGATGGCTCAGTGGAATAAGCGCGTCCCTGACAAGTGCAAGGGCCTGAGTT
>NW_004524761.1:3784310-3786140 GCF_000260255.1 Octodon degus | reverse complement strand
AGAAGAAGAAGAAGAAGAAGAAGAAGAAGAAGAAGAAGAAGAAGAAGAAGAAGAAGCCCGAGCTGCAGTTGCTATTCAATGGTAGAGCACTTGCTTAGCATGGCCATGGCCCTAGGTTCCACTCCCTAGGCCTCCAGCAAAGCAATAAACAAGGAAGAATGAGGAGGGAAAGGGAAGAAGAAAAAAGAAACCAAGTCTCAAAGATGTGCTAAAGACCACACAGGTGGTATGTGGTGGGATGGGATGCAGCCGAGGGGGGACTGAGTCTGGCCAGTAATATTCTCATTCAATAGCTGAACAGAAAGTAGGCTTGGAGAGGTGAGGTGGGAACAAATTAGAGGCAGAAGAGGCATTAGGACCATCCTCACCCTTAAGATACATCTCTCTGAGAAAAGTTGAAGGCAGGCTAGCCTGAAAGAGAGGACCTTGGCTCTGTCCACTCTAGGCAGAGTCCTAGAGCTAGCGGGTAGAGCCCCAGGAGGTTGGGAGTTTCCTGACATGGAAGGAGAAAGAGCAGTTTGGGACATGGTGACCACAGGGGCTGTGGCAGTCTTGTTGGCCTGTTAGGAGGAGTTGTGTGGCCTGGTTTCTGCAGATGTGGGCTGCAGCCGCCTGCTGAATAGAAGGCTATTAAGGGAAAATGCTTTGCAAGGAGCTGAGCAGCTGGGAGCCCAGTCGTGGAAGCACTGAAAGGGAGCTTTGTCCCTCTGGCCTCTGGCAGACACTTGCTCCCAAGGTCTGCGTCTGGGAGACTGGCTGGTCGCAGGGCCATGGGGTCACCCCCTGAAGGCTCAATCCCACCATTGCCTTCCTTACCCTGGTCTCCTCCCCCAGCGCTGCCCAATGTCCAGCGTAGCCTGGTGCTTCAGAGCACAGGCTTATGGGATGGACCGAGCAGCAAGGCCACATGCTGTGGGTGTGAGGCCTTGGGTACCATGGTGAAAATCTGGCTGTCTCAGTTTCATTTGCAAAATGGAACTAGCAAGAGGATCTTCTTGTGATAGGACAAAGACTGAGCAAGAAAAAAGAAGCTGAGGGCACAGCAGTGCTGGTGGTGGACACCACTGAGTGCTGAACTTCAGTCCCATTTTCTCTGCATCTGAGGCCTGCCAGGGTGGAAATTTTATTTTCAGGTCTCACTTTCCCTCCTGCTGACCCCCAACAACAGGCAGGACCTTTGTTCAGAAGTGTGTGTGTGTGTGTGTGTGTGTGTGTGTGTGTGTAAAGGGAAAAGGATCACCAGGCCCCATCCTAGACCAAAGTGCTCTGAGGAAAGTCCAAATTCCAGCCTGAACCAAATATTATCCCCTTAGGCTGAGGACACACTCAGAACCCAGTGTTTACAGGGCTGTCCGGCACAGATCTTTGCTTAGGCCGGTTCCTACGCCTAGCCTCTCTCTCTCTCTCTCTCTCTCTCTCTCTCTCTCTCTCTCTCTCTCTCTCTCTCTCTTCTCTCTCTGTCTCTCTCTCCCCGCTCCACCTAGCCAGCCCCTCCTGTCCTCCAGGTGTTAGTGTAGACAAGGCCACCTCTGGGAAACCACCCCCAGATCAGGGGCTCCCGAGTGCCCCCTTGGTAGTATTGAGAAAGCATCCTTCCCTCCCTGGTTCCAGGGACCTGATTACTTATCTCTGCCCATAGCACAAGGCTTGACTTTTTTTTTTTTTTATGGAACCAGGGATTGAACTCAGACCTTTGCACTTGCCAGGGAAGTACTTATTCTGAGCCATCTCCCCGGTCCCAACTGAGCCATCTCCCTGGCCCATAAATAAAGGAGTGAGTGAATAAATAAATGAATGATTGGATTCTCCAGCCCAGGGCAGGGGGGGGGG
>NW_004524761.1:3709127-3784210 GCF_000260255.1 Octodon degus | reverse complement strand
CTCTCTCTCTCTCTCTCTCTCTCTCTCTCTCTCTCTCTCTGTTTCTCTCTTCTCTCTCTGTCTCTCTCTCCCCGCTCCACCTAGCCAGCCCCTCCTGTCCTCCAGGTGTTAGTGTAGACAAGGCCACCTCTGGGAAACCACCCCCAGATCAGGGGCTCCCGAGTGCCCCCTTGGTAGTATTGAGAAAGCATCCTTCCCTCCCTGGTTCCAGGGACCTGATTACTTATCTCTGCCCATAGCACAAGGCTTGACTTTTTTTTTTTTTTATGGAACCAGGGATTGAACTCAGACCTTTGCACTTGCCAGGGAAGTACTTATTCTGAGCCATCTCCCCGGTCCCAACTGAGCCATCTCCCTGGCCCATAAATAAAGGAGTGAGTGAATAAATAAATGAATGATTGGATTCTCCAGCCCAGGGCAGGGGGGGGGGGTGACTGTCGGGGGTGATGAAGAGGATGGACTGTAACACAGCAGGTTTGGGGTTGACTTCCTCTCCTGAGACCTGCCTGAGGTCAGGCTGCAGGTATCTACAGCCAATCATTGTCACACTACTGCTTACTGAAGACCTCTAGTGTCAGTATCGGCCTGATGCTCAGCACTTTACACACATTCAAACACATACACACACTTTTTGCCTGCTGCCTCAATGAACTTTTTTCTCTTGTAGTGCTAGAAGTGAACCCAGGGCCTTGAGCATGCTAGGCAAGTGTTCTGCCATTGACCTGCACCCCCAGCCCCCTCTTGACACTTTTTCTGGAGACAGCATCTCACTATGCAGTCCAGCTGGCCTTGAACTCACTGTGTAGGTGGCCTCAAACTCATGACGAGCTTCCTTCCTCAGCCTCCCAAGTGCTGGTATTGTAAGTGTGTGCCACCACACCTGATTCGTAGGATTCTTAAAGCAGGCTGAGATAGATAGCAAAATTAACTTCATTTTTCAGAATAGAAAACAGGTTCAGAGTATGAAGACTCCTGGCCCAAGGCTATACAGCTAGCCAATGTGGCTAGAGGGATGTTTAGTACTCAGGCATGTCTACTGGCTCTGGAGGGACTGCTAAGCATTAGGCTGTCTTGCCTTTCCCAAAGGAGGGGGTAGAAGTCACCATTCCCCCCTCCCAGGAAGTGGAAGTTGCTGGGAGACGAAGCTGGAGAAAGTTCAGCCTGTTCAGTTAGCTTCTGGTGAGCAACCACAGCGCACCGGCAGGAAATGCAGAGCTGGCGGCCAGCCCGGCCAGCAGGTCTCCATCTGAGCAGGCAGACAGACAGACCGACCCCAGGAAGAGGGGTGGGTGATAACAGTAAACTGGGAGGGTGCCAGCCCGTGTGGTGGTAACGGCTGGCATTTGTCACCGGGTAGCTTGAGGGTGGACTGTGGTGGGCCCTGGTATTGAGAACTGTTCTTAGAGGGGCTGTATGGAAGCCTTGTGCACTGCAGGATGCATCCCTGGGCCCTCCCGAGTGTAGCTGGTGGCTCCTTGGCACCCCGGGCACCAGCAGGAACCACTCTTTGCCCATCTCCATCTTTTATTTTTATTTTTTTCCCAAAACCAGGGATTGAACTCAGGCCCTTGCACTTGCCAGAGAAGAGCTTATTCCACTGAGCCATCTCCCCAGCCCCTGCCCATCTCCAGAGAGGATGACTTTCTGCTTCTTAGGGCTGGGCAGAGCACTCCAACTTGCCCATCTCTCTTAACTGTAGGATGCCACACTTTCAGGCTGCCTTCTCTCCCAAAGAATGTCAATGCCATCCTTTTAGCAGAAGCAAAGCCCCTCTGCCTGCCGGAGACCCTGGAGGCCACCTTGTCTGATCGTCCACCGGGCTGGAAACAGCAGCCCATTAGGTTTAGCCCTTGGCCGTGTAGAAATTACCCATCGAGGTGTGAGGAGCACAGTGGTAGCACTGCTCAGTCAAGTGCTAATTTCTTGTCATTCCTCAGGAGAAACATGGCTTCTTAGCTGTGTCCTGGCAGCAGGGCCCAAGTACACATCTGCATAAGTCCTCATAGTTGGGAGCTGCTCATAGCAGGAGGGGCCTAAGCTCTGCCACTCAGATCTGGGACCCTGGACGCTCTCAACAGTGGGAGGCACCATCCTGTGGTCCCCATGGCCAGCATCCCTCTAATGGCACTGTCATGCCCAGGTGGCATGAAACAAAGTCAGTGGCAGGGCATAGTGCAAAGGTAAAGGACTGGCATCAATCACTTAGAAAGTCAAAGTGTTGGAGAAAGGGTTAGTCAGGTAAGAAATAAGGTCTAGGAGGAAATAGGGGGAAGACTTCCTTCTAAGATGTGTGTTAAAGCACTGGGCTCGGGAATACGGTCAGAGATAGATTAAGATCACACAGAGGGGCTAGGGATACTGCTCAGTGGTAGAGTGTGTGATTAGCACACACAAGGGCTTGGGTTCAATCCCCAGACAACAAGTGTGTGCTTAGTTTGGACCTAGAATTTGCCCCAAATGTTCATGTGTTGAAAGTGGGGCTTTTTAGAAGTGATTGGATCAGGCAGGGTCTGACCTCATCAATGGCTCAATCCACTGTGGAATTCATAATTTGATGGCATTATTTTGTTGGATTTTGGTCTTGCATTGCTTTTGAGACAGTCTTGCTATGTAGTCCAGGTTGATCTTGAACTCACTATGTGGGCCAGGCTGGCCTTGACCTTGAGGCAAGCCTCCTGTCTCAGCCTCCTGAGTGCTGAGATTACCAAGGTATATCACTATGCCTGAGTACTTCTGTTTTTGTTTGAGAGAGAGTGAGTTTATTGTATTGTATTACTGGGATGTTATGGAAACATCAGGACCTAGCTGGGGAAGTAGGTAGGCCACCAGAGGGTGTGCCTGAACCTGTCCTCCCTCTTGCCATTACTGTCTGTGTCTGTTTCTCTGTTTCTGTCTCTCTAACTCTCTGTCTCTCTCTGTCTCTGTCTCTGTCTGTCTCTGTCTCTGTCTCTGTCTCTCCAGCTCTGTCTCTCTTTTCCAGCATTCATGAAGCTAACAATTTTCTTTTTTAATTTTTTAAATGTATTTAGTACAAGGTCTATAGGGTCTCACTACACAGATCAGACTCATAGTGATCCTCCTGTTTTTAGCCTCCCAAGTGCTGAGATTATAGGCATGCACCACCACGCCCAGTCTCAATCGCTGTTTCAGCATGTCTTGGGGACAGAGCCAGCACGGCACACCAGGGATCGAACCCTGGTCTCTGTGTCAGCCTAAGCAGGTGCTTTAATCTGCTGAGCTATCTGGCCGGCCCTGAGATTAACAATTTTCTTTCACATGATGATTCTTCTTCACCTCAGGCCTAGAAGCAATAGAGTCATCCTGCCATGGACTAAACCTTTGAAATGATGGGACAAAATAAATCTTTAGGGGTTTTTTTTGTTGTTGTTTGTTTGTTTGTTTAACTGGAGATTGAACTCAGGCTCTTCTTGTGCTTGCCAGGCAAGCACTTATTCTACTGAGCCATCTCCCCGGCCCCTGAACCCTTTTTTTTTTTTTTTTTTTTTTTCCCGACAGTACCAAGGATCAAACTCAGGACCTTGCACTTGCCAGGCAGGCACTTACGCCACTGAGCTATACCCTGGCCCCCTTTAGTTCTTTAAGTTGATGTTCTCAGGTATTTTGTTACAGTGACAGATGGCTAACACACACACACACACACACACACACACACAGAGGGGTTGGGGTTGAAAATGGGGTTAGGGTTATGAATTATTATGCTTGATTTTGTTTGTTTTTGTCTTTTTGAGACAGGCTTTCCCTGTGTAGTTCAGGCTGGCCTTGAGCCCACTTGTAGCCCAGGCTGGTCTTGAACTCACATGGATCCTCCTGCTTCAGCCTCCCAAGTGCTGGGATTATAAGTGTGCACCACCACACTTGGCTTTCAGTTTGATTTTGGTATTAAGAATGGGATGAGGGTTAAACTTCTAGTTATATGAAGGTTGGATTTAGGGTTGGAGGTGAAGAGAGAATCGATAGTGTTGTGGTTGAATTGCAGACTTGCTGTTGGTAGAAAGGCTGGAGTCAGAGAGAGTTTTGATTTGGCTCCAAATTAGACTTGACTTCTTGCCAAGAAGACACAAACCTATGAGCTTAGAACGCTGGGAAGCTGAGGTAGCAGGGTCAAGTTTGACCTTAGCCTGGGTAACTAAAGGGGACCCTGTGTCAAAAAAGAAAAGGAGAGAGAGACAGAGACAGAGAGAGACAGAAAAAGAGAGAGAGAGAGACAGACAGACAGACAGACAGACAGACAGAGACAGAGACAGAGACAGAGACAGAGACAGAGACAGAGAAAGAGAAAGAGAGAAAAGAAGAAAAAAGAAAAACAAGAACTAGACCTGGAAATGATTGTGAAGCAGTGGGAAACGAACTTTCTCTTCACCTACCACAATGTGGACTTTCTTAGTGGGTAGAAAACTTAAAACAAGATTGTCAGGCCTTCTCAGGTTAGCGGCTACTTGCCACCACTCTCATCACTTACCTCCACCTTTCCACCACCATCCATATCTCCCTCAACTTTCATCTGTCGCTCTTGGACAAAGCCAAGGTTCAGATGTCACCTCCTTACTCACCACAGTGGACGTGACTGTCTTCAGCCAGTACAGTGTCCTTTTCGAGGCAGCTGCTTTTTGCTCAGTCCTTCAGGCAGGAGTGGAGCTGGAAACAAGGCATTCTGGGTAGGCTCCATCAGCCGGGCCTTCCTCCGAGGGGTTGAAGAGGCATGGAGTGCCCCTCCCCTCCTTGCTGGCCCTTGCCTGGGCCCTGACCTCACCCCTTCTTTCTGCAGAGGCCTCAGCCCCTGCATGCCCCCTCTCGCTTCTCAGGGTGACAAGCTGACATCCTCCAGCACTCAGCGCTGGGGTCAGGCTTTTAAAGCTGTCTTTGGGGGAGACTGTGGCCCCTCTCTCTCCACACTCCCCCGCCCAAGTGTCCCTTCATGCAGAAGCACATATGCATCAGGGCATAAAGCAAAGGACGACTGTGGCACTGTGATGCCTTTTAAATGCAGGCAATTAGTGGCTAAATAAAATATAGAACAAGCATTTCTGCCTGCTCCTGGCAGGGACTTACTGAACACTGGCAGGGTTAGGGACTCTGGGAATTTATGGATGGGGGTGGGGGATGAGGAGAGTCCCAGATGCCGGGCCTGAGGGCTCTGGCTGGGATAGGGTTGCAAAGAAGGGAGGCCTGCAAACCCTCAAAAATAACCAGGGCTGGGGACATAGCTCATCAGCACAGTAGCCTGCCTGGCGAGTGCAAGGTCCTGAGTGCAATTCTAGGTACAAAAACAAAACATCAACAGCAAAAAAAAACCTTCTCAGCCTCGTTAGATTTAAGGGGTGTCTTCGTATGCCACGGGACATCAGGGTACCATAATAACATACCTCAGACCGGGTGGCTTTAAAATGGAAATTTATTTCTCATGGTTCTAGGGGATGGAAAGCCTAAGATCAAAGCCCTGGAAGGCTGGATGTTGGTTAGAGACAGTTTCGTTTTAGACAGCACCTCACGTAACAGCACAGCACATGAGCTCTGCCCTCTGCTTATAAAGATAGTAATCTCATCCATGAGTTCTTAGGACCTACCAACCTCCTAAGGGCCTCGCCTTCTAGGGCCATCATCTGGTCAGTGGGGCACATAACATCCAGTCTGTTTCAGGGAAGAACAGGGGGTCTCAGGAGGGAGTCCTACCAAATAGTGAGGGCGAGAAGACTACAGCTCTGGACCATGACAGACCTGGGTTTGCATCCTGGCTCTGCTACTGTATTAATCAGCTGTCCATCACTGTGACAGAATGCCTGCAATAATCAACTTATAAGGAGGAAAGGTTTATTTTTGGCACAGAGCTTCAGAGGCTTCAGTCCATGGCAACAACCCGTTGTTTGGGGCCTGTGGTGCAGCAGACTGTCATGGCAGGGAGTGTGTGATGTTCACTTCACTGGGGGAGCAGAGCGAGGAAGGGCCAGGGTTCCAATCTTCCTTTCAAGGACAACCCCCCCCCCCAGTGCCATCAATTTTTTCTCAGTCTCCCAGTAGCACCACAAGCTGGTACCTAAGCCTTCAGCCTTGGGGATCGTTTAAGATCCCAACCATGACAGCCACTTCCCTGCTCTGTGACTTTTACCTTTCCAAGCCTCAGTTGCTTTGCCCACAAAATGGGAACAGTGGTGTGCCAACCTCGTAGTGGTACTGTTACGTGTCAGTAAGGGACTTAGTGGGCCACATTCCTCAAAAGAGTGACTCCCCCAAGAAGTCAGTGAGACTGATGTATTGAAAGCATTAGAGATGTTGCTGCCAGGTCCTGCATGGGGGGAGGGAGGGAGGGCAGGCCTTGGAAGGAAACTGGAGCCCAAAGAAAGGCCCGCGGAGGCTCACGTGAGAACCAGAGGCCCTTTCCTTCCTGGTGCCCCTTACGTGTTCCACAGAGCTACAGGTGAGTTCTGACTGCTAGAAGACGAAAGAGAAAGAAAAGAGACCTGGTGACACTGGGAGCAAGTTCCCATTCAGTCCTCCACCCACCACCATCCTGCTGTGACGCCGTACAGAGATAACCACCTTGGATGACTAACTGAAGGTCCTGGAGCCTCGGTTTCTCCTGAAGTATGGCTTTAAAAAATGCATGTCCCTCGGCTGCAGAGAGCCTTTCATAAACACCCTCGCTGGTAGTGTCCTGGCAGGCCTCAGCTCCTCCTTTCCCTCTTACCCCACTGAGTCTTTCCCAAACTGCTCCTGTGCTCAATGCAAAGCAGCCGCTCAGCAACTGCCATGGGAAGGTGGGGGAGAACCCAGTCGCTTGGCCCCTGCTCCCACATGGACCCCGTCCTGGAGCTCCAACTCATCCCTTTCCTTTAAATAAAAGGAATGACGTCATCCTTGTGCTGCGCTGCTGCTGAGCCAGGGGGAGGTGATCTGTGATTCTGTGGAGGGGAAGTGAAGAGCTGGGGCTGGGGGTGAGGAAGCTTTGGCTGATGAAGGACAGATACTGTGACCCTCTGGGGATCCTGGTGTGCTTCTACCAGGGTCTGCCCATGCATACGTGTTGGCAAGTGGGAAAACTGCAAAAATCACTAAAAGAGCAGAGACGGAACTTCACGGTACTGCTGGAAAAAACAGCTCGCAGATAACATGGTGGTGTTTGCCAGGTCTAGACAAAGATCTTTTTGTCTCTGAGCCTCCGTTTTCTCATCTGTAAATGGGGGTAAGAGTGGTGTTGGCTTTACAAGCATTTTGTGTGGAAGAGACGATGGCTGCATTGGCCTGGTGCCTGGTAAGGGGCCGATGGGCGGAGGCCTTGGGAATGTGACCAGGCAGAAGCAATGTTGGCAGCAAGACGACCCTGGGCCAGCTGCAGCAGGAGGCCCCACCTGGGTCAGCTCATCCTCCCTTGCAGGAACCCTGGACCTAGGCTTTTGCAGATCATGGGGTGGGTGGTCCCCCCGCTGGCCTCTTCTGTGGGTCCTGGGACTCTCTCCAGGCACAGCCTGCTCCTTTCTGCAAAAGCTCCAGCTTCTTGAGGCCTGACCTCAGGGCTTGCTGGGACTCCTGGCTGCCTGGGCAATGCCTTTTATAAGTTTGTTTTCCTCCTCTCCCTGTTATTCTTTCTATTTCTGTCTCTTTGTCCCTTTTTCTGATCTTTCTCAATTCAGTCTCTATCCCTGCTTCTCCTTCCTGGGTTGCCTGTCACACACTTGTGTTGGGTTCCTGTCCTGAATGACATAAGCTCTTGCTGCCCCTACCGGTCCCCAGATCTTGCTTCATCTCATACTGTACTTTTTCTACTCCCTAAAAGGTGAGTCTGATGCCTGGAGCAAAAAAGGGCTCAGGGCAAGATTTGTTGTCCCAAGGGGGAAGGGCCCCCACCCACCCACGAGGGGCACAGCCCTGGCTCTCCTTGCTTCCTGAGCACGGGTGTGTGTGGGCTGAGGGCAGAAGGCCCAGCTTGCCTGTCATCTGGAGAGACGTGTGTGCAAAATGTTAGTTCTATGGCTCTGATTCAGCTCCCGAGCGGCTGGCTGAGGAACACAAATGACGGAAGGGGGTGATGGAGCCCTGGGAAACAGAGCTAGCCCAGCTGGAGATAGAGTTGTGGATCTGGGCAAGGGACCTGAGGCTACCTGAAGAGGACCCTAGGCGGGCTCATGGAGGTGGGGGTGGGTGTCACGGCACCACTGATGCAATGATGTGGGGTGCACGTGAAGGTGGCATGGGGGAGGGGCACTGTGTGTGATAAAGAGGATCAGGGTGGAGGAGGGTGCAAGGGGTGGGGAACACGGGTCCCTCGGATGGTGAAAGGGATGGGTGAAGAGGTGTTTGAGAAAGACATATGGAGGAGGCAGAGGTGCCCATGGCCTCCCGGGGCCCTCTTGCTGCTTGTGCCCCTGGCCACCTCTGTATTTGTACCAGGCCTTGCCAGGCCATTCATCTGGTCACTCCCTACCTGCACCTGTCAGTGCCCAGACTCTCACATCCCTCCTCACCCTGGGCAGTCTCGAGGGGCCAGTGCCCTTGCTTCAGGACTTTCCCCCTATGGATCCCTTTTCTCAATAGTTGGGCCCACAGTGAGTTTGTACTGTTGAGTTGACGTTGCATAGAATCTACAAGCCTGTCTGTCTGTCTGTGTCTGTCTGTCTATCTGTGAAAAAGGAAGAGCCCAAGTTGCCGCTGACCCTGGTCTGTCTGAGTTAGCAGTTCCCCCAGGAGAAGGAGCTAGGGTCACTCTTGAGTCCTGGGTCTGAGGCCCGGCTGGGCTACAGGTGAAGACCAGAGCAGGATCAGAATTTCCCATGGTCACCACTGCTGGCCTTTGGCTCAACTGGAAATCCTCCTCTGTGTGTGTGTGTGTGCGTGCGCGCATGTGTGTGCCCAAGCGCACACACACGGGCTCAGGGACCAGAGTATGTCCAGGCCACAGATGCCAATACAAGTCCACAGGGGCTGGGGGTAGGGGTATGATCCTCTGGCTTTGGGGACAGGAGATCAACTTCAAAATGTATCCATTACAGTGATAATAAGATAGGTACACTTACTCTGCTGGGTTGTGGAAAGTCTCTGTACATTATTAATTCAAATGAAATCTTCACAGTTGTCTGAGGTGGCCATTATTTTTATCAGCACATCACAGAAAAGGAAACTGGAAGAGGGGTTAAGTCACCTTCTTGGATCCAAACCAATGCTCAGCTTCTTGGGCTTTTCACCTTCAGACCACCGCACCGCATAGCTCCCTGTTTGGGACCACAAGAAGATCCAGCGCTGGGGTCACGCACAGGTAGAAAACTAGAGGGAGGCCCCTCCCTCGAGGATGCTGTGCTTGGAGGGTCCCTACTCACAGCACCTCCTCCAAGGCACCAGAAGCCCTTCTGATCCTCCCTAGCCTCTGACAACACCCTTGGATGGTGTTGACTGGTTACCTTTGTTCTGTGGGGGTGGCGCTCAATTTAGGCCACTTTCTGAAATGGAGATGGAAAGCGTTAGGGGCTATCCAGAGTCTTCCCGGGCCCCTCGCCTTGGCCCCCAGAAGTCGCTGGGCCAGCCAGGAAGGTGCGCGAAGCCCCTCCCCCGCGTCTCTGCGTGGGTGCTCTGGGCTGCTGTGTTCCTGAGGCGCGGTGGGTGCGTGACGCCGGCAGCTCCCACCAGGCAGAGCCGCGAACAGAAGGGGCGAGCTGCCGGCAGCTTTAAATAGCTCCTCGCTGTATCTCACTTGCTGGAGCCCCATCCCCCCAAGTCTGGCTGCCCCAGGAAGGGGCTGTGTAAGCCCCAGAAATGAGGCCAAGGCAGAGGGGCTCAGCCCCCAGGGTCTCCCCCGGCCACTGGAGCGCCTCCTGCGCCACACCTGTTAGTGACTCTGCTTGGAGGCAAAGCCCACTCCTTTTCTCCCGGAGGGGCAGGGGTAGGGGCAGGGGACCGGGAAGTCTCTTAAGGGGCTATGAGTGATCTCTGGAGCCAGCCACACACACCCAACCTCCCAGTCTGCGTTTGGCTGAACCCATGCAGAGTCAGATCGTTAGTCAGGCCCTCCCTTAAAGGGGACAGTGGTTCCCCCATGCCCAGGCAGAGAGGTCCCTCTGACCCCAAGCAGCAGGCACCATACCCTGCTCCCAAGGTAAGGCCTTTGGCCACCGCTTACCTCACCTTGGCCTGCATTGCTCCACGCACAGACCTCTGAGGGTCTAATCCAGCAACCTCACTTCGCATCACCTCACAGCCTGCCCACATTACCCTTAGAGCTTCTTTTTTGCTCCTTGAAATGTACAAGCGCCTGCCCCCGCAGCACCTTTGTACTCGCTGTTTCCTCTAACTAAAATGCTTTTCCCACGGTGGGAGCCAGGGCTACTCTATGGGTTTCTCGGACTTCAGGTACTTTTGCCTTCTTGAGACCCTTCCTCCATCAAAAGAGATGAATATTTTATGACTGTGTTGATATAAGCACGGGTATATTAATATCCTACATTGAAGTATTTTCTTCAATTGAAAAGTTCATTGTTTTCTTTGTTTGTTTTTGAGACAGAGTCTCACTTTGTAGGTTAGGCTGGCCTTGAACTTTCTTATGCCTCAAACCATGGCGGTCCTCCAGCCTCAGCTTCCGGAGTGCTGAGATTGAAAGCATGGGCCACCACACCGGCTCATTGTTCTCTTTTGATTTTAAACAAAATTAAAGGCCGGGCATGGTGGCGCACACCTGTAATTTCAGCGCTCCAGAGGCTGAGGCAGAAGGGTCATTGCAAGTTCAAGACCAGCCTGGGCTACAAAGTGAGCTCCAGGCCAGCCTGAGCTGCAGAATGAGACGCAGTCTCAAAAAGACAAAAAGAACAAAAAAGAAAGAAAGAAATTAAAACCTCTCAGGGCCTCTAAAAGCATGGTGGGCCCTAGGCACTGGCTCTAATGGAGAAGTTGGCCCTGACTGGAGCCTTCTCACAGCTCAGGCGTGACTTCAGATGTTGAGCACAGTACTGCCGAAGGTTTTCCTCAAACCCCTACTTCAGACACACACTGGCCCATTACCTGGACTCATCTCCTTCACAGAATTTACAACTGACACTTCTTTGTTCGTTTATTTGTTCTCTCTCTTGTAATTAGCGCATGAGCTCTGAACAGCCTGGATTTTTTTTTTCCAATTTTTTATTAGTGCATTTTGCAGTACATAATGATGCCATTTGCTGTGGGAGTCGGCCCATGTGCACAACACACCTTGACTCTTTTTTCATCTCCTTCCTTCCAGCCCTCCCTCACTTGGTCCCCTTCCCTTTTGCAAAAGATATCTCTGCCTATTTCCTAGTATCTGTTTTTTATTTTGCTCTTTATTATGGAAGCAGCCTATACATCCATCAGTAGGTGAATGCTAAAGAAAATGTGGTACTAGCTGAATGTGGAGGCGCATGCCTGTGATCCCGCACTCCTGAGGCAGGAGGATTGCCATGGGTTCAAAGTCAGCCTGGGCTACATATGAGTTCAAGGCCAGCCTGAAACATACAGAGAGACTGTCTCAAAAAGTCAAAGCCCAGAAGTGAACAGCAATGAAAAAAGAAAATGTGGTGTATATACACAAGTAGTGCTCTGCCCACAAGAAGGATGAAGTAGTACAAAAATGGATGCACTGGGCCGACCAGATAGCTCAGCAGATTAAGGCACCTGCTTAGGCGGAGTTCTATCCCTGGCATGCCATGCCGGCCCCACCCCCAGGGCTTGCTGACACAGTAATTGAGACAGGACAATTGAGGCTGGGATTGGTGGTGTGTGCCTGTAATCCTAGTGCTTGGGAGGTAGAAAGCAGGAGGATCACTATGAGTCTGATCTGTGTAGAAAGACCCTGTAGACCCTGTACTAACGTACGTAAAAAAGTAAATAAATGAAAAATAAGGGCTGGGGAGATAGCTCAGTTAGCTCTTGCCTGGCAAGTGCAAAGGCCTGAGTTCAATCCCTGGTTCTGCAAAAAAAAAAAAAAAAAAAAGGTGAATGCACCTTGAGACTATAATGTGAAGCAAAGTAGATCAGACACACAAACTGCAATACCACAAAGAGCCTGCACTGCCCACTCTGGGCACAGAGACCTCCTCTTGGTTGCCTGCTGCCTGTGTCCTGTCTTCCCATTGCCACCTGGGCTCTGCTAAATCCAAGGAGGAAAAGGATTAACACACAGCTCCCATGCACAGTTCTCTCGGCCTCGCAGAGCCTCAGTTTATAAAGCAGGAATAAAACTGCTCACTTATTTTGAGCATGTGATTAGATAACAGTGAAAGCAAAGGACCAACCCACAAAGGGGTTTGGTTTGTTCCAGTTTTGTTTTTCAGTGCTGGGAATTGAATCTAGATCCTTGTCATACTAGATAAGCACTCCACCCCTAAGCCACATCGCACATAATCCCCAAGTTTCTCTTCCCCCTTCTTACTGGCCCCGTCAGCATTTGTTCTTGTCCAAAGCAGAAGGATCTCAACACGCGGAGGCCTCCAGACTTCTAAGCGCAGTAGACAATAGATGCTCCATAGACGCTGGTTGGTTACAGGTTGGCCAAGTCTTCCTTTCCTTTTCCTACAAAATCTTAAACAAAAGCACAGTGTAAATTTGAAACATCTTTCCCTCTTGTTCTCTTTCTAGAAATATTTCTGGTGCCATTCTATGTAACAGGTGCTGTGCTAGGCTCACAGAAACCAAAACTAAGTCAAAAGGACACACGCTCCCTGTCTTCCCGGAGCCTATGGTCTGATTGGCTAGACAGACACTAATCAGATCTTACAATCAGTAATTTGACCAGATCAGGAGAGGTTTGAGACCATTTTTCTTTTTTCTTTTTTTTTGCGGAACCGGGGATTGAACTCAGGCCCTTTGCTCACCAGGCAAGTGCTTATTCTACTGAGCCATCTCCCCGACCCCTGGGACCATTTTTCTGATGAAACAAGCACTCACCTGAGGTTTCTAACTAAGTTGGGGTATATTAGGTATATCGGTGTGGATTTTACTAGAGAAGCAGATATAACACAAGATGTACAAATGTATGAGAAATGACAAGATTGGTTTATGATGGTTAGCTACAGAGTTGGATGAGGAAGCGTGCAGAGGGTGTTGGCACACTGGAGGCTGAAGGATTCAGCCCGAGGTCTGGCACTCACTGCAGTGCTCCGTGCAAGTCCGTATCAGGAGGCCGATGGGTCTGCAACGGAAGGCTAATGAGTCTGCACCAGAAGGCTGACGCATCCAAGGCAGAGGCCGCAGAGTCTGCACTAGAAGCCAGGAGATGACATCCAAGCTGAAGGTGAAGACCAAAGCTCCTCCAAAGGACAGAAGCTCCTCTGTCCTCCCTCATTTCCCATTTGTACCATCTGGGTGATGAGATGCTTTAGGGTGGCTCCTCTATACCTTAGGGTGCAGAATTGTTGAGCCAATTTAGTAGTTTAAGATTTTCAACTTCTGCAGTTGACACAATCAATCAACCACCACATTAGGAAAGGAGTCCAACTGGCAGTAGAAGCACTCCAGGCAGTGGAACAGTGTGTGTATGTCCTGCGGCTGGAGCTGTGCTAGCCAACAAGACAGACTGCAAGGCGACAGGGCCTGAGGAAGCGGGCAGTGGCCGCAGTGGGCAGAACCTCGCAGGCCACGTTATGGCCTTTTCCCTTTGTCTAGGGAGGTCATCAAAGGATCTTAAATCATATGATTAGGCTTGATTTTGAAAAGATTACTCTGGCTGCAATTTATGACAAAAAAGATTTATGGCCAAAAAAGCAGCAGTCCTACTGCAAGAGGAATGGCAAATGCATGCCCTGCTTGTCAAAATTCCTAACTCTCATACCTGTTGCAGACAGCACTAATCAATTACAGCAAAGTGTGGCCCTCAGCCCAGCAGCCTCAGCATCACCTGAGAATTGGTTAGAAATGTAAATTATCAGACCTCACACCAGACCCCCAGAAGGGAGACTCAGGAGGAAGAAGCCAGCAATCTGTGATATAATAAGCCCTCCAGGTGATTCTGATGCGTGCTGAAATTTGAGAACCACTGAACTGTAAGTCTTTCTTAACGAAGCCCCAGTGCAGTATGAAAACCTTCTCAGAGCTGGGCATGGTGGTGCATGCCTGTAATCCCAGCACCCTAGAGGCTGAGGCAGGAAGACTGTCCTGAGTTGAAAGCTACACAGTGAGCTCCTGTCTCAAAAAAAAAAAAAAAAAAACTTCCTGGGGCCTCATCCTCTAGGTCAGTCTTGGTGAACCTATGGCAGGTGTGCTGCTGTGAGCTATGTGTATCACTGAAAGCTCTAAAAGGTTCACCATCCTTGCTCTGAGCAGTCACTACTAATGCAAACTAGTTGCACAGAATCTGTGCCTGTGGGACTTCTCAGGGGGTTTCACAGAACCAGCTGTGGAGCTCAAAAAGCCCAGATTCTGGCAAAGCCATAAAATGTAGGCATTCTGCCACATGGTCCAGAAAAGTGGGTGGTCTAGAGGTCTGGCCCCAGTCCCTGCTCAGCCCTGCCCCATGGCAGCACAACTGTACAAGGGTTTTCTTCCCTCCAGTTCCACACCTGTGCACTGAAGACAGCAGCATCTCTGAACAGGGTCCCTTCTGCAGTTCCTAAGCAGCTTGAAAGGAGCTTGGTCCCCTAAGGAAAGCCCCTATAAATCTTCCTCCCTGCGGCTGGTGGTGGAGGGGGAGTACAGAGGTGATAGGAATGTTGCCCAGAGATAAAGGCAGCAGCACAGGACTAAGCCCTGGAAGGAGGCATCCATCACCTTGGGCAAACAGAAAACCAGGGGACTTTCCTAGGCCTGGGACCCATTACCAAACTGCAGGACAATAAGCTCGGAGAAGGGTGAAACCTGACACTCAGGAGAAGGGGTCACATTCTGTGAACCTGAAGGGTGCAAAATACATGGCCTGGAGCTTCTTACAGATCCCAAGACCTCATAAGATCACTTCCTCCCCCAGATCCACAGTTATCTGGCTTTTTTGCAGATCAAAGTTCACTTACCAAGGTCTTCCCTGATGAGCCATCTATCCCTGCTCATCTTTTTGCGGGCCTCAGAGCTCACATCGCTCTTTGGAATCTCTGTATTGACTGGCTCACTGGCCTATTGCCATCTCCCTGCCTCCACCAGGATGGTAGCTCCCTGGGGGCAGAGGTCACCTGGTGTCACTCAGCCCAGTGCAAAGTGGGTGCTCAACAGAACCACCCTGACACACAGGCAGTGCCCAGGGATGGTTTCCTCAAGACTCTCAACATGTTCCAGCGATCTCTGGAATAGGGGCTCTGATCATTTTCCATTGTTTAGATGGAAACACAAAAGACATAAAGGCTTGCAGGCCACACAGGTAGCAGTGGTAGAAGAAAGCTCAAGGGTATTGGGAGCGGGCCGGGGAAATGCCTCAGTGGAATAAGCGCTTCTCTGACAAGCGCAAGGGCCTAATTTCAGTCCCCAGACAACAACAACAAAAAAAGATATTCAGGATGTGGGCAAGGAAATGGGTGGGGGAGGGGTCAACTGCCAAGAACTTGGCCAAGGAGGGAGGGGTCTTGTTTGCTCAGACTCCCAAGTCCCCGATAAGGAAACAGCGGCTGGGAGCAAGCAGGGTGGTCCTCAAACTGGAGTTCCTTCCTTAGGACTCCAAGGGGAAGCCCTGCTGTACACAGCTGCTGTCCACCTTCTGGAATTTGTCACCCCCAAGGGGACTTTGCAAGCTGAAAATAGAAAGGAGTTCGGTAAGGGCTGCACAAAGGATGACAGGTCCCCAGTGGTAGTTAAAGGAAGTGAGAAATGCTAGGGGGGTTGGGCCTAGACGGCTGAGGTCTAAGTCATGCTGGGACTGCCATGGACCCCCCAGATGGGTCCCAGGTGTACCAGATGAGAACTCAGGTGGGAAGCACATGGGAGGCACCTCTCAGAGTCCCATCCCTCTCTTTCTGGCAGGATCTGGCTGCCTGACCGTTCCCTCCCATGCCAGGCCCTGCCCAGCTGAGTTGCTGGGGACTTGTATCTTGGCTTGGGGCCTCATCTACCCAGGATGGGCAATTTGCATATGTTCTGATATTTTTTTATTTGTTGACCCCCTTTTTCTTCCAAGAAAAAGTTGGGGGGGGCCTGGAGAGATGGCTCAGTGGTCTAAAGCACCTATTTAGAACAAGCTTAGCAAAGCACAGGGACTGCGGTTCAATCCCCCAGCACCACATGCCAGCCAGCCCCGCCCCCTGGTGGGCTGAGCTGGCCACACACACACACACACACACATAAATAAATAACATTAAAAAAAAAAAGTTGGGGGGGTGTTTGTTTTGTAAGGTCTTCTTTGCTTCCTAAATACTCATACTCCTTCCATTTATTTGTCTTGGTAAATACAAAGCTCAACAAGCAACTCATGTTCTCATTTGATTCAGACTTAGGGTGAATTCTGACCCTAACCCTAACTTGAAGGCTTACTTCATGTGTGGCCCCTGGACCTGAGCCCCTCTCCACGCAGACAGGCAGCCTTGGGCTCTCTGAGGGGGTCGGGCCTCTGCCTGGGCCTTTTCTGCCTTTTGCTGCTGCAGCTTCCTGGCTGAGGACATCAGCCCCAGTGCTGAGACACTCCCTGCGTGTATGCGGCATGCGCATCCCCTACTCCTACACCCGAGCACCTTGCAGCTGCACTTCTCTAACTTGGGTGCGCCAGAATGACCTAGAAAGCCTGGGGAAAGAAGAGGCTTCACTGCTCTCTGATCCAGGAGATCTGGTCTGGAGAATGCACATTCCAACCACAGGCCCGGGTACTACCTCTGCTACTGGTCAAGTTGTCAGAGCTCTAAGAACCACAGCTCCAGAGGTGCCCATGTGTGCTCGCGTAGAAGCCACAGGTATGTGCAGTGGTCTGCAAAGTAGCAAGCGGAGGGAGGCACTTCAAAAGCCATGGTCTGAGCTCCTAGATTGCTCCACTTAAGAACACATATTGCAGTACGCTTCTTTCTTACTGTGTCTGCCTTTCTCACTGTGTCTGCTCTTTCTCTTCAGCCCCACATTTCTTTCCTTTTTTTTTTTTTCATAATTTTGTTGAGAAACAAATAGCAATGAGACAGTTTCAAATCAAATTGGTAGGACAGTTTCAATAATTAACACATTGCGTACTGCCTTCCTAGTGGTTATTTGTTGTACAAGATGCAGACATGATATTCTATTTACAAACACTATTAGAACAAATCCCTCTATTCATTGAATTAAGAGAATGTAGCTATATAACTATCCTAACATTTTTGAATACACAGATACAAAATGGTCATTCATCTATATCCCCTTTTTTTGTGTAGTTCCATCATTTAAATATTATAAGTGTGTGAACTCAGTAAAATATTCCAAAATAGCCCAGTAGTCCATCAGAGTATTGGGTCTTCCGCTTGGCCCTGCATTTCTGTCTTTCTCCATTTCCTGGCTCTTTGTAGCCTCTGAGCCCCAGCCAGGTCCTGCAGCCTCCAGGTGGCCTCCCAGCTCCTCTGCACACATGAGCTCATCCACTTCCATCACTGTGTGTGAGTGTGAGTGGCAGGCAGATGGAAGGAAGATTAGGGAGAAGAGGCTCAGCTACCTGCTAACACCAAAGTCATTCACCATGAGAACACAGCCAATTATTTTTGTGTTCCTAGGGATAATCATTAATACCACAGGAAATTCTAAACAAGCGATTAAATCATTGTGGGGAAGGGTGTAGCGAGCCAGGGCCACCCCTCAGCTTGCCTTGTACTGTTGGTCACAGGAAGGCTTATCTGCGAGATGGGGAGGGGATAGGCAATGATAGCATCCCTGGCAGCCGGTGTGTTGGGAGCTGGCACCAGACCAGCCGAGGACAGAACTCTCTGAACTGCAGTCCAGCTGCAGCCCAGGGCCCTTCCTGGCCCACCCCTTTCTGGTCCCCTCTGTTGTAGCATCCCTTGGGAATCACCTGCCGCTTAATGAATCCATTCATTCTATTGTCAAATATTTGCTGAGTATCTACTATGTGCCTGTCAGGAGTCTAGGGACTGGGGATACAATGTGAATAAAACAGACAAGTCCCTGTCCTCAGGGAGTTTACAGTCTAGTGGGGAAGGCAGATAATCAAATAGTAAGTAAATAGCCAGGCATAGTTATATAATCTTTTTTTAAACTTTATTTATTTATTTATTTTGTGTGTGTGTGTGGCCAGCTCAGCCCACCAGGGGGCGGGGCTGGCTGGCATGTGGTGCTGGGGGATTGAACTGCGGTCCCTGTGCTTTGCTTGGCTTAGCTTGTTCTAAGCAGGTGCTTTAGACCACCGAGCCATCTCACCAGCCCCATAGTTATATAATCTTGTAATTTTAGCTTCTAAGGAGGCTGAGGAAGGAGGATCAAAAGTTCAAGATCAGTGTGGGTAATTTAGCATGGCCCTATTGAAAGAAGGAAAGAAAGAAAGAAGGGGCTGGGGAGATGGCTCAGTAGAATAAGTGCTTGCCTGGCAAGCACAGGGCCTGAGTTCAATCCCCAGTTCCACAAAAAAAAAAAAGAAAGAAAGAAAGAAAGAAAGAAAGAAAGAAAGAAAGAAAGAAAAGAGTGAGCAAGCAAGCTGGGGGTGTAGTTCAGCAGCAGAGCCCTTGCTTATCATCCAGAAAGCCCTAGTTTAAATCCCCAGTAGTTGGGGGGCCGGGGAGATGGCTCAGTGGAATAAGCGCTTTCCTAGCAAGCACAAAGGTCTGAGTTCAATCCCTGGTTCCGCCAAAAAAAAAATAAAAAAAAATAAAAAAATAAAAAAAAAATAAATCCCCAGTAGTGAAGAAAAAAAAGAGTAAATAAGTAACTAAGAAAATAATCACAAATGGGCAAGTGTTCGGGAAGAGATAAACAGGAGACTAGGTGTTTTGTGCGGAGCACTCCTGGGAGTGTCTTGAAGGCCCCAGTCTACCAGACAGCCCTCCCCTGAGCTGGCCAGCAGCCTGTGCCTGCCTTTTGGGCCTTCAGATCATGTTTTATATGAACATCTGCAATGTCTCAGCAGCCTTCTTTCCACCCCAAGTCCCCAACACACTATCTTTGGAAAGATAATGAATATCTATAGCAGCTACTGTTTTTTAGCACTTAGTACGTGCCAAGCATTGCATGAAGCAATTTATGGTCATGACGTCATTTCATCCACAGAACAATAATAATGCTATGAGCAAGGTGTCTTTCAATCCCCATTTCACAGACAAGGAAATAAAGACCTGAACAATGAAGCTCAACCCAAGCTGAAACTTGAGGAGTGGTGTTTAACCCCCACCTTGTCCTGACTCTCAGGAAAAATGTGAGAGGTTTGCATAGACATCCCTGGACTGATTTCAAAGCTGAGACCCACATCCTAGGTCTCTGTGAAGACAGGGATGCTTCAGAGTGGGCGGGGGCTGCTTCCTCAAACATAACAAGAGAATTCTCCATGCTCTGAGTCTCCAAACTGCAGTCCAGAGAAGGCAAGAATGTGCCCTGGCCAGCTACAAGAGCCCACTTGTTCAGGAACCCTAGGTGAGCCCCTCTGGCCCCTGCAGACTGTGGGTCCCTGTAGAGCACAGAGATCATCAGCCCTGCCTCGCCACCATCTCCCAAACCCTGCACTCCCAGAGGGCTCCTTCATGTCCCTACATGTCCTCCACCACCCAGCCCTGCAGCCAGGCCACACTCCCCAGGGCTAGAGGGGCAGCCAAAGGCAGACAGGACCAGAGCCTGGGTCTGCGGTGACTAATCGGCTGGTGCTCGGGAGGCCATGGTGAATTATTCACACAGATTCTGTGAATTATTCACGTTGTTATTATTTATTTTTCAGATATGCCTGCGGCAGAGCCTCCAGGCCCATGTTCAAAGGA
The DNA here is from genome assembly GCF_000260255.1 of Octodon degus. Taxonomy (NCBI): domain Eukaryota; kingdom Metazoa; phylum Chordata; class Mammalia; order Rodentia; family Octodontidae; genus Octodon; species Octodon degus. Next base: position 3,764,417 of record NW_004524761.1, on the reverse strand, counting down.
TGACATAACTCCTGTGTCCTGATTGCCTCTGTGGAAAAGGAGCCAGGCCTCTCTCCTGCCTCACTGGTGAGTCTCAAAGCACAGGCCAAGGGCCGAGAGCTGCCACCTGGGGACAGACTCTTGCAGAGCCCCTACCCTGGCACCAATTAGAGAAATAATAGTCACCTCTTACTGAGGTTTCACTGCGCCTCAGTACTGGGCTTTCCATATAGAGGCTCAAGTGACTGTCACCTGCCTGAGGAAGCATCCTGTCAACTCCATTTTACAGATGAGGGAACCGAGGCTCAGAGATGTGACATCCCATGTCCAGGGCCACCAGTTAGTAATTGGGATGCAGGCCCATTTCTGTGGACTCAAAAAAGGCCAACAGCAGCCACACTGCATATGTCAGTGGGTGTTGTGCCTGAACAAGTCCCACAAACCCTGTCACTGCCCCAACTGCACCCACCCCAGGCATCAAACCGCCCAGAGGGCCAACCACGCCCCTTGTCCCTGCTCTCAGAGCCTGTGCTCACATCTCCATGGCAACCAGATCCTGAGCACCCAGAGCAGTGTTTGGTCTGCCTCTGAGAAGCACAGGTAGCCTTTGCCCACACAGACCCTCAGGTGTTCCAGGCCCTGAGCAGGCATGACTCAGGGCTCCTCAAAATTCCTCATCCTCACATGGCTCCCTCATCACCCAGAGGCAGGCAGGGCTCTGCTTCTCCCTCCCAGAGCTTGGCCAAAAACAGCCAGCCAGCCTCATTCCTCCTCCTTCACAGTTCACCTGGAGCTGAACCTCTGTGCCTCTGGCTACCGTGCTGGCCCTTTTCCCTTAGGAATCCTCCTCCCCAGGGCCGGGGAGATAGCTCAGTAGAACAAGCACTTGCCTGGCAAGCGCAAGGCCCTGATTTCAATCCCCAATACTGAAGAAAAAAAAAAGAATCCTCCTCCCCTCTCCATACCAATACCTGGAGAAGGAGAGGTAGGGAAGTGGTTCAGCCCTGGGGAGATCCTGAAGGTCCCTGATCAGGGTGACCAATGGCTCATTCCTGTTGTAGGAAGGCAGTTTGGTCTTTCTGTCATTCATTCATTCATTCATTCATTCATTCATTATTCATTGATTCATTCATTCATTGTTTATTCATTCAGTGAATTTATTTGGCACCAGGTACTGTTCTAGGGGCTGCAGAAGTGGTCAAGAAGGGGGCTGGGGAGATGGCTCAGTAGAACAAGCGCTTGCCTGGCAAGCACAAGGGCAAGCACAAGGGCCTGAGTTCAATCCCCAGTTCTGTAAAAAAAAAAAAAAAAAAAGACAGCTCCTTGTCAACAACAGGCACACACATACACACCCTCTATGAGGCCCAGGTCCTCCTCCTTAGACGTGCCCCCCCAACATAAGGGGGCAAACTCACAGGCAAGCTGCCTTCAGCCTGACTCTCCCCATCCCTGACTCTCTGAGTGACCTTGAGCTAGCCGCACCCCCTCTCCAAGCTTGTTTTGGAAATAAAGGAGGGGACCAGAAGCCGCTTTCTAAGGCCCTGCCAGCCCTGCTTTTCTCAGGTGTCAGTAACTCAATAACAGGAACACAAAATCATTTCCATCCTACAGTTGTGAAAGTCAGAACTTTGCACGTGCTCCATCTCAGGTGGACTTAATAACTGTCCCTCTCTTCTCAGATCTGTGCATTTTACAGAGGAGTCTGGGGAGGGCTGTGCTGCTAATGGTGAATTTCAGTTGCCAGAGGGGGAAGGAAGCATTTACAGAATCTATTCTCTCGTTCCTTATGGATGTTTGCAGAAGTAGATCTTACTATCCCCATTTTACTGACCAGCAGCTACAGGTCTAGGATTTGAACCCAAGACAGCCCATAGGCTACCCCTGCCCCAGGATACACTATGGCTCCCTCTCCCAAAGCTTGTGTCAAAGCCAGGACGGGTGATCAGGTCAGCCCTCTCCTATGAAGGTGGGTGACACTGATTTCCATGTTCTTTGCTGACCACAGAGGGGGCTCAGCTGTGCTGAGTCATCTAGGGCTTAGCATGTTCAGGTTTTTGTTTTCCCCGAAGCAGCCATCTCCGCAGGTCAGGGGCTGTGTCATTTGTCCTTCTTCATCTCAAAGCGCTTAGCCCTCTCAGTCTGAAACACATGGGTGGGGCAGAGCCACCTTCTGTCCTCCTGCCACCTGCCCCTGGTCCAGTATGTGATCACATATCCTGGATGCTGGTCTCCACATCAGCCTGCACCTTTCTTGAGTGCTCCTACATAGCAGTTTCTCACAGTGTCATCTTGGCCCATCAGCATCGGAGTGGGTGGGGCTAGTCACACCGCCAGCGCTGATTTGCATATCCCTGAAGACCTGGACCCTGGATCCTGGAGTCATGCGCAGAACACAGGCTGTTACTGAGCCTACCCAAGCGCGGAAATCCTCGCCTTCAGAGCCCACACTCTCTCAAAGATTGGGCTGGAATCCTGGGGCTGCCACTTACTAGTTAGGCAGCCTGGAACCAGCGATGTCATTTCTCCCTCCTCTGTTTCCATGTTGGTAAAATTGGGATACCTGTCTCCTTCTCATCCCCTACACATACAGAATATAAACAAATTGCTCAGTAATTCGGATCATCCCCTTCGCCTCACTCCCTTCCCAACTGGGCCTGGGGCTACTGTGGGGGAAGTACTGATGTTGCCCAGCACGTTCTTTGCTGGCATCTCGGAGTCTCAGTGTATTTGATGGCACTTTCTAAACAGACCTGTTTTCCACAGCGCAGTCACATGGACCTGTCAGTCAGCCTGTCAGGGTGCTGCAGAGTCAGCTTGTAGACCTCTGGTCTTACCCAGTGTGGGGTGAGACAGCCCTCTGTGGAGCTTGGAAGTCAGACCCTGGCGTCAGAACAGGCTGCCTCATGGTCCCAGGGGCCAAAAGTCCTGCAGACAGTAGGGCCAGGGCTGCGATCTGGGTCCCAGGCAGAGGCGCCACTCTACCCTGGAAAGCTGCCACTTAGGCAGAGCCTGAAGCTCGGAGTGTTCAGCCCCCCTCCTGTTCCTCTCACCTCTGGGTCGGGTGAGTTCTATCGTTAATTTTTTAGAGATGACTAATCAGAGGCTGTCTTTTATCTTTTTTTTTTTAATGTATTTGGTGCAGGGTCCCATTACACAACTCTGACTCGTAGTGATCGTCCTGTTTTCCGCCTCCTTAGCACTGGGATTACAGGTATGCACCACCATGCCTGGTCTCAGTGGCCAGCTCAGCATGCTCGGGGGGAAGTGTGGCACAGCATGTGGTGCTGGGGATCAAACCCCGGTCTCTGCACTTACCTAAGCAGGTGCTTAGTCTGCTGAGCTATCTTATCAGCCCTATCACTATCATCTTGTAGAGAAAGAAACCGCCACCTGGAAAAGCTAATGAATTAAAGTGACTTAGATTGTCTCTCTCATTATTACATTTGGGGAAAGTACCACCCTATCTTCCACGATTGTGTGTCACCTCTAAGAGCAGCTCACCATGTCCTCACTCTTCTCTGCCCTTATCCCCCTCTGACCTGTAACATATTTTTTTTTTTTTTTTTTTTTTTTGCACAACTGGATATTGAACTCAGACTCTCGTGCTTGCCAGGTAAGCGCTTATTCTACTGAGCCATCTCCCTGGCCCCAAAACTTTTTTTTTTTTTTTTTTTTTGCGGAACCGGGGATTGAACTCAGATCCTTGCGTTTGCCAGTCAAGCACTTATCCTACTGAGCCATCTCCCCGCCCCCCCCCCTCTGACCTGGAACCAGGATGGCAGAGGTGAGTTCCTGACCTCATTTGCAAACAACTAACTGCCCTTACCACTGCTGCAGGTACACTGGGAAGCTGTCCCTAATTGCCTATTAGGCTGGGAGGCCATTAGCCCATGATTACATCCCCAGTGTGGGCCTCGCCCCTGGGTGCCTGCCTCAGCTTCTACAGGGGTTTGAGAGCATGACGTCAGTCTCCTGTGCTCGGGCCTGACCAGCTTCGCTGTCAGCACCCAGGAAATCTCCTCCAAGAGCTAGGTCCCCATAATGTGCAGCAGCCAACAGCCCTGGGCGGAGAGGCTCTCCAACCCCAGTCAAGTACAACACGCATCCCCCTGTTCACACGCCCCACAGGCTCTGCTGCTATGGGGCCTTCAGCTCACCCTTGCCCCACACTGGCCCCTTGTCTCTCCACCAGCTGCCTCTATCCTTATGGGAAGGAGTCAGGGTCTGGGAATTAGGCTTCTGAGTGCTGTTCCTCTGTTTGTGACCTTGGTTGAGTCCCTTCCACTGCCTGAGCCTCACAACAGCAATGCACCTGTTTTCTCTCACCCTCCTCCAGCAGAGAAGGTGATTCCAGGGTCCTATCCCACCACCAACTAATGAGTGGCAGGCCCTGAGGATTCCAGCTAGAAAGTTCTGTCCTCATAGGCCAGGACCAGGAAACACAGGCTGCTGGGGAAGCGAGTGGGGGACCGAAAGGAAGGACTCTATCTAGTTTAGGGATGCAGTCTAAGAAGCCTCTTTTGTCCTTTTCAGAGACCTGAAGAGTAAGAAAGAATTCACCAAGCAAAGGAGGATGCAGTGGCACTGGTTTCAAAGAATGCCCCAGTGGAAGAAGCAGCAGAGGACAGAGGCCCTACTTGAGGGTATGGATGGTTTCTGAGGGCAGAGAACAAGTATAGAGAAGCTCGGGTAGGAGCATCACGCAGCTGCCATATGGAGGAAGGATTGGGGGCCAGAGGGGTGAGGGCGGGAGACTTTCAAGCAGGCTCCTAGCCATCTGTCCCTCCTCCCCATGAGTGGGAACGGCCCCTCCTGTCCTGGTTAGAAAGGAAAGCAAGACCGTGGCTGCACCTCCTCACCCCACTCCGTGGCTGACTTCCCTCTACACACACACACACACACACACACACACACACACACACACACACCTGCTGACATTCCCTGGTGGAAGAAAGGCAGGGATGGCCTTGGAGAGGTGACACAGAGCCATCAGACCTGGGAAAGCTAATAGGAAGGGTCTGGAGTTTCCTGCTCTGCTAGAACTCTAGGAGGATGCACATGCTTTCTGTCACTTCCGCAGAGCAGAGCAGCAGCCCCTGCCCACCTGGCCTCTATCCTACCTGCTGCCCTCCAGGTCCTGCCCCCACCCGCCCATTGCTCGCCCCTCCCCCACCCCCTAGTTTGTCTCAAGGTCCCTGCCTCTCTTTCCCTACTGCTTTCCGAGGAGCTGTGAGTACACAGAACGAATGTATGTGTGTGTGCCGGGGTGTGTGGAAGCACAAGGGAGGTGCACCAGAGGACAGCCCCAGGCTGGAAAGGAATTTTAGGAGGATTCGGAGATTAGGGAATTAAACATCCAAGGGCATGCTGAGCTGGCCACTGAGTGCAGGTGTGGTAGCGCACGCCTGTAATTCCAGCACTGGGAAGGCTGAAGACAGGAGGATCACTATGAGTCCAAGCTGCATAGTGAGACCCTGTATCATATACATTAAATAAAATACTATTACTACTACTACTACTACTACTAATAATAATAATAATAATAATAAATATCCAGCCACAACCTCCCCGGAGCCTAGAGTCTTTGTGGCCTACTTGATAAAGCTCACAGCTGGGCCAGGCCAGCGTTGCACCAACTCCTGGGCTCCTGCTCCTGGCCCTGCCCCTGGCCTCTGGTCCCCAGCCCCCAGCACCCACCCTACGCTTCCCAAAGCACCTTCCCCACCTGAGACCTGGGCCACACAGGGCTCAGATCTCCTCAGCCAGACTCCAGCCAGCTATCTTCAGGGCGCAACCCAACCCAGGGCTCTGGGATATGTCTGCCCACTCTGCCACCTTGGCCCAGTCACCCCTTGCTGGCTGCAGCCTGGTGCCTTCTGCCCTCCTGTCTGCCCTACTTTCCTTATTGTTTTCCCAAGGCCCCCATTGCCCTCCCAGGAAAGCCAAACTCCTCCTTCAGCTCACAAAGCCAGCTTACCACTCTGACCACCCAGAAGTCTCCTCTCCAGCCAGCCAGGAGTGCTGGGTCTGCTGTGCCCCTGCCAGCCCGAGCCTCCTTCCCAATCCTTAGTACTGCCCATGGTCACTCTTAGGGTCCCAGCCCTCACATATCCCCACCCAAACCCTCCTTGAGCCTCAGGCCTCAACTCAGAATCTAATTCCCGTTGGAGGCTGGAAGCTTGTGAGCTTCCTACAGACCCCTGCTTAGGTCTGGGGGGTTCTCATCCCCTGGATTTGGCCTGCCCCAGCCCTGAGCAGCACACAGCCCTGTACACGCCTGTCTGACGCTTTTCCCCCACACACTTTGCTGCATCCACACTTCCTTGTACCTTCACTGCATCCACATCACTGCAACGGTGCATTCCAAGAGCAGGACAGAAGCATGAGGGCTGCTGGGGTAGGGACCACCACCCTGTGGTAGGGCTCAAGTGTCAGAGACATAGACATGATGCCCAGAGCAGTGCAGCGGGTGGCAGCTGGGATCTACTGGGCCAGCTCCCTGCCAGGCACCTGCTGAGCGTTATCTCATTTCATCCCCGCTGACCTTGTGGGAGAGATGTCACTGCTGTTATCCCTATTGCACAGATAAGGAAACAGCTACATATGAATATGATTTGTCCTCACCAAAGCTCTTGAGGAAGCTTAATCCCCAGTGTGAGGTGTTGGGAAGTGGGACCTTTTATTCATGATTAGAAGGATTTTTTTTTTTTTTTTTTGCCTGCTCAAGATGCCTTAAGGGCAGGTCTAGTAAGACATGAGGATCCAGGGATCAAACCACAGAATTCTGAGACTGACTGTTTTGCTTAAGCAGGAACTTAAACAATGGAGCTATTGGGCAGGCCCCTTATTCATGGTTAGATCAAAAGGGCTCTGCCTTTGTGAATGGATCAATCCATTCATTACTTTTTTTTTTCTTTTTGAGTTATTTGAGCCAGGGTCTCACTCAGTATGTCACTGAGGGCAGATTTAAACTCATCATATAGTCCAGGTTGGCTTCAAACTCACAGCAATCCTCCTGCCTCAGCCTCCCCAGGGCTGGGACTATAGACATATGCCACCATGCTCAACTTGATGGAGTCTAATTAATATACATATTTTGGGTGGTGTCATGGGCTCACACATGCTTGGCGAGCCCTCTGTTGCTAAGCTGCACCCCTGCCCCCACTCTCGTGTTAATGGAGTAATGGGCTTATGGACGTCTCCAGGGTGGGCCTGTAATAAAAGCCGGGGTGCTTCCGTGTCTTGCGTGCATCTGGTTGACCCCACAGCACCCTCACCATCTCCAGACTTCCACAGTCCCCATCAGCCAGGAGGCCCTCCCCGGACCTGGGTGCAGAGAGGCTGCTTTACCCCAGGTCACACAGCCAGGAGGGCCTCGGGTCGGATCTCGCTCAGGTAGCAGCTTTGCGGTGAGACCAGTGCACACGTGAAGCAGGCATCTGGAGCAGGGAATGGCTCAGAGAAGCCAGGGCCCCATGCACACACCAGGAGAAGCGCTGTTTTCCTGGCCAGGGAGCAGGGTTCCCTGAGTCCCCGGGAGGAAAGCACATCACCAACCCTGGAATTCCAGGAGGTGGAAGAGAAGCAGGGCCTTTGTGATGCTCTTGTCCCTACGCACTGAAGTCTGGGACGTCAGGAGCCCTACTCTTCGCCAGGGCAGAAAGTAAGGCGCTGAATTGAACAGCAAAGCACTCTTGGCTGGAGAGGAAATGAGATTTCTTTGTCAAGGTGAGGGTGTCTGGGAGAGTCAGTAATGGGGCGGAGTGGGGGGACCGGGCTCTAGGGGTGTGCAGAAGGGGGAGTGTGGATCTGGAATTATTAGAATGTTGATTATGTCCTCTTGATTGTTAATGAAATTCTTCACCTTGCATTTCTGGACAAGGGGGAAAGCTCCCGGAGCTCATTTTCCCACTGATGAGAGCAAGAGAAAGGGCAGGAGGGGGCAGAAGATGCTCGGCTTAGGGAGAAATTAAATTCTGCCTAAACAAATGGGACTGGACAAGCCTGGCTGCTGCCATTTGGAGGAAGAGCCCCAGGGTGAGCTGAGGGCCCCTGTGGGGATAGGATGGAGACCCCAGGAGGGAACGGCCTTGAGCCCCACAGCTTAAGCAGGGGAGCAGCTCCTAAACAATAACTGATGTCAAGCACCTTCCACGACACCCAAGCAGAGGACTGAGCATTATTATTTCAGTGAGTCCTCCCAACAGCCTTTAGAGGCAGGTTCTGATTATTCCCATTTTGTAGACAGGTACACTGAGGCACAGAGAAAACAAAAGCTTGTCCACACTCCTGCAGCTGGGAAGTAGTGGTGCCAGTATTTCATGCCAGGTGCTATGCTGTCAGTGCACATCTTTCCAGACTTGAAAATCCCCAGCTCTGCTTGCCTATGTCCCTGAGCCTTAGCTGCCTCACCTCTGACATGGAACAAACAACAGTAGTTATTATGGAAGCCTGTTGTGAAGAAAATGAAATAGAAAAGCGAAAATAACTTGGTACAAGAATAGCATTCCTGGGGCCAGGGAGATGGCTCAGTAGGATAAACGCTTGACTGGCAAACGCAAGGATCTGAGTTCAACCCCCAGTTCTGCAAAAAACAAACAAACAAACAAACAAAACAAAACAAAACAAAAAAACACCCTGGTCCCTGAGCTTGCCAAAGCAGGTGCTTAGTCTGCTGAGCTGTCTCACTGACCCTAAATGATTTTTTTTAACTTAAAAAAAAGGGGGCTGGTGAGATGGCTCAGTGGTCTAAAGCACCTACTTAGAACAAGCTTAGCAAAGCACAGGGACCTCGGTTCAATCCCCCTTCACCACATGTCAGCCAGCCCTGCCCCCAGGTGGGCTGAGCTGGCCACACACACAAATAAATTTTTTTTAAAAAAGACCCTATTTCAAAAAAAAAAAGAATAGTGCTCCCTTTGGAGTCTTTCTCTGTGCCTCCAAAGCGCAGAAGGTGAACACCAGCCTAGCCAGGCTCCATTCTAGGCACCAGGGATATGAGTGTGAGCAAAGTAGAACACATCCCTGCCTCCACTGAGAGGAGCCAGGCCGCAAATGAAGTAAGTAACTAAATTAGAATGACAAGGCAACAGAACACAGCCAAGTGGTGAAGCAGGGAAGGGAGTGGCCCCCCACCCCCAGCATTGTGATTACCACAGGGTGAGCAGAGAAGGAAGAACCTGGGGGAAGCAAACCCCTGGGGGAGGAGCGCTCCCGGGAGAAGGAAGAGGGAGTGCAAAGGTCCTGAGGTGGGACAACCAGGCATGTGACAGGAGCAGCCAGGAAGCCAGAGCAGCTGAATTGGCGGGGTAAGAACTGGACTCGTGAAGTGCCGGGCAAGCGCAGATGGTGTGGCCCGCCGGGTTTGCAAGGACTTTGTCCTTTTATCTGAATCAGCTCCACCAGCGGAGCGGCATGGACTGATTTATGTGTTCAAGGCACCACTTGGATGTGGCACTGAGAAGGCGCTGCAGGGGCTTAGCGGGAGCAGAGAGGAAGGTTGAGAGGCTATTGCCGTAATCCAGGCGCGGGAGGGAGGCAGCCTAGTTCAGGAGGCAGCAATGCAGGCCTTGCTAAGGCGGCAGATTCTGCACCTATTGTGAAGGTAAAGCCAACCAGATGAGCCTTTGAGCCGGAGTGGAGAGAGAAAGTCCTTACGATTCCCAGTTTGTGACTTCAGGAAACCTGAAGAGCCAGGAACAGAGAGACGTAGCGCTCGAGCTCTGCTCCAGCCTGAGCCTCACAGGACCCGTGGCAGGGAGCCTAGATCCCGACAGCTGGACCTGGAGTAGACAACCTGCCTCATGGCTTTCTGGGGCTCCCCAGGCCCTTCCCACGGGAGATCCCACCTTAGCAGCCCTCAAGGGTCCCGGGTCCTTCTCACTCTTCCTCTTTCTCCCAAGAAAAGGCTCTACTCATCTCTCCCACCTAGCAGCATCCCACCTCAGCCCAACTGCCTCCATTTCCCAGAAGCCTTCCTAGACCTGTTGTTCCAGGTGAGCCCCCGAAATCCAGCTCTTGAAGTCCCAAGCTTCCATGGGAGGGGCGAGCTTCTCTTCCCCTGAGTGATTACTCAATGAAAACTTGCCACCTCACCTGACTGTACCCTCCAGCAGGCCCAGGGCCCCCCTATGTCACCAGAAGCAGACTATTTGCCAAAAACAACAGTAAATGAATTGGGCTGGGGAGATGGCTCAGTAGAAAAAGCGCTTCCCTAGAAAGTGCAAGGGCCCAAGTTCAATCCCCTGTTCTGCAAAAAATAAAAAATAAATAAATAAAAAACAGTGAATGGATTCAATGCGGGTCCTTAGGCCTTTGGTAAAGGCCACAAAGTCTGAGGCTGATGGGCAAACACCTGGCACAGAGCAGCTTCTTAACATGTATTTCTTAGAGTAATGCACACTAGTTCTATAAGACCCTGCACACATGAGGTATCTTCTGAGCCTCAGTTTCTCCACGTGTAAGGATAGGAATAAGAATACTCACTGGATGAGCTGTTATGAGGATTTTTTTTTTTTGGGGGGGGGGACCAGGGATAGAACTCAGGTTCTTGCACTTGCCAGGGAAGTGTTTATTCTACTGAGCCATCTCCCTGGCCCCTGTTATGAGGATTTAAACACATAATGCAGGAGCAGTGCCTCACACGATGACGTAGTAGATGCTCAGTAATTGCTCCTCCAATGCAAGTTCAGACAATTACTACCAAAGGACTCCCTCGTGCTTCCCTCGCCTCTCCCTCCGGAGGCACCTTCCTTCCCCTCAGCTCGCCTGGCCTGCTAAGGACTCCCAGTTGTGGAATCACCAAAACCTCCCAACACTCCCCTTGTCCCTCAAGATCCCCACATTCGCCACTGGTTACATATTGATCCTGTTTAACTTTCCCAATGGATGATAAACATGAAATTAAAATGACTTCCTGGAATATTAATGTAGTAAATGGCCCTATTAAAAGAAAGAAAATACAGCTGAGAAAATTCGCTTTGATGTAGCGTTTCTGCAGGAGGCTCATTTATCTGCAGCTCAGACTCTCCAAATGAGATTCTGAAGGTTTCTCTGATGTCTCTTATTTTTCCCTCACCCAGAATTTAAACAGAAAATAGAATCACAAGCTAGTGTCATAAAAACGTGGGCCTTTTCCCATATCAACCAAAAAGCTAATGAAAACAGGGCCGGATGGGTGTCAGCCTCTGCAAACATGGAGCTGAGGCCTTACCTGCTCCTCCCAGCCTCGCCCACATCTGGCCCACAGTGGCCTGCTCCAGGCCCACCTCGGAGGCCAGAGGGGCACTGAGAGGCTAGGGCTGCTGCTGAAATAGGAAGGTGACACAAGACCAGAGTGGGCTGTGACCCAGGGTAAATACCGTGGTCTTGTGGACTTGAAATCTTGGCTCTGTCACCTATTAGCTACATGGTCTTTTTGTTTGTTTATCTTTTTTGTTTGTTTTTATGTGCAGAGTCTCACTACACAGCTCCAACTCATAGTGATCCTCCTATTCCCCAGAGCTGCGATTACAGGCATGCGCCACCACACCTGGACTCTGTTGCTGGCTCAGCATGTCTGAGAGCAGGGCCGACATGGCATGCAATGCCAGGGATTGAACCCTGGCCTCTGCACTTGCCTAAGCAAGCACTTAGTCCACTGAGCTATTTTGTCGGTCCTTGGTTGCTTATCTTTTGAGACAGGGTCTATGTATTCCAGGCTGGGCTCAAACTCCCAGCGATCCTTCTGCCTCAGCCTCTGGAGAGCTGGGCTCATAAGCAAGGGCCACGCACTTGGCTTTGCTATATGGTCTTGAGTAAGGTACTTGGCCTTTCTGAAGCTGTTTCTTCACTTGTGAAAGGAGGATGCTACTATAGTACCTCACTCAAAAGGCAGTTGTAGATGTTGTATGACATAATATCTCTCACACATGCCGGGTGCTCTTATTGTTTGTCACTAGCATTACAACTACTAATTCATTCTTTTTTTTTTTTTTTCAAATTTATTTTATTTATGTGTGTGTGTGTGTGTGTGTGTGTGTGGCCAGCTCAGCCCACCAGGGGGCGGGGCTGGCTGGCATGTGGTGCTGGGGGATTGAACCGTGGTCCCTGTGCCTTTGCTTAGCTTAGCTTGTTCTAAGTAGGTGCTTTAGACCACTGAGCCATCTCACCAGCCCTAATTCATTCTTATTACAATCATTCAGGCCTTGGTTTCTCTGCCCTCTGGGCTTTGGCAGGAAGCTGCAGCCTTGAGCCCCCTCCCGGGTTGGTTGCTCCTCTGCCTCTTCTAGCAGCCTGTCCATCCACCAGGACTGGCCTGGGTCTTGCTTATGATGTATCCCAGGCAAGAGCTGCTTCCGCTGTGATAATGACTGTAAGGAGAGCTAAGGCTGGGCCACACACCCCAAGTCAGCACAATCCCAGAGTAGAACTTTACAGTACTGGGGATTGAATGCAGGTCCTTCCACACTAAGTTACACCCCCAGCTTATTTTGAGACAGGGTCTCACTAAATTGGTAAATTAAATGCACTGGGCTTAACCTTCCTATCCTGCATCAAATTTCAGAGTGCTGGGATTACACTCAGTGTGCTACCACACCTGGCTCAGAGTAGAGAATTTGAATGGCTGGGAGTAAGTGCCAAGGTGCCGGTGGTCGACACAGGTCCCCACTCAGCCAGGTCTTTAGTTGTGTGTCATATACAAGGTCCTTCTCTGCAGCCAAGAGAGCTTGTAGTGCCCAGCTTAGAGATGCTGTCCGTCCCCTCCCCGTGTCCTGGAGTCCCTTGCCTTCCCTGGGTCTCTCCTTAAGCTGTGGACCATCCCCACTCCCCAGAGGTGGCAGAAAGAGTAGTTGTGATCCAGGTGTCCTAGATGAACTTGTTATTTTCTCCTTCTTCTCTTGAGTCTCCCTGCTTCTCCCTGCCCTCAGCAACCACTGCTGGAACCCAGGGCTCTCTCCCCTGGATTTGGCCCTTCTGGCAGGTGGAGGGGTGCTGTAAGCCCCTGGACTTAGGTTGCCCCTCCTCAGGTACCCTTGTCACCTAGGGTGGGCCCACACATCTTCCTGGATGGGGTCCCTGCGGATTACAGTTCAGGCTCTTCTGGGTCTTCCCTGCTACCAGAGGAGCTCAGGACCTGCACATGGGGCCCAGAGACACATCCCCACCCTGCCCAGACAGCAGCCAGGGCCCTGCTACCATGCTTTGGAACCACACACACTCCAGCCCAGCCTCATGCATGTGCTCATGCCTTCACCCTGCCTCTCAAGAAGTCACAGAGGACAAGCACATGGATGCTCGCTCACATAATCCCTGTTCTCCACAGCCACAGGACTCAAGAAAGCAGATAGACCCCTGTGGACAAGGGGCAGAGTGGGGACTCTGGAAGAGCAGCTCATCTGCCAGATCCACTGTCCTCAGAGACTCCTCCTCAGCCAGCCCAGGGCCCCCTAGCAGAAAAATAAGAAGCTGGAACAGAGGGGTTAATTTGGGGGAAGCAGCAGCTGCTTGGAAGAGTGAGGGCAGCCCCAGGGCAGAAGCTGCTCCTGCTGTGATAATGACTGTGAGGGAAGCTGGGGCTGGGGCCATACTCCCCCAAGTCAGCACACCCCCAAATGCATGGCACAGAGGCAAGCTATCTATGTGGAGTGCTTGCTCCCACACGCATACACACACATACACATACACATATGTATACCCAGAAAGAAGTGCTGTTAACTCTGTAGGTCCCTTACACAAGAACACAAGAAAGCCCCTTACATACAACTACACAAGAGCTACAATCAATCTCCGTGTGAGCACAAAATTATTCAGAGATTCAGGCTGTGAATACATACACAAACACACACACACACACACGCATGCATGCACGCATGCACATATACACACACTCTTACCAATGCACTTTTCAGAAGCTGCATAGCTGTGTGTGGGTCTAGCTTAGGATATTAGGGGTGAACTCCATCACTGCACAAGAACAGAAGACTGCTCCTCATAAGGGGAGCAGAGAAGGGACTGGCTAGGCGCTGTCTTTAGCCCCCTGGGTCCTTCTCCGCCTCCAGGCTGTACTCCATATAAGATGATGAGAAAGAACTGGATCTCAGGTTAACTTTGATTTGTATGTATCATTTGAGTTGAGTGTCTTTGCAGTTGGCATAATGTGATGTTTTGTCGACATTTAATTAAGCACTCGTTGCATGTGACTTCTTCATGTGAGCTCCTGTCATATTTGAGATCGCTGATCTTTTCAGCAGAACTCCCAAAAGCCTTTGTCCTGGGCTGGGAAGGTAGCTCTGTGGTAGAGCGCTTGCATGTGGGAGAACCTGGGTTCAATTCCCGGAACCCCCACCCCTTTGGCCTGAGTCTTGGGTCCCCAGTGGGTGGACAGATAATGGAAATCTAGAGGAAAAGGTGATGAGTACAGGTTGGGGGGCAACATGGACATTTTAATGAGAGTGAGCATAGCTAAATTGGGGACTTATGGGCAGGAGACCCTCTGGGGACACTGGTGGGTCTCGAGTTAGCATCTCCTGGAGCAGAGAGAAAGCTCAGTAGGTTCTATGGGCCCAGTAGGCACCAATGCTGCCACTGACAGAAGCACACCCCATGCCCAGCTAAAATGCGTTTTCACAGGCGCACACCCACATAGACAAGCAGGTGTCACCAACAAACTGGGCCCCAAGTAACTCAGGCAGATCCACAGCCCCCAAACAGAGCCCTACAGACTGGCAGGCAGTGAGCCTCTGGGCAAAGTCAGTGGCAGACACCCCAGCCTGGCCCTGAGCCCACACAGGGAGGCACACACTGGCTTGTGGTGAGGATACCCGCGTCTGAACGACCTTCCTGCCCGTCCCCCTCACACCCACCACACTCCTGTCCTGTCATAAGGAGACAGAGCATCCCAGCCCCATGGAGCCCAAGGGGCCTGATTAACAGGAAATTCTACGAATGCCAATTAGAACAAAGTTTACTGAACAAATTGTTTGCAGTTGTGCCCCGGAACCATCATGAATTTTAATTTTGCATTGATTTGCACTGATATGATGCTTGCAGATGCCAGGGCCTTGGGTGCCTCCTCCCCTGTCTCCCATCTAGGAGGTGTCATCACCTAGCTTCAGATTCGAAAGTTCTAGAGTAGCCTTCAGCAGCCACCATACAGAGGCAGGCACCACCAGCCCAGCCTCTGGAAACCCAACATGCCCAGAAAGTGGGTATGAGTTTTGGAAACTTATGTTGTAGGAAGAAAACCCTAAGTTTTCAAGGATGCCAGTGGTCTGGGGAAGGGGCGAGGGTTCTTGGAGTGTCTGGGCTGAGGCTCAAGCATAAGTTTCCAGATACCGCTGCAGACACAAATAGGTAGAGATGGACAGTGTCCGTTAACTCTACCTATACCACTTCAACTAACACAGTGTCAGGTCTGTACACAACCTCCACTCAAAGGACTGCTTCCACAACAGATTTGGTAGTATCTTTTCCCTTCCACCAAATCCTCCTCCCAAACCTTCCAGTTTCCTATTGCTTAAAATAGCCCTGGCCCCTCAGTACTCCCAGCACTTTGGGAGGCTGAGGCAGGAGGATCACAAGAAGCCTTGCTTGAGCAGCTTAATGACATAGTGAGACCCTGTCTCAAAACAAAATACACACACACACACAAAAAAAAAAAAAAAAAAAAAAAAAAAAAACACAAAACAAAGTCTGGGGATGTAGCTCAGTGCGAAGGCCCTCGGTTCAGTCCCAGTACCATCACCCAAAAACAAAACAAAATCTTGCTGGCCAAAATCTGCAGCCCCCAAACCACCTCACTCTTACCTGCTTCATCTCCATCGTCAGCCCTCTGAGCAGCCTGGTGCCCTTCTGCCTTGGGACCTTTGCACATTTTATTCTTCTGTGCAGAACTGTTTACCTGGGTGATGCTGACTAAATTTCAGGTCTTAGTTCAAGCCTCACTTCCTCAGGGGATCCTCTGTGACTCTTCCACCTAGACCAACCGTCCCCACCCTAGGCCCTCCTCTCACCAGAGTGTAAGCTACCTGAGGACAAGGACTATGTCATCCACCACCATGTCCCAGTACTTAGCACAGGCCCTGGGGTGTAACAATGCTCCGTGTGATTCAGCTTTCTGCCATAGTAGTGCTGTATCCCAAACCACCTCTGTGTTGGGGTTCAAGCTGACCAAGGGTTGTTGGTCTGGACTGCAATCAGCTGGCCCCGATTCACCAGGTTGTGTGAAAGATGTGATTCACCTGGTTTGGACATGTGGGGTGGGTGCAATTCTTTGGGATGTGTTCAGTTCTTTGGGATGTGTTCTGGAAAAGGCAGGGATACAAGAGAATATATCCAGCCATGCAGCAATCCCTTAGCCATGGCAGGGTTGTGATGTGCTGGTACAAGTTAAGAATTCAGAGCAATTAGCCAGGCATGACTCCGAATGCTGAGGCAGGAGGATTGCAGCCAGTTCCAGACCGGCCTGAGCTACATAATGAGTTTAAGGCCAGCCTGCACTACATGGAGAGACCCTGTCTGCATTTAAAAGAAAAAGAAAAAAGAAAAAACTGGGAGCAAATGAATCTACCACACAAATATTTATAGTGTGGAATTGCAGTATAAGGCATTGTGCTAAGCTCTTTCCATGCATTAATTCACTTAATCCTCCAGTCAACCCCATAGGTATTATTGGCCCCATTTTTTGAAAAGTAGCTTAATTGAAAAAATAAAACCTGTGCAAAGTAAACAACTCAGATCATGCCAACAATATTCCATGAAAAGTCATTCTTCTTTCTACTCCAGTCCCAGGCCTACTCTCTAGAGAGGAAGCACTATTTGAATTGCTTTGTAGACATTCAGATACAGTCTATGCAAATATGAGCCACACACATGCACACACGCACACGCACACACACACATACACACACGAGTTATCCTTCTAAAAGATGTGATTCACCAGGCATCAGGGCACACACCTGTAATCCCAACTCAGGAGACAAGGCAGGAGGATTGCTGGGAGTTCAAGGTCAGCCTAAACTACATAGCAAGACCCTGTCTCAATAAGTAAATAACCCAGTAAACACAA
Source organism: Octodon degus (assembly GCF_000260255.1). Taxonomy (NCBI): domain Eukaryota; kingdom Metazoa; phylum Chordata; class Mammalia; order Rodentia; family Octodontidae; genus Octodon; species Octodon degus. Next base: position 3,747,391 of record NW_004524761.1, on the reverse strand, counting down.
CATGAAACCCTTTCAGTACCTTGGCTTCACTTTGTTTTCTACAGTACTATATCTTGGAGTTCCTTTTATTTATTTATTTATTTATTTATTTTTTGCGGAACCGGGGATTGAACTCAGGCCCTTGCTCTTGCCAGGGGAAGCACTTATTCCACTGAGCCATCTCCCCGGCCCCTCCATTTATTTTTTTAATCCATCAAATTTAATCCATCTATGTTGGGCCAGCCAAATAGCTCAGCGGAGCTATTTGGAATTGCGGTATAAGGCAACACTATAAATATGTGCCCGCAAACAGGTGCAGGGGCTGGGGGTTCAATCTCCTGGGCCTACTGTGCCAGCCCCACCCCTGGGGTGTGCTGAGATGGCAATTGAGACTGGGCGTGGTGGCACATACCTGTAATCCCAGCTCTTGGGAGGCTGTAAACAGATGGGTCAGTACAAGTCTGATCTAGTAGTGAGACCCTAAACACCCTGTAGACCTTCCCCTAAAATACAAAAAAAAATTGATCTATGTTATTTTTCACTTGTCTCTATTTCATAGATGAGGAAACTAAGGCTCAAAGAAACAGCTTAATCACAGTATTACAGCTCCAGAGACACCAAAAATAACTGGGATTGAAACCTACATCCACCTGACTTCAGAGCCTGTGTGCACACTCCTCTGTTCATACTCCTCTGCTCACTGATATGGCAGGACCCATCCAGGGTCCCCAGCATGGGTAGAGAGGACCCAAACCAGAGCTTCTCAGCTGCAGGGATAGCAGTGGGGTCATTGCAATGCTGCGTCTATGGGGTCCTCCCCTCTTCCTAACCCCAGGGCCTCAGGCATATCAAACTCTCAATATGTTCCAGGCATGAGTAGTCCAGCCTCACACGTGCAGTGCTCCTGACCGGTCTATGAAGTAGGTATCAGCCCCAATGAGCGCAAAAGAACTGAGTCTTAGAGGCTCCATCCAGGCCTGGAGGCAGAGAAGGAAAATTTTTTTTCTTTCTTTTTTTTTTTTTTTTTTTTTTTTTTTTTTTTTTTTTTGAGGAACCGGGGATTGAAATCAGGCCCTTGTGCTTGCCAGGCAAGCACTTATTCTATTGAGCCATCTCCCCAGCTCCTATTTTGTTTTTCTGAGTATTGGTTTCCCCTCCTGTATGGTGATATGATAGTGGCCATCTCTTACAGTTCTGATGAGAGTGAGCTAATATAAGCAAACCACAGAGAGTAGGGGCTCAGCAGAAGTTCATTCCCTCCCCTATCCTCTTAGGAATGGAGGTAGTATGCGGCAGCACACTGCAGTTTCCTGGGGTCTAGCCTTGCAGAAGAATAGGATGGTCCAGTGAGCTAGGCTGCAGCCTGGACATCAGAATTTTTTTTCAAAGTTTTATTGATAAACAGATAGTAATGAGACAGTTTTAAATCAAATTGAAAGTACAGTTTCAACAAATATTACACTGCATATATTCTTCTTAGTGGTTAATTGCTGTACAAGATGCGGACTTGTGATCCTATTTACAAACACCATTAGAACAAATCATTCTATTCATTAAGAAAATGCAACTATATATCTATCCCAACCACTTTGAATACACAGATACAAAATGGACATTCATAGGCATACCCCATTTTTTCTAAGTTCCGTTATTGAATATTATAGGTGTGTAAACTCAGCAAAATATTCTAAAAGAGTCCAGTAGCCCATAATAGCATTGGGTCTTCTGCTTAACTGGTAATGTCAGAAATTATTGACCTGAGTCCCCCACAGCTCAACTTAACAGCATGGCTTTATTTCCTATATTTCGTCTTCATACTTTTCTACTGGATGGTTAAGACCAAGGTAAAGCAGAACCTATGCAACAAGAGTTGTAGCTTTTTGGTCTGAGAAGGTCAGTGAAATACCCTCAGGATTTATCCTGAGATCCTGCACCTCAGATTGTAGAACCTTTGTCAGTGCAGCCATGTGGATGAGTCACGGCCATTGCTTGGCCAATGTGCTCTCAGTGAAAGCCTGAGAGAGTGTCTTCTCCCCATGTGACTCTCCTTAGGTACACTCTACGTCATCGATCACTTTCCTCTTTGGCCCCATAATCTTCTTGATCAGAAAATTTGGGACACTACTGGACATCAGAATTTTTGAAATTTATCAGGTGGGGGGCTAGGGATATAGCTTAATAGTAGAACACTTGCCTAGCATCTACAAGGACCTAGGTTCCACCTCCTGTACTACAGGAGAGAGGAAAAAAAAACTTCCCAAGTTTTTCTAGCTGAGGAGCACTGTATTGTGGACCCTCTATTCCTGCAAGAACCCATGTCTGCATCAGCTAACTGAAATCAGGAGTTGAGGTATGGCCACAGGCTCTGGATCTAATCCCTCATTCTGCCAGAAAAGGAAAGGAAAGCAAAAGAAAAGAAAAGACGAGAAGAGAAAAGAAAAGAGCTTGCCTGGCAAACACAAGGGCCTGAGTTCAATCCCCGGTTCCGCAAAAAAAGAAAGAAAGAAAGAAAGAAAGAAAGAAAGAAAGAAAGAAAGAAAGAAAGAAAGAAAGAAAGAAAGAAAGAGAAAAAAGAAAAGAAAAGGGCTGTCCAAATAGCTCAGAGGACTAAAGCTCCTGCTTAGGCAGATGCAGGGGATGGGGGTTTGATCCCTGGTGTGAGGTGCTGGCCCACCCCGGGGCTTGCTGACTTGGTGACTGAGACTGGGTGTGGTGGTGCACCCCTGTAATCCTAGCACTTGGGAGGCTGAAAACAGAAGAATAACTATGAGTCCAATCTACACACTGAGACCCTGTACACCCAGTACTAAAAATACATTTAAAAAAAGAAAGAAAGGCTTGAATTAGAACCCTTCTCTTCAGTAAATTCCCATTGCATTTAACAATTTTTTAAAAAAATAATGCACATCCTCACGTAATGCAGGCCCTGTACCCTGCCACTGGTCTCCTCACCTTAATCCCTTTGTTCTCTCCAATCTAGACCTTTTCTTTTTATTTATGTGTGTGTGTGTGTGTGTGTGTGTGTGTGTGTGTGGCCAGCTCAGCCCACCAGGGAGTGGGGCTGGCTGGCATGTGGTGCTGGGGGATTGAACCCCGGTCCCTGTGCTTTGCTAAGCTTGTTCTAAGTAGGTGCTTTAGACCACTGAGCCATCTCACCAGACCTCTAGACCTTTTCTTTTGGTGGCACTAAGGATTGAACAGCTCACAGCCTTTGCGCTGAGCTACATCCCAGCCCTGCTTATTTTATTTTATATCTTACTTTGTGTTTCTTGAGATAGGGTCTCACTGCATCTCAAAATTGCTTGCACTGGACTCCCAGAACGCTGGGACTACAGGCAGGCACTGCTGTATGCAACTTGCACTGGGTCTGTGCAGTATACCTGCCCAGGACTTGCACAAAGTGGTTTCCTGGCCGGTCATTCTCAGTTTCCTCGCCCAGGTATTGTTAAACGCACGATGCGACATACATATCTCTGGGATGACAGGGTCCACATCTGTTTTGGTTCACGGTTTCAGTTCAGTGGTCAGCATAGCAGCTGGCACAGGCATGCTTGATAAATATTTGTTGAATGATATCAGCCTGCAGCATCTTGGAGGGCTGGGTGCTTTGGAATTTCTTAATTGTTTAAACTACATATATTAATAACAGCTCCTATGTAAAGAGTATAGTCAGCCCTGCATGTCTACAAGTTCCACATCTGCAGACTCAACCAACCTTGGAAGAAAATATGTGGGAAAAAAATTGCAAGTGTACTGAACAGGTACAGACTTGTTTCTTGGCATTATTCCCTAAACAATACAGAATAACAACTATTTACATAGCATTTACATTGTATTAGGCATTATATGTCATCCAGAGATGATTTAAAGTACACAGGAGGACGTGTGTAAGGTGTATGCAAACACATCTTACATAAAGGGCTTGAACATTCATAGAGTTTAGTAACCACGGGAGGTCCTGGAACCGGTTCCCGGAGGATCCCAGGAATGAAGGATGGCCGTGCTTATACCTCAGCTGGAAGACTATGGAGTGAATGCTCAGAGATCCCTTCCCTGTATCCTTTCTGCAACCTCAAAATCTTTGGACCCCTTTCAGCTTGCTGTCACTGTATCGTCCTTCCTGAAGCATCACCTGTGCCTCCTCTGTCCTCTGGTGGCCCCCTTGGCAGGGTCCCTGACCAGTCACAGCAAAGGGGTCTGGGCCTTTTTTTTTTTTTTTTTTTTTTTTTCAGAACCAGGGATTGAACTCAGGCCCTTGCACTTGCCAGGGAAGCACTTATTCTATTGAGCCATCTCCCCGCCTGGGCCTGTCTTCGAGCTTGTGCTCACAAAGCAGCAGAATGGCCTAGTGTGACAGCCTGAGTGGACCTATCCACCCCTGAGGCCCAGACAAGGTGCTGACTGGGGGAGTGGGGTGGGTGCAACCAGCAGCAGCCCCAACACTAGTTAAGGGTGCACAGGGAAGGTAGGACAGCACAGAGGGGCAGTGAGGGGAAACAAGGAGTTGAACTACCATGGTCCGGTGGGTCTGGGCTGTGGGGAGGACGGAGAGGAACGCCTCAGAGACCATGGGCACACGCTCCCAGTCCTGCCCTACCCTCCTGGACCTCCACCTTCCATCTCCTAAATCTTTCCAGGCTGCCCCAACCCTTGAGAGAAGATCTGCATCTGGAGGAAGTCAAGGATTGGCACCGGGATCGCCTCCTTTCCCATCTCCGCCATCTCCCGTCCTTCCAGTTTGTCCCCACAGTAGCCGTGGTGCTATTATCATTACCCTTGAACAGATAGGGAAACTGAGGGTCACCACATATGTCTGCCTGGTGCCCAGCTCATGACAACCCTGCTATAGTTGGTCTCCCAAAAGACTACTGCCTAGAGCCCTCCAAAATCCCTGTTGTGACCGGACAGCCTCCCATAAGGCAGGGCCTATGCCCCTTCTTCTCCAGGAAATAATAGTGATGCAGTTGAGCCCTTATCTCACTCTGACACAACCTTCCCTTAACACTTAGTGAAGGTGCCACAGTTGCTGTGGCCACCTCTGGCACGCGGAGATGTAAAACACAGAATCACAGGGTGTCAGGCTGACACAGACCTAATGCCGTACCACTCAGCTCACAGGTGGAAAAAAACACAGAGGTCCCCAGAGGCTTCCCACACCCACCTAAAAGCAGCCATCTGTGTTTGCGACGAAGATTCACTTGATGTTGCTGCCCATATTTTCATGCCTGAGCTGGGTCCTCTGCAGCCAGCTCATCATTGCTTTGGTAGATTTCCATTTGGAATTTCAGCTCTCTTCCCCCAAGCCCTTGGGAGCCTCCTGCATCCTTTCATTTCTTGTGTCTTTAAAGCAGCTCTCCTTGCCTAAGCTGCCTCCCTTTGGATTCTGTCCTTTGGAGCTGGTACACACTCTCTCCCTCTTTTCCTGCATTCCTTCCTTCTCTCCTCTCACCCTCTGCCCACCCCATCTTAATCTTTTTCCTTATTCTGCAGATGAAGTGAAGCTTCAGGAGGTCTCCATCCTGAAGACCCCAAGCCTAGTCAGGAGAGGCTGTGGGGGTCCTCTGGCTGCACTGCAGTTTCTCTAACTGCAGCTTCTCCCCCTCTCTCAGGGTTGCTGGAAGATTATTAGATAATTTTCAAATTTGTAAAGTGCCTTAAGCTCCTCAGAGGCAAGGTGGTATATGAGTGTAATAACAATAACAATCCTATCTGTCAGAGCCATTGAGAAAATGAATCTTGTTATCCTCAGGAACCAGCCGTAGGAACCTCAGCAAGAAACATGAAAATAAAGCGCAGTGCTCGGTCTCCTGACCAATCAGGGAAGGGGAAAGTGTCACCCAAGAGCCAAGGAGGCATTCAAACCCTCCTTCCCACAGCCCAGGGCTAGCAGTAAGGGGCTCTCAGAAAGTCACTCAAATTGCCTCTGACGCTTCACCAATTAAAATGACTTTAGGACAAGTTGAAATCAACTTAGGGAGCAAAGCGTTCTGATTTCTGAGACTCTCCGAAGGCAGTGGGGAGGCAAGTGTCTGAGCAGGTTGTCACTCACTCAGGAGTGATGATGGGAAAATCCATCAGGGTAACGTGATTGAGTTTGGTGAATTAGTAAGGATGTTTACACTGCATGCTGAAAGTCAGAGCCAGGCTGGCTGGGCAGCCAGGGCTCTTGACATGTGTGGCAGCTTTGCTCTAATGAGATTCTCGGACTCCACAGTCACCCTGGCTGGACTCAGTGTCACCGACTTCAAGTCTAGCTGCATCTCTCTCTTCAGACAAGTGGCTAAGGGTAGGGATGGCTTCTGCAAGAGAAGGGTTCAAGTTCTGCTTCTGCTATGACCGGACCAGTACCTTGGGCAAAACAGTGTCCCTCTGCAAGCCTCAGTTTCTCCATATCTAAAGTTTACATGACAGCTGGGCCTGGTGGTACACTCCTATATTCCCAGCACTCTTGGAGGCTGAGGCAGGAGGATGGCAAGTCAAATCCCATCCTTGGCAATTTAGCAAGACCCTGTCTCAAAATAAAAAAGAGCTGGGGATATAGCTTTGTAGGAAAGCCCTGGGTTCAACCCCCAGTACCCCCAAAAACCCAGGAAAAAAATAGTCTGTGTAACGCTGGCACAATTCATTTCAAGGGCCAGTGTGACGGAGAACTAAGCTGAGCTAGTTTTTGACTTTTCATTCACCTCCCAGGTTCAGCATGTTACAGAGAAAAAGGAAAGTCAGTGGCCTATCCTCCTGTGGAGCATCCATGCCCCTAGGAACCATGGGAAGATGGGAAGGCAGAGATGAGAAAGCAGAGACTTGTGGGAAAACATGGCAACAGCTCACACCTCGATGTGGCGCCTTTCTAGCTGTGTGACCTTCAACAGGTTGTAGGCCTGTCTGAGCCTTGGTTCTCTCGTCTGTACAATGGGAAAAGCTTACAGCCTCTCTGTGGGTTTCTGAACAGAACTCCTGCAGATTTTTAATATGCCAGGGACAGGTGGCCTCCAGGAGAACATCTAGACAGGGAAGCAGAAAGATTCTTCTTTCTGGTGATCCCGGCTGCCTGACTGAGGAAGAGGAGTCAAAGGACTGCTCATGACACCCGGAATGGCAAGGCAATAGCAGTTGGAAGAACTCTAAAATTTGTCAACCAGGCTTGCTTGGAAGCCACCAGAGGCTATTACAGAGAACAGCAGTGTGAAAGATTGAAGTCAGACTCGAAACAGACTTCTAGGTAGTTGGGCACAAACTAGCCCACTACTTCCAGAGGGTCTTTGTATATGGGCAAACGCAAGGATCTGAGTTCAATTCCTGGTTCCGCAAAAAAAAAAAAAAAAAAAAAAAAAAATCTCTCCCAAGAGGAGGAGCTCAGCCAGAAGCAGAGATCATGTCCTCACAGACATGCCCAGGTCAGCACCAGGTCACAACTCTATTATTTAAGGTTTTCATAAAAGAGCAACCCTCCAGGGCTGGAAGAATGGCCGGGATCCGACTTCCTGCACAGGAAATGCAGCAGCTGCGCCCAAGGCCTGGCCTGACCTGCTGCGGACTCGCTGGCCCCTGCAGAAGCTCCTCAGCCTATCACAGGCCCTGCTGCAGTGGACATGAGGACACCTGGCTGGGACTTGTTCTGCCCCTCCACCCTGAGTCAGGCCCACCCACCCTTTCGCCTCTGCTTTTGGACATGGCACTGATTTTATTGTAATTTCCTCCCTGTCGAAGTTAATAGCATTAGTTTGTTAATTACTGTATATTTTAAAAGGAAAGGGAAAGGGAGTTCCCACTAGAGACTTGCTCTTGGCTAAAGCACTGTGACGTGAGGGAGCGGAGAGTGTTGGTGGAATAAAGAGCTTGCCCTGTTGGGCTCTGCACCTCCTGACAGTGTCTGGGGCCAGAGAGGGGCTGCCAAGGTAGGAGGCCCCCAAGGCCCTCCGTCTGGGGGCAGGTCCTCTGCAGCTGTGCTCTGCATTCCCAGCCTGCCGAGCCCCTAACCCGAGTTCTGCGCTTTATCAGAGGAGGCCTCTGGCATACGGCATACGGTGAGGGGGCTGAGCCAGGAGCCCTGAGGCTGAAGGAATCAGGCCGAAGTAAAATAAGATGCTGAGGAGCTAGGACAGTGACAAGGGAGACTGATTGAGCTGGATGGAGTTCTGATTAGGCAATAGCTGGAATTTGTGGCAGGGCTCACACACTAAAATTCAGCAGGACACAGCAGCCCTAGAGAGAGAGCACGATGAGGGGGACATGGGTCCTGGCTGGACTCTGGCCAAATGGGGCTGGAGGGCTGATATTGTGCTGCTAGTCACAATGTGGCCACCTCCAGGGACTTCTGGCACCTCATGCAGTTGAAGAGACTCGGTGTGGGTGAGCAGCCCGCCGCTCCCACTCATTCCACAGAGTTAGCCGGAAGGAAAGCTGAGCCAGAGGGTTAGAGGATGGGGAAGAGCAGAGAGGGAGGCAGAAAGGGACGCAGGCAGCGAGAGAGGGAGAGAGACTCACAGACAGAGAAGGATGGAGATTGAGAATGAAGTTCATACAATCCAGAGGAACTGATTAAAATCCTAGAAGCAAATGTGATGGAAAGACTCTATCTTCCTATTGAGACATTTAACCTAAAAGAAATGAGTTAAATAATTTATACAGAGAACGAGTGAAATTTGCTTTGATCAAATTAAAAAATATGACTGTGGAAATAAAGTGTCCGCCGCCTCCTTTCTAGGTGGTGAAAAGAGCTTCTGAGAAACAAAATGACAAAGACATAAAAATAACTAACCCTAACCCAGCGAATATTAGTGCCATATTTTTTGGGAGATTACATAGCATCACTGTAGGCCACACAGAGAAATCCTCTCTAAGCACCAACAGGAGAGGCCTTGCTCATCGTGGAAGCCCCATAAAAACCAGAAAATGGATAAAATTTTCCTTTGCAAAAGTGATCTGACTTTACTCAGGGGTTGGCCCAGAAGCCACAAGGGATCAAGCTAAATTTCCCACATGTGCATTTCAAAAACAGAGCAGAGCTGCTTAGCTCTACCTCAGCTTTGTGCTGTTCTTCACTGTGTCCTGCACACTTGCTCCCATATGTGTGCACATACACACATGTGATACACACACACACACTTATCCACTCTCAAGAAACATCCAAACTCCCGAGCAAGAGGTGAGCATGACCACCCCCACCCAACCTGTCTGAGTCCAATGTACCACTCTTCTAAGTAGACCCATCTTCCCTGGACAGGGTCATAGTAAGGATTCACGAGACTGGGCACACACGACACTTGGTTGCCTCGTTTATTTTTGGTCTTTTTTGATTCTATTGTTTTTTAGGGGAGGCTTGGTGCTGAGCAAGCATTCTACCACTGAACCCAGCCCCACACACAACACCTAGGAGACTTTTTTTTTTAAAATGTATTTGGTACAGGGTCTCACTACATAGCTTGGATTTGTAGTGATCCTCCTGTTTTCAGCCTCCCCAGCACTGGGATTACCACCACATGCCTGGTCTTAGTGGCTGGTTCAGAATGCCAGAAGCCAGAGCTAGCACAGCTTGTGGTGCCGGGGATCAAACCTGGATCCCTGTGCTGGCTTAAGCAGGTGCTTAGCCCACTGATCTATCTCACCAGCACTATTTAGTGAGACTTAAGACCCTCTCTTCTCCCTCAACCTGAAGAAATGTCGAGCAGGTGTCGGCAGCCCGGCAGGCGCTCGGGCCGGACATGGCTGCTTGTGTGGCCCGGTGGGCCCTGGCCATAGGCAGCCGCTGGTGGTCCCGGTCGCTGACCGCTGCCCAAGGATCAAGGCCGCTCTGTGCCGCGAGGACAGCATCGGCCTTCCCACCTGCGGCGGCTGCGACAACACAGAGGCATCTCTCGTCCTGAAACCGAGCAGAGGGCAAAGTGTTGGAGACCATTGGTGTGTCTGAGGTGCCAAAGCAGAATGGAAAATACGAGACTGGGCAGCTTTTTCTTCATAGTGTTTTTGGCTACCGGGGTGTTGTCCTGTTTCCCTGGCAGGCCAGACTGTATGACCGGGATGTGGCTTCTGCAGCTTCAGAAAAAACAGAGAATCCTGCTGGCCACGGCTCTAAGGAGGTGAAAGGCAAAACTCACACTTAAGATCAGGTGCTGATTGATGCCCGAGACTGTCCACATATATCTCAGAGATCTTAGACAGAAGCTGTGACCTTCTTGGCTAACCATGATGACAGCCGAGCCCTCTATGCCATTCCAGGCCTAGACTATGTCAGCCATGAAGACATCCCCCCCAAACCTCCACCGATCAAGTTCCCATCCAGCATGAGCTCTTTGAAAGATTTCTTCTGTATGATCAGACGAAAGCGCCTCCTTTTGTGGCTCGGGAAACACTCCAGGCCTGGCAAGAAAAGAATCACCCCTGGCTAGAGCTGTCCGATGTCCACCGGGAGACAACTGAGAACATTCGTGTCACTGTCATCCCTTTCTACATGGGCATGAGGGAAGCCCAGAATTCCCATGTCTACTGGTGGCGCTACTGTATCTGCTTGGAGAACCTGGACAGTGATGTGGTACAGCTCCGGGAGCGGCACTGGAGGATATTTAGTCTCTCTGCCACCTTGGAGACAGTGCGAGGCCGAGGGGTGGTGGGCAGGGAACCAGTGTTGGCCAAGGAGCAGCCTGCATTCCAGTACAGCAGCCATGTCTCCCTGCAGGCTTCCAGTGGGCACATGTGGGGCACGTTTCGCTTCGAGAGACCTGATGGCTCCCACTTTGATGTCCAGATCCCACCTTTCTCCTTGGATAGCAACAAGGATGAGAAGACACCACCCTCAGGCCTTCACTGGTAGGCCAGCTGAGGCCTTGAGTGCCTAGGCTGGGCCCTTCATGTCAGCTGTAAACCAACAATTGCTGCAAAACTTTTCTCCCTCCATCGTGGCCCAAATGGGTCTCTTCATCCTTTGCACATTTGATTGCAGGGCTCTATTTTGGGGGGGTTGTAGTTACCTGTTTTCTTGAGAAGACCTACCTAGGACTTTTCAGGCTGACTGGCTTCCTTATAAGCCCTGCCTTTTTCGTGTTCCCATAAACCTTTCCATCAAGGAACTGTTCAGCTGCCACAGGCCTGGAGGAGTTTCCTGACTTGTCACAAGTTGTCTGGAACATGAAGTTTGGTCAATAAACTAGTGCTCACCAAAAAAAAAAAGAAAGAAAGAAAGAAAGAAAGAAAGAAAGAAAGAAAGAAAGGAAGAAAGGAAGAAAGAAAGAAAGAAAGAAAGAAAGAAAGAAAAGAAAAGAAAAGAAAAGAAAAGAAAAGAAAAGAAAAGAAAAGAAAAGAAAAGAAAAGAAAAGAAATGTCGAGCAGGTACAGCCTGAAATGCCAAAGACCCCATCCACATCTCCTCCGGAACCATCAGTCCAGACCAAGAGAGAAAGGTCAACTTGAGAGGCACTTGTCCCATTGACTCATGGGCTCAAGTGACAAAAAACACTTAGTTTTGGAGAGAATATGCAGAGATTACAAGCAAGGGCTTTTTAAAATCATTTATTGATTTATTTATTTTTGTATCAGAAATCAAACTCAGGACCTGGTGCTTACCAAGCAGGCATTGTACCACTGAGCTATATCTCAAACCCTATTATCTGTCTAGTTGATTGATTTTAGTTTTTTGAGATAAGGTCTTGCTGTATGGCCCTTGCACTCACTCTATAGCCCAAGCCTCAAACACATGGTGATCCCCCTGAGTGCTGGGATTACAGCACATGCACCATGGCTGGTTAAAAGCAGGAGGTTTAGAGTCAGACAGAACCAGTTTCAAATTTTGGCTTTTCCATTACGTAGCTGTGTTACCATAGCCAATCTCACCCATCCTATCTCCTGATCCGCAAATTGGGGATAATAAAGAATCTCCTAGACTTGAATGAAATAAGAGATGTAAACAGGGTGCCAAACATGTTGTAAAAGTTCCATAAATGACAATTATTTTCTGCAACAACCTTGAGAGAGCAGTTCAAGGTCAGAGTGAATTTTCTTTCTACGTTATTAGTTATGGTTTCTGATTCCCACATAGGATAAGGATGTGCTGACCTCTGCTCTGTCTGCACCATGGGAAACACTGTGTGGTTTGGAGCCACCTCTTGAGTCACTACTTGGGGACACAAAGGAGGGGAACCAGAAAGAAGGGGGTAACAACCCACAATCCATGGAAGGAGGACAGGGAAGGTGCAGCTAGGGACCCGCTGGCCCGGGGAGAGGATGGCAGCCTGCCTGTTCCCAAAGGCCTGTCATTTGTCAGAGTGAGAATGTGAATGTGGGCTCTTACTGAAGCAGCTCCTGAATATTAGGAACTTTGCAGCAATGGAGAAGCTGCTTCCAAAGGAAGTGAGCTCCCTGTCCCCAGGGAGCATGCAAACAGAGCTGAGGTAACACAGAAGGGCTGTGAACACCCACTGGTCACTGCACCGGGGTCCCTGTGCAGCACTCAAGAGTATGGCAGGAGGACTCACATGCAGACCCTACCCAGCCTGCTTGATTTGGGGGGCTCTGCCCCCCTCTTTTTCTCTGTTATTCCTACTTTTCCTCCTTTATGAAGTGATCTTTTCTTCTCCCTACCCCATCCCTCTAAGGACTTCTGAGAAAAGCAAAGACCATATGGGATACAGTCTGTGCACACTATGCGTTTGTGTTGTTGAATGTGTGAAGAAAAAGGGAGGAGACACAGGTGATGGAGAGGCAGGTGATGTATGGGGGACAGAACAGAGAGACATGGAGAGAGAAGCAGGAGAGACAAAGGAACAGATAAACAGCAAAAGGGAAATCAGGAAAAATGCTGAAAAGGAAGAATAAAAACAAAAAATATAAGAAATTCAGAGAGGCAGACAGAGAGAGAGGCAGAGGCAGAGGCAGCCTGCACTTGCAGTTGTCCGGAAAGCCAGGCTGTGGGTGTGCCCAGGGCACACGTGTGTGCACGCATAGGCATGGATGCTGAGCCACCCTGTCAGTGCGAGTGTGTCAGCCCCAGGATGGGGATGAGCCTGCTTTTATCTCCTCTGGTTGCGCAGGATTTACAAGCTTTTGAAATGCAGGATTAATAAGAAGAGGTCGGTGTTTTAATCTATAATGGAACAGAAAGTATCATTATTGTTAAATAATGCACAGCCTGTCGTTTATTAAGAATTAATGGTTTACTGAGTGCTCAGGTTGCTCCAGCTGCCTGTGCCCTCCCAGGCCTGGGCTCCTTGCCGCTGGCCTGGCCATTGGGCCACACCCCCGGAGCCCACCTGGCCATGGCAGGCTGCAGGGGCAGCAGGCAATAACTGGCTGCTTCCTATCAGAGTCCAGCCTGTCAGTGGCCTTTGCTTGCAGAGGTTGTGGGCAAGGAGGGGTTGATGGGGTGGAATCCTCATTCATTCCTTCACCCCAGACCCATCTCCTTCTGAGGAGATTGAGGAAAGTGTTCTCACCGCCTGTGGCTTACTCCCCCATTGCTTTCCAGTCCCCCAAAACTCAGCTCCGATTTCTCACATTGAGTCCTCTGGAAGAGGTGATCACACACACAGGAAGCAGAAGGTGCCCTCTCTCCCCTCCCTCTTGTTGGGGTCTGGAAGGAGGGAAGACAATACCCCAGGAGAAACAAGTGCCTCCCACAGGAGGAATCCACCTTTACCAAGAACTTGTTGGGGGGCTGGTGAGATGGCTCAGTGGTCTAAAACACCTACTTAGAACAAGCTTAGCAAAGCACAGGGACCGCGGTTCAATCCCCCAGCACCACATGCCAGCCAGCCCCGCCCCCTGGTGGGCTGGGCTGGCCACACACACACACACACATAAATAAATAAATAAAATTTAAGAAAAAGAAAAAAGACCTTGTTGGCCAGGCATCTTACACACAGCATCTCACTGTTCCTGTATCACCATCCAGGCATTGTCTCCATCTCACAGATGGAAAAACTGAGGACTGGGGAACAGTCGCCCACAGCCACCCCGCAGATGGTAGAGTCAAGCCATTCTTCTTCATTCCAAAGCCCTTTCCACTCCACATTTTGAGGTGCCACTTCTGGGTTCTGCTATCATCTCAGGATGGATGGCTTCAAGGAAAGTGTCTGAGAACTGCCGCGGGATCTCCGCATCTGTCCCACGGAGCTATGACCACAGTGGTGCCCCAGGGAACAACAAATCCAGCATACACCCTAGCAGGGAGACTGAGTCATGAGCCAGTGAGTGGCTGTCAGAGATGGCCACCAGGAGCCTGACACTCAGGCAGCTCAGCACACACCTAAGCTCCGTCCTCGAGGCCTGTGACACCGAGCTCCACACCTTCCCCATCACCAGTAGTCTACACGGTTTGGGTCTCTGGCAAGAAACACCCAGGTCCAAACACAGAAGCTGACTATGTACCCACCAGATCTGTGAGATCCCGGGCGAGTCACAGCCTCGCAATCTCTGCCATGGCCATGGTCCTCACTTCAAAGGATGGTTGCAAGTCTTGTGTCAGAGTGTGCCACTCAGTGTTGAAATGAGGGCTGTCAGAACATGGTCCCTGCACCCATGCCACCCACACCGCCCTATTTATTTACCCCACAAATAGATGGGAGCACCAACTAGGTGACAAGCACACCGGCCCCAAACGCAGACCTGGGCACCAGTCAGAAGCCATGTGGAGGCCTGCTCCGCTTCCTGGCATCGCTCTCCCTTGCCTGCCCCACCTCCCGCTGTCCAAGCCCAGCTTGTCCCAGATTCTCATCTCCACCTGTGACCTGCGGCACAGCCCCACTTCCTGCACTCCGTCCCAGCGTGCCTCCCCACCGCACTCCACCCTCCTCCCCCAGCCTCTTTCCTACTAGTCTCTTCCCTTCTTTTTCTCCACCCTTGAGCTCCACGCCACTCCCACCTTGTCCCCATTCCCCATCTCCTTCCTAGTTCCCACCTTTCCCTGCCTGGGATCCCTTGACCCCATCTGTACCCCCTGCTTCCTCATCCCCAGCCCCATGACTCCTCCCATTCCAATTAGAGGTTTGGGGGATCCTAACGGAGAAAGGGACACTGCCTCCGGAGGCCACTGAGGGAAGGTGCTTTCCAGGGGATAAACGGATACTCCGGGGCTGGTGCGGCCCCAGCACTTGCTGTGGGCAGAGTCTCCCGGTAGGCTGGACTGGGGAGGGCGCTGACTGAGCCGCAGGCCAGCTCCGCACTGCCCCCCCCCGCCCTCTCTCCTCTGGGCGGGCCACCACTCTGGGCCCTCGGCCCACAGCCTGGCTCCTCAATCGGCTGCTGTTTTATTAACCTGCCTGTCGCTGTTCTCACCACTGAATGAGGCCTGAGGGGGGGCGCTAGAAGGGGGGCCCTGGGCTTTGCCGAGGATCACCATGGAAACAGTAGCCTTGGCCAATCAGCGGGCAAGCAGCACCGAGTGCAGCGGGAAGCTTGGTCTCCGAAGCCTCGTGCAGCCCGCAGGCTGACTTCTGCCTGACAGGCGCCCGCACAGCTCCTGCCTACCGAGGAAGAGGATAAAAGGGGGGCCGAGACTCTCAGGGAAGGGGCCTTGGCAGCGGAGTGGGTGTCAGGGAGTGTCAGGCCAGGGGCGCTGAGGGTTGGACTAGAAAATGTGAGACCAGGGAAGGTGGTCAGAAACACTTGGCTGGGCATTTGGAGGTAGGCCATTGGGGGCTGTCTGGGGATGGGGCCGAGTTTCTCCCCAGCTTCAGTTTTCTAGCTAAGCCAGGATCTCTCAGCCTCAGCACCACAGGCATTGGGAGCCAGGTAATGCTCTGTTATGGGGGCTGCGCTTCTCAGGCCGCACCCCCGGATTCTGCCCACTAGGAGCTATCCACTCACTCCCCTTAAGTGTTTCCTGATGTTACAAAATGTCCCTGGGGAGAGTGGGACCAAAGCTGAGTCTGGTGGAAAGACATTGGTCTAGAGGCTCATGGGCCAGCGGTCACTATTGTTGAGCAGCAGTCACTATCAGTGAGCTGCAGTCTTTAAACTGGGTTCCCCAGGAATAAAAGCCAGAAGTGGGAGTGGACGAGAGAGGAGGAGGAGGCTGGAGCTGGGGGCAGGCTTCCAGGAGAGCCTCTTTGAGCAGGGATGAAATAGAGACGCCCTGGGGCCAACTGGAGCTGCAGATTTGTACTGCAAGGATTAAATAAAGTGAGGTCTCTAAAACGCAGTTCCCCACTGTGGCCCCTCCTATCTGTAAACCCCTCCCAGCCTTCTTCATTGAGCTCACAGACTTCCTCCTACAGTAAACACTATGCCTAGGAAGCCTACCCTGATTCTCATCACTCTAGCAATTTCTTTTTTTTCCAGGACTTCTCAGCAATTTGTTTCTGCTGCACATGCTTCACCTTTAACAATAGTTGCCTTAGGGCCAACAAGATAGCTTAGTGACTAAGTGTCTGCTTAAGCAAGCACAGGGACCAGGGTTTGATTCCCAGCACCATTCGATCCCCAGTACCATATGCTGTGCTAGCCCCAACCTCTGACCTGCTGAGCCAGCCACTGAGTCCCTACGTGGTGGCACACGCCTGTAATCCCAGCACTGGGGAGGCTGAAAATCACAGGAAGATCACTACGAGTCCAAGCCGCATAGCGAGACCCTGTACCAAATACATTACAAAAAAAAAAAAAAAAAAAAAAAGTTGCGTTATTGAGGGTTTCCCATGTTCTAGAACCTAACTGACTTGAAGCACATTTTCTCACTGAATCCTCAAACTCCATGAGCTAGGTACTGTTATCATGACCATTTTACAGATAAGGATACTAAGGCTCCAGTTAGGAAACTTGCCCAAGGTCGCTCACCTGGTCAGGAGTACCGAAGTGAAGCTTCAGACCCAGGCTGTCAGGACTGCAGTATGCCCATCTCTAAAGCCCTGACTTGTGCTGGGTGAGTGTGCACCCCTGCTCCCCACTATATTCACAATCCCCTGCAATGCCCAGCACACACTGGTGAGTAGCAGGCGCTTCTGGGCTGTGGTCTCTGAGAAGTCTGCGTGGGCAGAGAGGCATCTGGCCTGAGAAGGCTGGGAGTGGACTGGCAGCTCAAGGTGCCGATCCCCTTAAAGGCAAGCAGGTTTTGCTGCAGCACAATTCAGCTGCACCAGCTCCATGAAGGGCTAGAGCCACCAGGAAACATGTCAGCCACACATCCCCACGGGCCACCCGGGTCTCCAGGACTCAACTGTTCTTCAGTATCACGGATTCTGGGCCATGGCCCCCCCTAGTGGCCAAAGGCCACGACGGCGCAGCAGTGGTGGGAGTTAGCCTGCAGAATTTAGCCTATTGGGCTTATCTCTCAGCTGTTCCATGCTCCAAGGCACCTCTAGGAGGTTAGAGCCAGAGGGAGGCCCTCAAGTAACTGTCATCCTCAAGTCTGGCACCCAACCCAGGCCTAAAGGTCAAAGCCAACTCCCACCCTTAACCTCCCCTTTCCCTCCCACCCTAAACGGCATTGGTAGAGGTTTCCATTGCAGCTCCCCCCAATACTGCCTCTGCAGACTCCACCCCCACCTCCCCCTTACAATCAGCCAGAGAGGGCTTGAGGCTGAGGGGTGTCTGCCAGGAAGCATCGCGTGATGCCACTTCCTGATCAGGTTAGGGTTTTGATCTGGAATCCAAGAGCTGGAGTCCCAGGGGGCTCGCATCAGAACTGCTCCCTGCATACTCCACTGCCTCCCCCAGGAGCCTGCAACGCACCACCTCGCCTTTGAAGGCAGGGCTCCTGACAGGCTGCTGTTCCCATGGCAACCTCATCCCAGCCTGCCCTACCCAGTGCTTCCCTCCATCCCCTTCCTCTACTCTGAACCTACATCACCTTCATTCACAGAATGAGAACTGCTTCATATCAGCAAAGTGGACACCCCTTCCCCCAGCCTTCTCTCATTTCATTCCTTCTCCTTCCTCTCATTCAATGGACAGCCACAAAGCACCAAGAAAGGGGTGGGAAGAGTAGAGAGGGACAGGGCTGAGTTAGGGCAGATGGAGGATTAAGGTAGAAGGGCTTGGATAGCTCAGTGATTCCCAATACCACATACCTGCCAGATGCACTGTGTAGGCCACTGAAACTGGGTGTGGTGGCACACACCTGTAATCCCAGTGCTGGGGAGGCTGAGACAGGAGGATCACTGTGTCTGAGCCACTAGCAAGACACTGTACCAAATAAATAAAAATTAAAAGAAGAAGAAGAAGAAGAAGAAGAAGAAGAAGAAGAAGAAGAAGAAGAAGAAGAAGAAGAAGAAGAAGAAGCAGAAGAAGAAGAAGAAGCAGCAGCAGCAGCAGCAGCCGGGGAAATGGCTCAGTGGAATAAGCACTTCCCCAGCAAGCACAAGGGCCTGAGTTCAATCCCTGGTTCCACAAAAAATAAAAATAAAAGAAGAAGAAATCTCCCATTAGGATAGAAATGGCAACAAGCCATGGCTCAGCATACCCCAGCTCCACTGTGGTCCCTAAGGCCTGACCTCTGCCCCTGTAGTTGGCAGCTCTGTCCAGTTCATGGCTCTGTGTTTTTCCTATTCTCTGTGAAGACCCAAGCTAGACAGGTTCCTTGATGAGCCCCAGCCCCTAAGCACATAGGACCAGGTCTCAGCTTCCAGGCCCAGGTCTTCTCCCCAGCACCCACCAAACTCACCCAGAGGCCAGATGCAATGGCTGGGTGCTATCTCAGCCCAGAAGCACCCAGGCTGCTCCCAGCCCTGGCCTTGACACCCCTCCTGCTCAAGACACCACCTTCTGAGGATGTCTGGGGATGAAGAGGCTACCAGTTGACAGTGGGATTGTGGGAAGGGCTAGAGAGGAGTCTCAGACCCCAATCCTGGCTAAACAACAGCTCTCCTGGTGGGGGTACTGGGCTTCCAGGGCTTTGGCCGGTGCTGTCAGAAAGTCTGGAGAGGCCTGCTCAGAACCTGGTGGTCAGTCTCTGCAGGAGGCCCTGAGCACTGGTCAGCTGCTCAGCCTCAGAATCAGCCAGCCTGGGCTTGAATGATAATGGCCTCATTCATTCCTTGTGAGATGCTTACCTTCTCTGAGCCTTGACTTCCGTCTGTAAAAAGGAGATAGTAATTCTGTACAGTAAGTGACTAACACTTAGAAGCCCTACATCCTTCAGACCCAGCGCTCAAGACGCATTATTGCATTGAAACCTCCCGACAGCACAGGGAAGTAGATACTATTATTCTTATGTTCATTCTACAGAGGGGAAGCGGGGCCTCTGAGATGTTCTAGTGGGAGGGGAGAGCAGAGTTTAAATGGAGGCTGCAACAGAGGAGGTATGCAAGGGCTTAGCAAGGGGGACATGCCCTCTGAGAGCCTCTGTGACCTACGCTGGGGTTGATGTCTCCTTGCTTTGCTCCGTGGACACGCAGCCCCACTGGCAACCCAGACTGTGTGCCCACCAGGCAGGACCAAGGAGGGGTCCAAGTTCAGTGAAATTGCAAACAGTTGGGCGAGCCCTGAGCGACCCTCTGGCCAACCCTTCAGTGTGGAAACGGCGCGAGGAGGAAGTGACTCGTCCAACCTTCTGTGGCAGATGGACCGCGTTCCCCGCTCCCTCCCAATTGTGCGCAGCTTGGGAAACTATCAGGGTCTGAAGGCTCCAGGCCCTCGAGCCCCTGGGGTAGGGTAGGGTGGAGAGTGAGAGAAAGCGACCTTTCTACAGGGGGAGCTATTGAAGCTGGAGTTCCAACCTATCCAACCAGACTTGCGGCCTCCCCTCCGCCCAGGGGGCCCACCCCCATCCCCGCCCCCACCCCCGCTTTCCCTTCCCCAGAAACTCTGCTCCGAGTAGCCCCGCCCGTCCAGAGCCTCGGCGCGGGGCGAACCCCCTCCCCCCACCTCCCACCTGGAGAGAACGAGCCTAACAAACAGCATTGTTCCCACACACAATGGACACAAAGAACTTGGGAATTCACAGAATGGTCCTGGATTTCAGCTTCCTTCCCATCCAAGCCCTAGAGAGATCCATTGTCTGTAAACTCCACTTAAAATACGCACCACTGCTCCAACTGGGGAGCCACTTAAGACGCTCGGAACAACCTCTCCTCCTCCTCCTCCCCTCCGCCTCCCCTCCCTTGTAGGTCTAGCGGAGCCGGGCAGAGAGCCCGGAGCAGCGGCCTAGAGGCTCTGCCCCAGCCTGAAGGTGCAAGTGGCCCTGGCCCCTCGAGAGCACTCGGGTGGTGCCCGTTTTACAGCTGAAAAGGACCACTTTGGGTGGGTTGAGGGACCCCGTCTGCTAAACTAAACTTAGTACTGAAAGGAAGCCTGTTTAGACCTCCAAGGACAGGGAACTCACTACCTCGCAAGGCACCTGTTCCATTCCTGAAAAGCCATCACACTTCAGGCCTTAGTAAAAAGAGCACCACCCACGTCCCCTGGGCCCAACCCACTTCCCACTCTGCTCCCACGTCATTGGTCTTCCTCACGTGACAGGCTCTTGAATTTGGAGGCTACCAAAGGATTCCCCTGGGGTTCCCCTGCCATACCCCCTCTGCCCTCCTTTCCCAGACACCGATCGTGGTTTGTTTTAAGTCTTTCCCCCATCCTCTCCCTTCCTAGGTGCTGCCCTACTGTGTGCTTGGGCCTGGATGGTGCCCAGAGCTGAACCCAACATTCATAAATACTCATTCAGCAAGTGACCTGTTAAATGCTTTCCCAGGTACCAGGCATGGTGCTTGGAGCTAGGGATCAGAAAAGATCCCAGCAGGGGTATGGTGGATCATCTAAATCATCCTAGCAGTCTGGGGGGCTGAGGCAGGAGGATCAAAACTTCAAACTCAGAGGCTGGGCCTGCTGGTGTGTGCCTGTAATCCTAGCGCTTGGGAGGCTGAAAACAGGAGGATCACTATGAGTCCAATCCGTGTAGTGAGACCCTGTACAACCTGTACTAAAAACAAACAAACAAAAAAACCCTTCAAACTCAGCCTGGGGAATTTAAATTTAATTTAGTGAGGCTCTGATTTTAAAGAATAGAAAAAACCTGCCTGGCAAACACAAGGTCCTGAGTTTAATAGAAAGAAAGAGGACTGGGGAGATGGCTCAGTAGAATAAGCGCTTGCTGAGTTCAATCCCCGGTTCCGCCAAAAAAAAAAGAAAGAAAGAGAGTATTGGGATGCAAAGACCCTGGATTCAACCTCCAGTACAAAGAAAGGTAGAAGGCAGAGGATGCCACATCTGCCAGACAAAGGCAAGGCTGAGTTCCATTCCTGGAACAACAACAACCAAAAAAAAGGAAGAGGAGGGAGGAGGAGAAAAGGAAAACAAAGAAGGTAACCCTCCTGAGGTTTGGAATTCGTGTGGGGAAGGTCTGATACTAGTATCAGATAAGCACAAGAATCTGACTAAAAGAACTTGGTAAAAATGAAAGCCTCTAACAAAAGAATCCCATCAATGTAGAGGAGAGAAGATTAGCCCAACACAGGCTTGCTGAGATCTAAAGGAGGTAGGATTTAACTAGGAAGGAAGGGATGGGGTGGAATTCAAGGTGGCTAGGAGAGACTGTGCAAAGGCCCTGTGGCAGGAGGAAGAGGGCCTGAGACCTGAAGAGACCAGTGAGACTGGAAGCCAGTGGGGCGTGAAGTGGGCTCCTGGGCCTCGGTGAGGAGCTGGACATTGTGCTAAAAGCAGTGAGAGGGGCTGGTGAGATGGCTCAGTGGTCTAAAGCACCTACTTAGAACAAACTTAGCAAAGCACATGGACCGCGGTTCAATCCCCCAGCACCACATGCCAGCCAGCCCAGCCCCCCTGGTGGGCTGAGCTGGCCACACACACACACACACACACACACACACACACACACACAAATAAATAAAATTTAAAATAAAATAAAAAAATAAAAGCAGTGAGAGCATGCACGCACATGTGCAGTAAGAGCTGGCTGACATTGTCCCTGCAAGGACACCAATCCCTGGAATCCCTGGACTCAGAGCACTCCCCCCAAGCCTTTGCCCTGGCTGTTTCCTCCACCAGGATGCTGTTTCCAGGTTTTCCTGAGGCTGGTTATGTTCCTTTTGGTCAGGTCTTTGTGCAAGGCCCGCAAACTTAAAAGCACTCTCCCCGCACATGCTGTCACATTCTATCCCTTTAGCTTGTTTCATTATTTTTATAGCATGTCTCCATCTGAAATTCAATTATTTATTTCTTTGCCTGCTGACTGTTACTTTCTCCACTCGGTAGAAATTAAGCTCTTTATGGTTAGAAATTTTGCCTAGTCATTAAATTTGCATGCTTCAACTCTATTGGTTGGAATGAGATTAGTCAGGAGGCGGGGATACAGAAGAGCAGAGAACCAACTTGGCCCAGAGAATGTCTCCCAGTGGCTGCCATCCACAGCCAGGGTAGCCAGTTCATTAAAAGTGCCCCTCCCAGTCCCCCTTACTCACATCCACCCTTTCAAGACACACACCTGCAGGGCAGCAAATCCATGTCTTAAAAATGAGGGCAGGGGAGATAGCTCAGTAGAATAAGCGCTTGCCTGGCAAGCACAAGGGCCTGAGTTCAATCCCCGATTCCACCAAAAAAAAAAAAAAGCAAAAAGAAGACTGCACTAGTGGCATAGTGTTCGCTTACAGTAGGGCCTCAGTACATAAGGAATGAATTTCTGAATGCACTCCAAGATAAAGGGACCAGGGCTGGTGAGATGGCTCAGTGGTCTAAAGCACCTACTTAGAACAAGCTAAGCTAAGCAAAGGCACAGGGACCACGGTTCAATCCCCAGCACCACATGCCAGCCAGCCCACCCCCCTGGTGGGCTGAACTGGCCACACACACAAAATAAATAAATAAATAAATAAATTTTTTTAAAAAATCTTTAAAAAGATAAAGGGACCAGTGTTTGCCCATGAAGACGCATATAGAAATGAATAGATAGCCAGGTGTGGTGGCTCATACTAATCTCAGAGTTTGCGAGGCTAAGGCAGGAGGAGGATCATTGCAAGTTCAAGACGAGGCTGGCTACAAAGTGAGTTCAGGGCCAGCCTGAACTATATAGTGAAACTGTGTCTCAAAAAGACACACACACTCACACACACAAAGGATATTCATTTTTTGCAGTACCAGGGATTAAACTCAAGACCCTGCACTTGTCAGGCAAGTGCTTATTCTACTGAGCTATCTCCCCAGGCCCAGATATTTACTTTTATATGTGCTTTTGTGCAAGTGCCTGGGTGCCTAGTAGCTCAGAGACCTCCCTTACCAATGGACCACCCCCTGGGGGCTACAGGCAAGGCCTGTGCACTGTACTAGTTGTGCTAATCTATACCCATGCCCACCAGCTGGACAAGGAGGACCCAAATAATCAAAGATGAGGGTGGAATTTTAAGTGCACTAGCAGAGGGCAGTGGAAAGTGACTGCTCCACATAACTTGAAAACTGTAAGCCCCTCCCAAGACATTCCCACCCCTCTGCTCCTACTTCACCCTTCTCCCTTGCCACCTCTCATTGTTCCCTGTGTCTGTCTTACAGTGGCTTAACATGGCATCATATGGGGTCATATCTGGCATAATAGGGGATCATACCATATGGGGTCAAACCTGGCATCTTAATCTCATCAATGGAGATTAGAAGTTAGTGGGATTTCCCAGGGTTTGGGAGTTTAAGTAGCCAGACAACTTCATTCATTCATTTGTTCATCCATTCATTCATTTGTTCATTCATTTATTCACGCTGAGGACCAAACTCAGGGACTCATGGATGTTAAGTTTGTGCTCTACCATTGAGCTGTGCTCTCAGGCCTGGGAAACTTTTCAAAAAGGCATTTATTGGTTAACTGAGAGCTCACTAAGCATAAAACATGACTAAGAAGCTGAATGTGGTGGTGCATGCTGATAGTCCCAGGATATGGGAGGCTAAGACCGGAAGACCTCGCCACAGGTTCCATGCCAGCCTGGACTACATAGTGAGTACAAGGTCAGTGTGAGCTACATAGCAAGACCCTCTCTCAAAAGAAAGTACAACAGAACACAACACAACAAAAACCCCAAACATGACTAGGGACTGCCAGCCTCATACAAAATAGCTGATTCAGGGAAGATTATGGAAAAAAAATGATTTAGAGGGAAACTTTAGTTGTATAATCAATGTATTCCTCGAGTACATGGTGGGGTGGGGTTAATTTCTAGCAGAGAGCTCTGGAATAGCTTACTGGAGTATTTAAAATAATGATCACATTGATAGAGCACTAACTCAGTATTACATGGATTTTCTCATTTAATCTTCATGCTAAGCCTCTGTGTGTGGGTGTGTGTGTTTGCTGTTATTCCATTTACAGATTGGCACACTAAGTCTCAGGGAGGTTAAGCAGCTTGCTCAAATTTTCCACAGCTATTAAGTGGCAGAGTAGATTTTCAAGCTCAAGAGAAGATTTCCGACCCTCTGTTCACCACCATGCTGAGGGCAGTAACTGTGCCTGGAAGCAAGGGTGGGACTTGGACAGATGGGAGTTCATTCTAGAAAAAGAACACTGTGTGTGCAAATGCTGACAGGCAGTGGTGCCAGATCTGTTTGTTTCTTAGGCTTATTGGTACCCCCAGGCTGGTGGCGCACAACTGTGATCCCAACACTTGGGAAGTGGAGAATGCTGAGACAGGAGGATCACCATGAGTTCAAGGCCAGTGTGGGCTACATAATGAATTCAAGGCCAGTTTGAACTACATGGTTAGGGGCCAGCAAGATAGCTCAGCCAGGGGCCGGGGAGATGGCTCAGTGGAATAAGTGCTTCCCTGGCAAGTGCAAGGGCCTGAGTTCAATCCCCAGTTCCGCAAAAAAAAAAAAAAAAAAAAGATAGCTCAGCCATCTAAAGCTCCTGCTTAGACAAGCTTAGGCAAGCGAGCAGGGACTCTGAGCTGTGGGGGAAAAAAAAAAAGAATTAAATCAAATGAAATCTCTGGTAACCCAAGGTTCTAAGCGATTCAACAACAGCACCAAAACACAATCTACTGCTGACTTTTCCCTCCCTTTGACTATTAGGGTATAATCTCAGGGATGGATACCTTGTTCTGGGTATGCTTTTCTCTAGTCCCCGACAGAACTTCATGAAAAGGTAATGGAGTGGAGTGGTATGAAGTTGGAGAGTGAAAAAAAAAAAAAAAAAAAAAAACAAAAACACCACAAAGTCATTCTAAAGGGCTGGGGAGATGGCTCAGTACTCAGTAGAAAAGCCCTTGCCTGGCAAGCACAAGGGCCTGAGTTCAATCCCTGGTTCCATCAGAAAACAAAAACCAGAAAAAAAAAAAAGTTGGAGAGGAAGGAGGTCCAGTACTTTGAAGAACTAGTCTTCTCCCCACCCTGGCTAAGGATGGGGGCCACTTGGGGACACATTCTGGGACAAGCTGGTTCTCTGCCCATTCTGTATCCCTGCCCTCTGACTCATTTCATTCCAACCAATAGGGTCACAGCATGCAAATATAATGAATGGGCAGAGAATTGATTGGCTCATTTTCCCCTGATGTAATAATGCCACTATTCAAGTAACTCCTATGTACTCCACCCCCACCCCAATTCAGGGCATCGGATCTAGTTTCTGGCAAGAATCCCCAACTTTTCTATTTCTCCTGTTCTTTCCCTATTCTGAGTAAATCACTTCAAAAAGCCCCGACTCATCTCCCAAGGAATGGGATCAGGAAGCACACATTCTTAGGCCTGAACCACTACAGTCTTCCTGGGAGGCCCCATATGCCTCTGCTGGTTCTGAGTAGCATCAAATCTGGGATAACAGAGCCCATTTACTAAGACATTTTGTGAGAATCCATGTCCAAAGGCTTCCTGAAACCAAACCCCAGCACATCGGCTGTTCTTTTCAGCCCCTAATTTAGTAATTCTATTGAGAAAAAGAGATTGTGGGTTTTTTTATTTGGTGTGATTTATTCTTTATCATATAAATAATAATAATTTACACAAAGCTCTTCCCCAAACAGAAGAGAATCTGTACATAAAAATAAACAAAAATTAAACTGAGCTGGGCCTGGTGCCCAGAAAACCAGCCAATTCCAAACACAAGCAGGGGGAAAAAAACCCTCCAGGTCCTGGGAGCTTTGAGGCCTTGGCTGGAATTCTGGGTGGAAGCTTGGACCCGGGAAGCCATAGCCCTTGCTTCAGAGTTCCTGTGCAGGATGATGGCACCTCTGGCAGCTGACATGCACGGACAGCCAACCAGTGAGCTCACTGAGCTGGGAGGTGGGTGGGATTTGGATTCGAAGGAATAATCAATTTTAAAACTGCTGGGCGCTGTTTCTTGCCTTTGCTGGCTTCCCGAGGCTACAAGAGCTATTGTGGCTGGGGAAGATAGGGTGTTGGCTAACACCCAGAGTGGGTGGAATCTGCCTGTGGCTCAGTCTGCCCCCTGTAGCCCATTAAAGGCATGGGCTGGGCAGAGTAACCCCTGGTCTTCTGTTCCCTTGGAGCTCTGGCCTCTCTCTTGAGGCTTATTATTTCTATAGATTTTGAAAGATGACAAGCAATCTCTTTGGCCATTGATTAATTCCTCTCAACAGACATTTCTTTCTTTCTTTCTTTTTTTTTTTTTTTGTGGAACTGGGGATTGAACTCAGGCCCTTGTACTTGCCAGGGAAACGCTTATTCTACTGAGCCATCTCCCTGGCCCCTCAACAGACATTTCTTGGCTGTTTGAAACCTCTCCTTCTACTGCTATCTCTGCCTTTATTTCCAGAAAAGCCTCCATCAGGAAGAGTATCTTTCCACCATCTGGCTTTGTACCTTTGCTTGAGGGAGGGCATATGTGTGACTTCAGTGGAAAGAGTGCATTTATTTTATTTTATTGGTACAGATGTCAAACTCAGGACCTTGCACTTGCTAAGACAGCACTTGTGCCACTGAGCCAAATCTCTGGCCCTAAATGTGTAACTTCAGCCGTAGCGCCTTCCCTTGGACTAGGGCAAGAGTTAAAAGTCTGTGTTGGTCTGGGAAGATACAGTCTTCGCAACTTGGGATCTTATAAATGGTGGTGGTGATGATGGTAGTGGGTATGAAGATGCTGACAGTGACAGCTAGGAAGGCAAAAAGTGAAAAGCAAGCAGTGCTGAGCCTGCCTTGCGTCCCAGCATCATCTGGATTTTTTTTTTTTTTTTTTTTTTTTTTTTTTTTTTTTTAGGGAAGGGTCTACAGAGTCTTCAGGGTCTCACTACTAGATTGGACTCATAGTGCTCTGCCTGTTTACAGCCTCCCAAGAGCTGGGATTACAGGTGTGCACCACCATGCCCAGTCTCAATTGCTGTCTCAGCGTGGGGGTGGGGAGCAGCACAGCAGGCCCAGGGAGGAACCCACGGCCCCTGCACCTGCTTCCAGGCACTTTAATCTGCTGAGCTATTTGGCCAGTCCATCATCATCTGGATCTGACTGAATCCAGAAATGAGAGAACAATGACTTGTTAAGGTGGTGTTGATGGTAACAATAACTGTGAAAGTGTAAGACTGGGAAAAAGGGCAGGGGAAGGTGTGGAGGAAGCTTCCGGAGAAGATAGCATAACAGACTACTTAACAATCTGAATGCCAAATAATCTAGTTTCAAATCCCAGCCTCAGGGTGTGACTCAGTGGTAAAGCACTTGCCTAGCATGTCTGAGGTCCTGGGTTCTGTGCCCATCAGTATAAATAAATAAATAAATAAATCGAACAAAACAAAAAAAATTCCAGCTCCAGCACTTACTAGTTTAGGTAAAGTTATTTAACCTCTCCAAGCCGCAAGCCACTGCTGTTATAAAACTAGCGGCGCAATAGTACCTGCCCCTGGGGATGAGTGCAGTGTTAGGGTGTGCCATCCAGGTGTCCATGGGGGTGATGGAAGCAGCACAGCTACATGCGGTATGAGGGCCACAAAGCAGAGCAGGCAGCCAGAGAAGGATTAGGGACACTGTGATCAGGCTTTATCACTTAGTCTGTGGGATTCCCACCCCTCCCCCATCCGGGCCTCCATTCCCTTGTGAATGAAATGAGAATTGGAGTGGATAATATTCAGATCTCAAAAGTCCCCTTGGGCAGTAAAACTCGGTGTGTGTGACTGATGTGTGGCCCTGTGGGAACATCCAGGCCCAGACAAGACCCTGCAGGTCTCTAGGTCCAGGTGTAGATTCAGCAGGCATGCCCATACCAGGGGTCAAACAGAGAAAGACGCTGAGCAAGTTGGACCAGCCTCATTTTAGGGGTAATGGGAAGGCAGGCAGCGAGCTCCTGCCTGAGGAAGGAGGCTCCAGCTGCCCCTCATTCCAAGGCAGCTGCCAGGCTCCTAAGTGCAGCCTTGAGATGGTTGAACTGCAGAACCTGGCTCAAGGTAGCTGTAACTGTGGTGGCATTCACTGCCCAGGTCGCGTAAATGTAGAGTGGCACTAACAACATCAGCCATTTACAGTTCTACTTCTTGTTTGCATTCTTCACAAATCTTCCTTCTCCCTAGGGTTGGAGGACAGGAATGGGAGGCAAAGGTTACCCATTCACAGTGCCTAATTAAATCTTTATAGACTCCCCTTGTTTAGACCTTGTCTAGGGATGTCAGAGCACTCTAAAGGAACCAACAGGTGCCCGCTGAGGCTGCAGGGGAGGAAGAGGTGGCAGAATGTTCTCCCTTGGCCCTTTCCCAGAGCGAGCCGCAGCTCAGGGCTCACTAGTCGGTGGAATGTGGGCTTGGTATCCAGGAACTTTCATCAGGCCTTTACTTGTGCCGACTGGCGTCAGCCACTTGGTCACTTGAAGGGAGGACTAGCACTGTGCTGTGTCCCATGTCTCAGTCCTCCCATGTTCCAGTCCTGGGAGCTGTCACTCAGGTCATGTTCTCTGGTCCCAGGCTGAATGTCATCTGTGAGCTGAGGCCTCCTTGCAGGTATGTGCCTTCTGCTCTACCCACTGGCTCAGGTCCCAAAGCCCTCTGGGCAGGTTGGGCCATGGGCTGTGTGGATGATTAGATGACCTTAGCTCTTACTGTACACCAGGGTGTTTTTTTTTTTTTTTAATTTATTTATTTATTTGTGTGTGTGTGTGTGTGTGTGTGTGGCCAGCTCAGCCCACCAGGGGGCGGGGCTGGCTGGCATGTGGTGCTGGGGGATTGAACAGTGGTCCCTGTGCTTTGCTAAGCTTGTGCTAAGTAGGTGCTTTAGACCACTGACCCATCTCACCAGCCCCTGTGCACCAGGTTTTATATTAGATGTTCCACATGCATCATTTCAGTCATGGAATCCTTATTTTTGAACGTGGATACAATCTCAGAGAGGCTAGGCGACTTGTTCAAGGTCACACAGAAAGTGACGGAGTGTAGATTCACACACCACCCTGATCTCAAAGGCTATGCTCTTACCCACTGGCTATGTACCATGTACCTGGATGAACTTGAGGTCTGGTTCTGATATGCAGTGAACCAACCAGGCATGCTGAGACTGTGGCAGGCCAAGATGGCTCCTCAGGCTCCAGACACACCTGCCCACTCACTCTTCTGTCCTCCTGAGCCTGCCCAGGGAGCTCCCATCCCAAATACTGGAGCAGAGCTCAGAGCTGTCCAGATACCTCAAGGAAGTGCCCAAGTTGCTGCTGAGTCTGCAGACCCCATCTACACACCTCCTCTGCGGCTCCCCAAGTGCCTCTTCCCAGCCTATACCCTCCGTGGAGTGACCCTCCAGCCCCCTCCTACCTCTAGCACACTCCCCATAGCACCCAACTTCTCTTCCTCCTGCAGCCTGGCTCTGTAGGGTTATTGGTCCAGACTGCAGATCTCCAGTTGGGTTTCTCTTTAGGGATCACAGCTTCAGATGCATCTCTCTGCACCATGCCTGTACTTTTCTTTCTTATGACTGTGCTTTAATAAATCAAACAAAAACCCGAGTCTCCTCACTGTTCTTCTGCACCCCCCCCAACTTCTCCACGCTCACCAGCTGCACAATACGGTCGGGGGGAAGGGGGTGGACTTGCAGAAACCAGTTTGTTTCTGAGGCTAGAAAACAGAACTGTAGGAAATTAACAGGCTGAGAAATGTCTGCTTGGCTCTGTGTTTGTTTTGTGCCTTCAGTCTTTCTGCGGCTCCCTCCTCCTGCCCTGCCACCTCGCTCCTTGCTCCCCCACCTCTGCGTGGGCGCCTGGGGCTCAGCGGTTGTGTGTCTCGGGTTTGCAGGAAAGTGCATCGTGGTGTGTGTGTGTGTGTGTGTGTGTGTGTGTGTGTGTGTGTTTGTGTGTGTGCTTCTATGTGTGTTTGGGGATGGCAGATCTGCCCCTCCTTCAGAGGCAGCTTAGCCAGAACCGCCAGCGGCAGAGACAATTGCGCGGGTGGGGATGCTGAGCCCAGAGCCGGTGGAGCCCGCGGGCAGGCAGAGAAGCACCACACAAGAAATTGATTCCATTAAAAAGTAATCTTAAATTTAATAAAAGTTATGATTTGATTATAGCCACAGAACCTACAGGCAAGAGGGAAGGGGGTGGATTCTAGTGATGGATAAACAGAGAGAGAGAAAGAGAGAGAGAAAGGGAGGGAGAGGAGAGAGAAAGATGCTTAGGTTTGGATGGATGAGACGATGCAAAGACCTGGGGGTGGGGAACAAGACCATGTTCTCTCCCTCTGTGGAAGAGCAGAGTCTGTGGCTGCTTTCCAAAGAGGAGGCCGAGTGGGAGCCAGTGAGGAGCCTGGTGGAGCTCTGGGTGATGGTGCAGGCGGACCAAGGGGAAGTGAGGCAGGAGAGATGGGTGTGCAGGAGGGAAAGGGGGCCCCAGCCACAATTACAGGGACACTCCTGGGCTGGAGTATAGGTCAGCCTCCGCTTGGCCATGTGACAGAAAAGCCTCCCATGGAGCTCTAGAGATAGCCTCTTCCTCCACAAGGAGGTCCAAGGAGGGAAGGAACAGGGTGCTTGCGGGACCAGGGCTTCCTATGCTCACCTTCAGGGCTCCGCAGGATGCTTTCATTCTTGTGCAATGAGGGGCCACCATCTCCAATCTTACTCACCCTGGAGGTGGATTCTTAGACTTTGCCCCTTGCCTGTTTCTTGAGAACATGGACAGGGCCCACCTCCATTACATACCCTGTGACCCTGCAGGAGGAGGGCACATTCTCTGCCCAATTCTCCATCCCCACCCTGCCCAGAGATGAAACTCTCCTGACCCTGAGGAGCTACCGCATGGGTGAGAGGTCCAGGCCCAGCCTCCTGCCCACTGTGCTCAGATGAGGTTGGGCAGGGCACTTGGTTGTAGTCTTTTCCTCCCAGCAAGTCTGCCCCCTGTCCTGAGGCCAGGTGGGAGGAGGCTGGGGGCCTGCAGGATTAGCACCAGCATCTCTGAGCTGGGCCTAGACAGCCAGCCAGGGCATCACTGTGAGAGGCTGTCAGGCAAGAACAGGAAAACCTCAGCTACCCCAGTGTCTAGGAATTGGGAACCAGGAAATATAGTCAAGGTCAAAAGCCTTCAGGGAAAATCTTGATCAGTTCTGCCAGTTATCTCTTCCTCTCCTATGCTGCTTTTTTTTTTTTTTTTTGGAACCAGGGATTGAACTCAGGCCCTTGTGCTTGCCAGGCAAGTGCTTATTCTACTGAGCCATCTCATCAGCCCCTCTGGGCTGTTTTTAACAAGGTGTTCCCCACCTGAACTCACTCTTACCCTTGTGCTCGTTAAAGACATCTGCTGTGGGAAATGCTGAGGAAACAGGGCTGGAGGTAGAGGTATCAGCATGTTCATTCCACTGCTGAAGAGATGGAGGCAAGAGAGGGACTGCTTCCGCTCACCTCGCAGTGTGTCCTAGATGGAGCTGGGGCTGCCAGCCAAGCATTCAGATTCTAGTCTCAAAGTGAGCTCTCCAGACCCCACTCCTCCTGTCCTGGGCTCCACTCATGGCAACCTCTCAGAGGCCTCATCACCACGGCGGTCACCACGCTGCTCAGCTCTGCCATGTTAGCCAGGATTCACCACTCTGGTCCCCGTCACAGTGGCTTCTGGGCCCACACAGGCTTCACCCTCCAGGGAGGGTGGCCCAGTGGGGAGGCTCCTGTCCTTAGAACAAGTCTCTAGAAGGGGGAGGCGGGGAGATAGCTCAGTGGAATGAGCGTTTGCCGGCAAACACAAGGGCCTGAGTTCAACACCCAGTTCTGCAAAAAATAAATAAATTAATTAATTAATTAATTAAAGTAAGTCTCTAGAAGGAAGAAACTCCTCCCTGAAAGTTGATGGAGGCTCTAGGGACAGCTTATTCTACTGAGCCATGCTATGGGGGTTTAAGCACTGCTGAGTGCCCCTTGGGGCCTTTAGAGGCCACCTGGCCCACACAAAAACTTTCAAGCTCCTTCCTAGAAGACCCCTGTGTGGAGCTGAGAACAGGCCCCTTCTGTAGAGGGTCCCCATCAGGCTTCCCTACAGCCTTTGTCACACACGTTGTTCTCCAAGATGGGGGTCCCACGCTGTCACCAGCCCCAGATCTTTCTGCTGGAGATTTTTCCTGTGCTGTTGTCTGTGTGGAGAGCACTCCAGCCACTTCCTGAAATCAAATCTCACCACCTCTTTTTTTTTTTTTTTTAGGTAACGTCTTACAATGTAGTTCAGGCTGGCCTTGAACTCACTATTGTATCTCAAGCTGGTGTGGAGTTTTTTACCTGCATTGGGCAGTTATCTTCCTGCCTCAGCCTCCTGAGTGCTGGGATTATAGGCATGAGCTACCACATCCAGCCCTAGCTGACTGTTCTTGACAAGGATTCCCTTCCTCCTCTGGAGAGTGAGAATGCAAAGGGCAGTGCCTGGGGTGAAAGGACACCTAGGAAAAGGTTCCTGTGGAGTCCTGACTGCACATGGCTCTCACTGATCAATCACCTTCCCTTCCTGCTCCCCAGGGCTGGTCTGCCCTGATGTATGCGGAAGAGGATCCTGGCAGGGAGAGAGTCAGTGCTGGCAAAGAGCCTACTGTGTCCCGGGCCTGGGTTACAGCCTTGGCTTAAGATGGTATTTGATCTTAAGCTCTGTGAGGTAGCTCCTAGACATCTCTGCTCAGCAGGGAGGAAACAGAAGCTCAGACAGACAACGCGATGTAATGAAGGTTGCTCAGGAAGTGGCAGAGCCTCGAACCTAAATATGTCTGAATAGGAACCACATGCTCTTCCCTTCCTGAATGTTTCTCGTCCCCAGTTCAACCTCAGAGAGGGAGGGCTCCTTCACAGGAAAAAGGTCTCCACTCCAACTTGGCAGTATCTTTCAAAATGAAAAATTCATGCACATCTTGAGCCAACAATCTCTCTTCTAGGAATAAATCCTCAAGAAACATTCATACATGTGCACAAAGTGGATTCAATGTTCTTGTTTGCAACAGTAAAAATCTGAAACAGCCTCAATATCCATTATAAGAAAGGGAATAAATAAACCTAATTACTATGTAGCTATAAGATGAGCTATGCTGGGGCCAGGGAGATGGCTCAGTGGAATAAACACTTCCCTGGCAAGCGCAAGGGCCTGAGTTCAATCCCTGGTTCTGAAAAAAAAAAACCCAAACAAATAAAAAGACTGAGGGTGTAGCTCAGGGGCAGAGCACTTGCCTAGTGTGTGCCAGGTCCTGTGTCCCATCCCAGGCCTGTGGAGATGAGAAGTTGACAGGAAAGAAGAGAAGAGCTAGGGAGCCAGGGAGATAGCTCAGTAGAATAAGTGCTTGCCTGGCAAGTGCAAGGACCTGAGTTCAATCCCCAGTTCCACAGAAAAAAAGGAAAGAGAAGAGCTAGACTGTGACTATACCAGTGTGGGAAGCTTTCTGTATCCAGGAAGGAACTAACAATAACTTGGAATACTGTACATATTCACCTACATTTTATATGGGCAAGTATATTACATAGATGTAATTTATTTATGTAGGCTTTAAAAAAAAAAAAAAAAAAAGACATTGATTGTCTCCCACTGAGAGGAAGTAGGAAAAGCTGGAAAAGAATAAGGCTCCCAGACTCTAGGAACCAGGCTGCCACCCTCTGCCTTTCTCTCCCTCCTCTCCACGGACTCCAGGCACAGACATCACTGTGTGTGCAGGCTGGGAGGAGGGGAGGGAGTTTCTTATCTCTGTTGGGCACGACTTCCTCCTGCTGTCCCCACCTGCAGCCTCCTACAGCAAACCCGGCCCAAGGTCAGTGGCCTTTGGGATGTCATCTCATGGAACAAGCTGGAATTACCCCTGGAGAGCTGCATGTCACTCTGTCTCTCTTGTTTATCACTAAGTTTTGTACCCAGTAAGGCAGATGAGATCTGGGGACATCTGATAAGGAAGGAATTGTTGGGTGGAGGGGTAACAGGCGGGGATTTGTTGCATGTTTTCATTCATCTTTCAAGATCAGCTTTAGGGTGAAGTTTACATCATAAGATCCGTTAATAGGGACGTCCGTTACAAGTGAGTGCTGACTAACCAGATTAACTCCAAGTGATCTCCTTTTCTTCCCCACCCCTGTGGACACACACCCTGTGCAGGCTAAACGCTTAGATGGCCTACTGGACTCACACAGATAGGGAGCCCAGGTGGTCACAATTTTTTTTTTAAATAGGGTCTCTTTTTTTTTGATAGGTAGTCCAGGTCAGGGAGATGGCTCGGTGGAATAAGCGCTTCCCTGGCAAGCACAAGGACCTGAGTTCAATCCTCAGTTCCACCCAAAAAAAAAAAAAGTTCAAAAAGAGGAAAAAAAATCAGAGTAATGATAGGTAGTCCAGGTTGGCCTTGAACTTGAAGTGATCTTCCTGTCTCAGGCTACCAACCCCTGGGATTATAGGTGTGCACTACTACACCAGGTGCAAAAACTTTTATCCCATTTCACATTGTCCCCTTAGAAAATTATCCTTGGTTCTTGTGTTCTTTCCAGCAAACTCTGGTATTCCTGCTTCACTACCAATGGCCAGCTCAGTAAGCCCCACTCACTCACACACACCTGGTTTCCCAGCAGACTCAGTTTTTACCCCTCTAGTTGTTGCTCTGTGTGTGTTGTGTTTCTCTCCATCTGTTTCTCTAAGCTAACTTAGCCTTTTGGATGCCAGTAACAGAAGTCCAACTAACACTGGCTTGAATGCTGTGCTCACATACTGGAAAGCTCCAGGGGTAGACTTCAGGCCTAGTCGGATCCAGGAACTCAATCAGCAGGCCTCCGTCTCTCAACAACTGCCAACTTGGGTCTCCTCTCTGCAGCCACATTCCAAGTGGGTTAAGCAGTCCTAGGACGTAAACCTTCCCTAGTGGCAAACCAGAGAGGCATACCCTCTTACAACTGTTAGCAAAAGATTTAGTGCTAATGTCCTTCATTTTCTATTCAATCTTCATGGCCGGGGGATATCTAGCACATCTTTTCTTGTCTACCCCAACCCCCACAGGCTGGGGATGGACCGGATGTAAGCATATGTCCACCCTAGGCTTCCGGTGTGCGGTAAAGAAGGGCAGCAACGTCTAGGGGGATCTGGGAGTGCTCCCCAGCAGAAGTTGAGGGTGGCATGGTCCACCGACAGATGCAGCTGTCTCACCAAGAGCCAGACCCTGCTCTGCCGTTTCCCTAGTGAAGCACCAAGTGTGGTGGCCAGATATTAGTCTCTGCCCTTGGGATGCTTTTGAACCTGGTTTCTTTTCATGGCCTCAGGCAGATGGTACCAATTAAAGCAGCTCCCAGGCCTTCCTCTGTCACCTTCATTCCTACCCTCCCACATTTCTACTCCCAGTGGGGACCTTGTGATGTGGATGGGGGGACAGGGAGAGAGAAAGGAGAAGGTAAGACACTCTACCACAGGAAAGGAAGCAAAAGGCAGAGCAGCTAGATAGAGGAAGGCAGCAGAAGCTCCTGCATGACCCATGGCCGTGTCTTCCTGGGCTACGTTGGCACCACTGCCCCTCCCCGCTCGCATCACTCAGCCGGGTGGTGGTGCAGATGGCTGGGCTGGCCTCCAAGCCCCTGCTGCCTTGTCAGGGCAGCATTATCCATGCCATGCAGTTCTGGTCACCTGGAGGCTCTTTCTCCCCCTCTGGCCCACGTGCCAGGCCTACACACAGGGACTCC
This sequence comes from Octodon degus, assembly GCF_000260255.1. Lineage (NCBI taxonomy): Eukaryota > Metazoa > Chordata > Mammalia > Rodentia > Octodontidae > Octodon > Octodon degus. Next base: position 3,711,502 of record NW_004524761.1, on the reverse strand, counting down.
AGGCCCTCTTCTGCCCCAGCTCGTGGCTCCTCTTGCTTGCTGCTGCTACAGGGTCAGGAGTTCTGCTACCCCCATGGCGCCACCCCTCCTCAGACCTGCTCTCCTGCCTCTTTTTCCCTTCACTGGATCATCTCTGCCCCTTTTCTCCTGTGGGATGACAAGTGAGAGAGGTCAGTAGAAATGCAAGAAAAAAAAAAAAAAAAAAACTTAAGGGGCTGGGGAGATAACTCAGTAGAATAAGTGCTTGCCTGGCAAGCACAAGGGCCTGAGTTCAATCCTGGTTCCACAAAAAAAAAGAAAAAAGAAATGCAAGAAAAAGTGGCAGAGGGAGCAGGGTGCTGGGCAGATGGAGCTAACCAATCGCTTGCTGCAGACTGAGTGTCCCTCACCCATCCCTAATCCTCTCCCCAGCCTCAGGCTGCCCCTCCTTTCCTGCTCCTGCCCCAGGGTCCCATGCCTCCATGTAGTTTGGAAATTCCACTTGGGTAGAATTCCACTGCCACTCATGGTCTGAACTTGGGACAGATCCCTCCCCAAGAATCCTCAGTTGCTCTACAAGGAGGAAGCTGAAACCAGAGCAAGGATGTAAACCCTAGCGCAGGTGCCACATTGGGCACCAATGGCAGACATTGCTACTCAACAATGGCGCCCTCTTCTCAGGACGTGCACAAGGCAGCTGCACTCACTGTTCCATCTTAGCCTGTGACTTGAAGCCTCCTCACCACTCCTGGGCTGGCAGATCTCTGAGGGCCTGGCCCCACAGGGGTACTCATGGATTCTTCTGGCCCGGATGAATCAGTCTCACTTTCTCCAATGGCTGTTTCTCCCTCCAGCTTGTTCTTTCGGTCCTCTTCCTCCCTTCCTCCCTCCTCTCTGCCATCTTGCCGTGTTTCCAAGCTCTGAGGCTGAATCCACAAAAGCCCTGGATGATGTCTGGGGTCTCCAAGGTTCTGTTTACTGTCACTCAACTTCAGGATCCTTGAAAGTTACATTTTCCAGGCAGTCACACTTACATATGTTGGGTGGTTCGGTAGCACTGACTCCAGGGAGAGGAGAGTGATAGAGACACTGGAAACCATCAGAGGGGGAGCAGGAGGGAGAGGACCAGACAAATGCAGAGGGGCAGCAGAGCAGGCAGATGGAGGGGCTAGAGTTAAATTTATGTATGAAGCTCATCCTTGGTAGGAACAGGGAGAGAGGGTTTGAGTGGAATTTTTCCTGAAGCCCAGGGTCACAGTGGGAGAGGGGATCAGGTAAGACCTCAAAGCAAAGGACAAAGGGAGCATATAAATTAGTAGTTCAGCTGACAAACCTGAAAGGGACAAAGGGATTTTGGGTAGGAGGGACCTATCAAGAATGGCCATAATGAGATAGATTTAAAGGTGCTTCAAGAGTGTAAAAGCATCCACTTGCGATTGATCAGAGCAGTTTGGTACAGGAGACAGGTGCTGGCCAACAGCCAATTAGGGACTTAAAGCAAAGCCTGAGCTGGGTAGCAGCGCTCCTGGAGCAGTTTCAGAATTTCAGGAAATGCTTCCAACTTCATCTGGGGGGATGTGCACTTTGAGCATATATTAAGGCCAATCACTCAGGAGAAGAGTGACCACAAGAAAGTCCCAGAAACCAGGGCTTGATGGCACATGGCTATCATCCCAGCACTGTGGGAAACTGATGTGGAAGATCATAAATTCAAACCAAAATGGGCATGGTGGCACATGCCTATAATCTCAGCATTTAGGAGCCTGAGGCAGGAGGATCACCATGAGTTTGAGGCCAGTAGTGACATAAAAAGATGCTGTCTAAATAAAATAAATAAAAGCGCCTGCAAGCTGGCATAGGGGCCAGAGGTTTGGCCTGTGCTGGCCCTGCCCCCGGTGCATGCTGAGTTGGCAATTGAGACTAGGCCTGGTGGTGCACCTGTAATCCCAGCTCTTGGGAGGCTGTAAACAGGTAGATCACTACAAGTCTGATCTAGTAGTGAGACCCTGAACACCCTGTAGGCCCTTCCCTAAAATACAAAAATAAAAATGAATTAAATAAATAAATAAAAAAGTTTAATAAATAAATAAATAAATAAATAAATGAGATAGATGATAGATAGGATTGGCAATATAGCTCAGTGTGAAGGCCCTGAGTTCAATCCCCAGTGCAGAAAAAAAAAAAAGTCTAGCTGGGCATGGTGGATTACAGGTGCAATCCCAGCTACTCAAGAGGCTGAAACAGGATTGCAAGCTAGGAGCCCTGCCAGTTAGCTCAGTTGTTTAAGCCCCTGCTTATGCAAAAGCAGTTAGGTACAGAATACTGTGCCCCAGCTGCACATGCTTTACCAGACCTGCCCTTAAGGTAGCCTGAGTCAGCCAAAATAAATAAATAAA
>NW_004524761.1:3651663-3708925 GCF_000260255.1 Octodon degus | reverse complement strand
TTAATTTTTTTTTTTTTTTTTTTTAGTTACCGGGGATTGAACTCAGGACCTTTGCTTGCCTGGCAAGCACCTATTCTACTGAGCTAACTCCCCAGCCCCTAAGTGCCTGTTTAGGCAAGCACAGGCACCGGGGTTTGATCCCAGCACTATATGCCATGCCATCTCCACCCCTGGGCGTACTGAGTGGGCCACCCAGACTGGGCATGAGAGCACACACCTGTAATCACAGGCCTGTAATCCCAGCACTGGGGAGGCTGAAAACAGGAGGATCACTATGACTCTGAGCTGTGTATTGAGACCCTGTACCAAATACACTTTTTAAAAAGTGCATACAGGGGGCCGGGGAGATGGCTCAGCAGAATAAGCGCTTCCCTGGCAAGCGCAAGGGCCTGAGTTCAATCCCAGTTCCACCAAATAAATAAATAAATAAAAGAGGCTGCCCAACATGGTGCTCCTGGAACTTTTTTTCCTTGCAGTATCAGAGTGAACTGAAGATTCTGAACTTACCAGGCAAGCACTTATACCACTGAGCTATGTCACCAGCTGGAATTGTACATGGCATAGGAACAGCTGGACAGCTTCTGCAGGACCTAGGAGGAGACACAAATCCTTCCCTAGGAGACAAAAGTCAAATGTAGCCACAAGCTCTGGTCATACAGAGGCTGGAAGGACCCGAGGATGCCGCCAACCAGATTCAGAAGCAGGTTCTCAAGCCAGTCTTCTCTCTTTGGCAGCTGTGCTTTGGGTCCATCCAGCCCCTACTCCTGAAGGGAATAGGAAGGCAAACAGGGCTTCTGGGCTCCTGGAAAACTGCTAGCAGAGCCTGCTGGGCCTGTCCCTGGGTGACAGAGATCCAGGACTGAGCTGGATCCAGAGGCTGCCTGGCCTCTCCACTGCAGTTGCCAGGAGCAAGGCTCATCGGGCCCCTTTCCTGTGTGCTGACTGCCAGAGTAGGCAGAGTGGGAGCCCCAGCCAGTGCCAGAGGGACCCCGCCTCCCAGCAGGGTACTACCCCTGGCATACCAGTGGTGTCCACTCAAACAGGGGACACAAACCAGCTGCTTTCCCTCCTCCACAGTAGGCCATGACCTTAGCCATGGCACAGAGCTGAAGAGGAAAGCTCTTTGCTCAAGTCCTCACTTGGCCATTTGCTGCTGGGACTCAGGGCTGGCTCTGTGAGCAATTTGTGCCTCTGTTTGCTCCTCTGTAAGTTATAGATGATGAAAATGACAGGATTCAGTGAGAATGATGCATGCGATGTGTGGTATTTAGCCCAGGTCTGGCACACAATAAATACTTGGAAAATGTTAGCTAGTTTTCTTCTAATTACTATCATCCATCGTCCATGTGGTCCCCAAATGCACCGTGACTGAGCAGTTTTACAAGTTCCAGTCAGGAGTCCAGCATGGTGCCATATACCTGTAATCCCAGCACTCAGGAGGCTGAGGCAGGAGGATCATTGCAAGTTAAAGGCCAGTCTGGGCCACATAGTGAGTTACAGGCCCACTTCAACCATATAGCAAGACAAACAATAAAATATTCTAGTCAACAATACCGTAGGGCCCCGTATCAGACTGAATCTTACCAAAGCTTGATGTCCTACTGCCGCTCTGAGGATGTGGGCCTAGAGGGCCATAGAAGAGTTGGAGTGTCCTTTGAGGCCACTGTGGAGCACCCCCGCCCTTTCCCACAGCCACCCCGTAGCATAACTGGAAACAGGCAGATCTCAGATGATCCGACTCCTGTACCCTCTTTAGCTCCTGTCCTGGCCAGCACCCCAGGAGGTGGCAGAGGACAGGTTTACCCAAAGTGGCCCTCCCCCATTCCTGGGAAGCAGGGCGACCTGGTGCCCAGAGCGTGGGTCCCAAACCAGTGGGGATTTCCTGGGATTTTACTTCTGACTCTGGCTGGACCAGGCTGGCCTTCACTTGGGAATGCCACACAGTAATTGCATTTCTCCCAGCAATTTCAAGAACCTACTAGGGAGTCAACGGCTCCTGCCACCAGACAGGGGAGCCACTGGGGACACCTCCCCATCTTTTCTCAGGATATTAGCTTAAGCCCCAGCAGCGCTGTCCTGCATCCTGCCCCAACCACATCTTCCACCCCTTGCCATCGGTCTGTCTGTCTCCTCAGGAATAGACTGTGTTCCGGTGTTTACCTGAGGATGTGAGGCTTCTGGGTCCCGGTATTTCTTTGTTTGTGGGTCTTTCCTCGTCCCCCGCCTGGCGGATGCCTGGGCTGGATTGTATATTTCCGGAGTTGCCTTCTGGGATCACAGGCTTTTATTTTTAGAAGATTACAAATGCAGGACTTGGGGGTGGGGGGCAGTACCCAGATGGAGGAAGAAGTTGGGGATTTGAACCTGATGAAGGTGGAGCTGGAGTGGGGCAAGGCACCTTCGAGAATAAGTGGGATGGTGGGAAAAGGGAAGGTGAAGATGTAGGAGGCTCTCACTCTCTAGGTGGCCCCAAGACCCTGAGCTAGACCTCGTCTTTACCCAGTTGGGGAGGGTGTGCAGGGGCTGGGTCAAGGGTCACCTCTCTGGCATGTAGCTGGGTCCCCAGGGAAGCTGAAGAGCCTGGGAAAGAGACTGAGAAGTCACTCCCCTCCCCCTCCCTAGAGGCCTGGGGACTGGGAGAGTAGCTTCCTGTGCAGACAACTCTAGTCCCCTGGGCCTGGGACGTCTTAACCCTTCTGGTGCTGGTATCAGAGAAAGCAGAGTGCGACACCATGTGCACACAGGTCCTTGCGTGGATGGCCTTCGCAAACCCGTTGTCTTGCATGGATATAGCATTCCTCTTATTTTGCCCTACTCAATATATTCATTCCTGTGCCTGGACCCCAAACCCCCAGAAGACCCCAAGTAGCAAGCATTCAGCTGATCCTCTAGGGAGACAGGGATGCTTCCCCTAGTCACATGTAGCACGGTATCTGCTTCTTAACTATTATGTAGGGAGGGGACACTAGCCAGAACTTCGGGGGCTTGTAGGTTATGAAGCCCCCCCATCCCGCCATGAATGCAGGGGGTGGGGGCTAGACTAAGAGGAAACAAGTCTGGTTTGCATTTCTGTGTGTGTGTGTGTGTGAGAGAGAGAGACAGACAGACAGACAGACAGACAGACAGACAGACAGACAGCTTGGGGAATTCCTTAACTGTTTGAGCTTTGCTTTAATTGTAGCTTTTGTTTCTTGTTTTGGGTTTTTTTTTGGGGGGGGCGGTGCTGGTACCAGGAATCAGACCCAGGACCTGCGCTTATCCCTGGCCCCTAGACACAGGTTTTGAAAATCATGAGGAAACCAAACCAGACCAGGCCTGGTGTTGTGGTGCCCCGAGAGCAGAGAGAGGGTGCCTGTTGGTCCTTCATTCCCTGGAGCGCCCTGACCAAGGCAGCCCCAAGTCCACTGACACTGGCTGCAGGGCTTTCTTCTCTTGTGCTGTGTAAAGACAAGAAGCCATTTGCTCTCTCCACCCCTGAATAAGCACTCCCGGCAGGGGCTGCTGCAGCCTCGTGACTTCCAATAGGCTGGTGATAAATGTTGACTAAAGACCCGCCTTGACTTAAGGAGACATGTCTTTCTCTTTTTCCATTTTCTCAAGAGTACTAGACTAGAAGTCAGAGCTGGCCTGGGTTCAGGTTCTGACTGGTATTTACCAGGTGTGAGACTTCGGACAAATCACACTTGCCCCTGCAGGTCTCGATTTTATTTATCTTTAAATGAAGGCTGGGGAGATAGCTCAGTAGAATAAGCACTTGCCTGGCAAGCACAAGGTCCTGAGTTCAATCTCCGGTACTGCAAATAAATAAATACATAAATAAATAAATAAAACAAAAATGAAATAACTACCCATGGTCACTTTGGTTGCCTTTGTTTTTGTGCTTTTGTTACTGTTGTTTGTGGTGCTGAGATTGAACACAGGGCCTCCCACATGCTAGGCAATGCTCTACCACTGAGCTATATACTAAACCCTGCCCCCCCCCTTTTGGACTCTTTTAGAATCTCATTGTGCAGTTCACACCAGCCTTGAGCTCACTTGGTAGTCCAGGCTGGTCTTGAACTCACAACAATTATCTCCCACCTCAGCCTCCCAAGTTCTGGGATTATAGGTATGCACCATCACACCGTTTTATTTTGTTTTATTATTTATTTATTTATTTATTTATTTATTTATTTTTGGTGGAACCGGGGATTGAACTCAAACACTTGGGCTTGCCAGCAAGCTCTTTTTCTACTGAGCCATCTCCTTGGCCCCAAACTCTTTTTTTTTTTTTTTTAATTTTTTTTTTTTTTTTTGTGTGTGTGTGTGTGTGTGTGTGTGTGTGGCCAGCTCAGCTCACCAGGGGGCAGGGCTGGCTGGCATGTGGTGCTGGGGGACTGAACCTCGGTCCCTGTGCTTTGCTAAGCTTGTTCTAAGTAGGTGCCTTAGACCACTGAGCCGTCTCACCAGCCCCTGTTAATTCTTTATTGTTTGAGACTACACGGTTCAGGCTGGCCTTGAGCTTGTTACGATTAGAAAATTTCATTTCATTTCTTTTTTTTTTCTAATGTATTTAGTACAGGGTCTACAGGGTTTAACTATGTAGATTGGACTCATAATGATTCTCCTGTTTTCAGCGTCCCAAGCACTGGGATTACAGGTACACGCCACCATGCCCAGTCTCAGTTGCCGTCTCAGCAAGTTCCAGGGGCAGAGCCGGCACACAGGGGATCAAACCCCAGCTGCTGTGCTCTGTGTAAGCAGGCGCTTCATTGCATTTTTTTTTTCCATTGCATTTTGAACTCAGGACCTCCCATTTGCCAGGTAGGCACTGTGCCACAGAGTACAGCCGTGGCCCTTGAATTCATTGTATCCCAGGCTGGCTTCCCATTCCTGGTGATCCTCCTGCCCCTGCCTCCTGAGTCCTGGGATTACAGGCACATACCACAACGCCTGGAAACCTTTGTAAATTCTAAAACTTATCTAGTCCACCCGAGCAAGCACAAGGGTCTGAGTTCAATCCCTGGTTCCACCAAAAAAAATAAATAAAAATAAATAAATAATAAAACATCCAGTCCAGAAGTTGCAGAGTGTGGAGGTTTTAAGGCCAATGCTGTTTGGTTAATGTGTGACCTTTACAAGTGTCTTAACCTCTCTAAGCCTCTGTTTTCTCATCTGCAAAATGAGGCTTCTAATAATAACTACAGCACAGGTTACTGGGAGTATAAATGAGAGTGTACACATAATGCTTGCACACTGCCTGTGCAGGGCATGCTCCATAACTAGTGGCCATTGTTCACTTTACTTCCCTGATGAGCTCCTACAGCAGCTTCCTGCCCCCAGCCTCCGTCTGGGGTGCTCATTGCACCCATACCTTCTGCGCATGATGACACATATTCACAACTCTTTCTTTGGCTCATTTGGATGAAAATGTATCTCTCTGAAGCTGCCTGCCTCGCAGCCCTGAGAGGAGACAGAATAGGAGCTGAGGGCTGCTGAGGAAAGGCCAGGGGCTCAGGGCCCTGCGCAGTGACAGGGAAGGCGGGGGAGACCGGGAAGGTGGGGAGATGGGGTCAGAGGCTGAGCGGGCACCGCCCCACCCCCAGCCACTCAGGATCGTGTTGTTCAGCCTGCTTGGCCCGCACATCGATGCTGGGAGCTGCTTATCAGGTTAGAGAGGAGCTGCTGTCTCTAGCTGTCTCTGCACATTACCCGACCCATCCGTCCCACTCTCCTGCGCGCCCTGCCTGCCCCCAGCTCTGCCTGCGCTAACTAGTTAATTGGATCTTGGCTAACCTGGTTATGGGCCAAGTCAGCCAGCTTCTTTGCCTCTAGAAGCGAGTGGGGGATGGGCAGGACACCGTGCCTATGTGTTCGCGAGCGTCTGTGTGAGTGGGTAGGACGGTGCCTCTCTTTAAACTCTGGTTCTTAGCTTCCGGGGATACCCAGAACCCATGGAGACTGGAGCCCGAGAGCTGCCAGGTGCACCCAGATCTGCTGTGAGAGATGGGGACTCTTAATTACAGACTTTTTTCCAAAGCCCAGCTCTGCCACTAACATAGTCTGTATGACTATATAGGTGAGAGGTGCTGAGCCTCCTGGGGGCTATAAAAATGCATCACCTCACCAGGTGTCCTGGTGTGTGCCTATAATCCCAGCAGTCAGGGAGCCTGAGACAGGAGAATCACTACAAGTCTGAGTTGCATAGCAAGACCCTGTTCCAAACAAATAAAAGATTTTTTAAAGGCCGGCCAAATAGCTCAGCAGACACCTGCAAGCAGATTTTGGGGGGTGGGGATCCCCGGCCCTGCCCGCGGGTCGCTCTGAGATAGCAGTTGAGACTAGGTGTGGTGGCGTGCCTGTAATCCCAGCTCTAGGAGGCTGTAAACAGGCGAATCACTACGAGTCCGATGTCGTAGTGAGACCCTGAACACCCTGAGGACCCTTCCCTAAAATAAAAAAATTAAAAAATTTTTAAAAAATAAATAAAAAGATTTTTTTTTAATTTAAAAAAGGGGGGGTCAGGGAGATGGCTCAGTAGATTAAGCGCTTCCCTGCAAGCGCAAGGGCCTGAGTTCAATCCCCATTTCCACCAAAAAAAAAAAGAGTACAGCCTGGGTAACATAGTAAATTCCGGGTCAGTCTGGACTCCAGGAACAAGACCCTATCTCAAAAGCCAAACAAAAAAAAAAAATCAAACGTACCACCTAGGGGGATTGTGTGCAAAGAACAAGAGAAACAGAACATCCTCATTGATGCCTGGCACTTAGTAGGCACCCTGGGAACGCCTATTGGTGGCCATCATTAGTCATGCTACTTTCCTGCCACTTCCGCTGGATCCTGGGGTGGGGGTGGAGAGGCTTTCATTCACAGTTCTTGCAGGTGTTTCCTCTGAGGCAGACTCCAATCTCCCCAATTGTTCCTTATGCAAATATTATGCTAATGATTTCAGCAATGTACCCCTATGCCCAGCGCAGAAAAGGTAAAGGGTGGGCTGACCCTCCACAGTTCCCATTAGCCAAGTCTGTTCCCTTCTTCCCCCACTGGGGAACCAGTCTCTGTTCTCTCCTGGTGACAGGTTCTCTCCTGTCACCAGACCTCAGGGCAGAGATGAGACCCCAGTGCAGAGGGGACAAAGAAAGGCTCCAGCCTTAGTAGGAGGACAGCCTCATCATCGCCATAATCATCAACATCAAAAAAGGCTTTGGAAACACCAGACACTTCCCCCGCCCCGTGCAGGCTGCTCTGCAATTATGGAGGCCCAGCTCCGGGTCCTCAGAGCAGGAGCCAGCAGCAATGTAGGGAGGAATTGAGGAAGGAGCATGACAGGCTCTGTTCAGCCAAGTGGCCATTCTTTTTTTTTTTTTTTTTATTCTTGTGAGTCTTGAACCAGGGTTGGGAACCAGGCCTCCTCCAGTGCCCCAACTGCAGATGGGCCTGGTCGGGGAGCTCACAATAAAGTGAGGAGACTGCAATTAAGGAAGTGATCACAGCAGTGCTTGTCCTGCCTGCTTTCACTTTCTTCTCAGTGGTGACTTCAGCTCTTTATCTTGGGTCCTCAGCCATAAAATGAGCCTAAGCCTCCTGCCTGTCCAAGTTGCTTTGAGACTCAAGTTAATCCTGGAGGCCTCAGGAAAGTGGGTCCCACCCAATGAACAGTATGATATAGCAAAGGAAAGGGAAAGGCCACACTGGCTCTACACTAGCAAGGTGGTACAGTGTGACTGTTCCCATCTGGCACTTGGTGGCTTGATGCTCTGTCTGTTTACTGAACTAAGGCAAGTGATAGAGATCAAGTGATGAGTGCCTGGGCCTCTAGGCAACTTTTCTGTACCCCTCCCCAATCCTGACAGAGAGGACACCAGCACATGGTAGCCACACCAGAGCAGACCCAGCCTTCCAGATATAGTAGGTGCTCAATAAATTCAAATTGGCTGGACCAGAGAGAGTGCCCTGGGGACACTGCTAAATAAATAACAAATTATGCAAGCGGTAGGTCACTGTAATTAGACCAAGAAGGTAGTCAATTATTAATATGAGATATGTGGCAGGGTTGACAACCACTGAGGGTGGGGATAATGAAGAGTCATTTCCTGCACCCTCAGGGACTTCCCACCCTTTGATGACCTAGGGAGGACCAATCTGCACCCAGCGCTCTAGATCCCTCACCCTCTGTGCCTGAGATGGTCTCCGGTGCTCTACATTTAGAATCCTGGCCTTGTGTATTCCTGCTTGCCTCCTAGGACCTTACAGTACTTTATTTGTACTTTTCTTACCTGATAATGCTCATTGGTAGGGCGTCCAGATTAGACACCCAAGCTCTGTCTCGCCTGTGGGATTCTAAACTCCCCCAAGGGCTGGATTTATCCCCTGCCCACTGCTCTATTCCAGAGGTGGGGTACAGCACTCTGCTTGTGTTGGGAGCGCTACTCACTACAGGGGCACTTCTGTTACCAACTTTATTCTTTCCACAATTCTGGTAACAAGCCAAGTTGGATAAGAACTGAGTAAAATTCAAAGGATAGGTTCAGTGTTGACCTAAGGGGAAATCTGGTGTGGTCTCGTCTGGTTCTGGGTGCAGCCAGAGTTATGGAAAGAATCAAACCTCTTGAAACAAGTACCACATATGCTTTATTTTTATTTTTATTTTTTAAATGTATTTGGTACAGGTTTTCGCCATGCTGCTCAGACTAGTGATCCTCCTGTTTCAGCCTCCCTAGCACTGGGATTATAGGTGTGTGCCACCATGTCCAGTCTCCATTGCCAGCTCAGAGTGACCAGAGGCTGGACCGGAGCAGAATGCGGTGCCAGGGATTGAACTCCAGTCCCCGAGCTTGCCTAAGCAGGCACTTATTCTGCTGAGCTATCTTGCTGCTCCCTCCCCACCTTTTTTCCATCTTTTTTTCTTTTTCTTTGTAGTACTGGGGATGGAACTCAGGACCTTGCACTTGCCAGGTAGGCACTTGTGCTGCTGAGCTATCTCCCTGCTCCACCCCCCATATATGCTTATTGAAATGGAGAATTCCATTGAGGAAAGGGAGAAGTAGGAAAAAGGGAAGAGAAAAAAGAGAGAATGACAGAAAAAAAAAAAAAAAGAAGGAGGCCAGCCCTAAAAGAGAGGGAGGAGGAAGGGAGAGAAAGAGAAGGAGGAGGAAGGGAGAGAAAGAAGGGAGAAATGGAGGAAAAGAAGAGGGAAAGACAGAAAATAAACAGCAAGGTGCCACGTCTGTTCTGTGGACTGGGGGACACAGGCCACCCTGCCTTGTGAGCCTCTATTCTATTTGGAAAGCAAGGCAGCCACACAGCGAGCCCTGCCTGGCCAACCCAGCTTGTGTCGTTGGTCTGTCCTGCAATCTGTCTGGCCAGCCAAAGCCCCCTTCCCAGCCCCACTGGCAGTCCACCCCTGAGGAGGTACTGAGGGCCACGCAGCAGCCAAGCCAAGCCAAGCTGGGGAGCATGGCCAGGAAGGAGTCAGCAAAGCAGATGCCGCCCCTCTCCTGCTGCCTTGATTAGAGAAATTGAGATGTTAATAATATTCCAAGATGCAAGGTGCTAATTAAAGTTAATTACTGTTTCCTTGTGAAGTAACCTCTCCTCGTGTTTACCAGGAACAAGGCTGCCAGCCGCTCCCCTGGCTCGTGCCAATCATGATGCCCGCTGCTCCATGCACCCGAGACCCTCACAGGTGCCCAGCCCAGCCAGGCAGGTACCGGATCTGAAGTGTCCAGGCCCTGTCTCTTGGTACGGCACCAGAACAGACTTCCTAAGTACACATGGGGTCACTTGAGTGGGAGGGACCCCTGGCTGGGGCACAGGACTAATGGCCTCCGAGACCAGCACCTGTTCTCCACCTGCTCCCTTCCTGCAGAGTCTGGTGCTGCCTCTTCCTAGCTCCCTGCCCTGGAGCAGGTCATCTAACCTCATCTCAGGTTTTTCAGCTGTAGATGGGGTTCATAATTCTTACCTTGAGTTATTGTGAGCGTCAAATAGGACACTGCCTATAAAATGCTTACTAGAATCACACAGCTAGATTTAATAAGTTCCCATTAACATTAACTGTGATTATTGTTGTCTTTGTTAATCATCTCCCTCTCCTGTGTGGTCTGGCTGCAAGACAGGGGTGGGTCCCCCGAGTGTGCCTGTCCTCAACCCCACAGCACACTGCCCACATAATGCCCCAACATAGGCCCTCCTCATCACTGCTCCCTGTTCAGCCTTCTAGATATAGGAGGACACAAACAACGTTCTTATGAGTAGAGTTCAGTGTGTGTGTGTGTGTGTGTGTGTGTGTGCGCACACGCGTGCATAAGTGCACGGGTGCGTGTCTCTCCTCTTATATTCCAGGCTTTATAGAGCTTTGGAGAAGAGGCCACCCCCTTGGGATCCAAGCCCAGTTGCCATGACAACCACTGCAGGTGTGTACCTCCCACCTCCTGTCACCCCTGCCCTGTACATACAGCCACTCTGGCCCATTCTAGGGGAGAAACCACCTCTCTGATGAGCATCTACTTGCCCCCACTGCAGGCCACTCCCCTGTACCTTACCTGCCTTCTCAGGTAGCATTTGCCCCGGGGGGGGGGGGGAGGTCCGCTCTCTGGGCTGGGAGAGGTCCAAGGGACCAGGCTGAGACCTGTGAGGAATTACTCCCACCCAACGTCCTCTGGGCACTTACAGCTAATGAGTTAATATTGCTGTCACCTTTGATTTGGGTGGATGAAGGGCTCCAAAGGTGCCTCTCTGAATATAGCATATAAAGATTCAGCAGTGGTGAACCTTCTAGAGTTTTCAGTGATAACAAACAGCCTGCTGCAGTACACCCGCCATAGGTCCACCATCTCTCACAGATCACCAGAGGGCCAGAAACCCTAGCTACCTTGGAGTGCCTTCCCCAGCTGGAGGAGAACCCTTGGTTCTCTAAGGGCCGCCCTGGCAGGCCCACCCTGGGGTGTTTCCTGTTGATGCATTTAGGAGGCCAAGGGCAGGAACGTGGGCCAGACATCCAGCCTGAACGTGAGGATGGAGTGATTTGGAGACATGCTGCTGGAACCAGGAGGTTCTGAAAATCTCCAAGTCCCAGTTAGTCCTGGTGACACTGCACTCTATCTGCTCTGTCCACAGGACCCCATTTTTTTCAGTATTGGGACTAAACCTGGGGTCTTCACACTGAGCTACATCCTCAACCTCTTTTTTTTTTTTTTTTTTTTTTGTAATTTTATTTAGTTTGAGACAGGGTCTTGCTGAGTTACTATGTTGCCTGGGCTGGGATAAATTTATAATCCTCCTACTTTAGCTTCCCAGCATGCTGGGATTACAGGCATGTGCCGCTGTGCCCAGGCATTTCAGGCTTAGTCTTGTAGGCTGACCTTGCCCTTGGCGTCCTGTGCCAGGTTTGACCTCCATTTCCCCCAAGCCCTTGCCTCTCCTCTAGCTCACCTGGCGACGTGGATCCCTCTCCCTAAAGCCTAAGCCTCCTGATTCCAACTCTATTCACTTCCATCCCATCTCCTCCCAGCATCCCTCCAATGCCTTCCCAGCCTCTCTCACTACTTCCAAACCTCCTTCCTCCTCCCTCCATCACCTACATCCCCTCTTGCCTGGAAAACAGCACCCCCTCCCCACCCAGCGTTCCTGCTCCAGCTCCATAATCCCTCCAGGGATGCAGATCTCCTCTTGCTCTCTCACTGAACAGTTTTGGTGGTAGTGGACATGTGAAGCGGTCCTTGCCTTCTGCAAGCTTTATTCTAGTGGGAGGAGAAAGAAATCGAACAAGTAAACAATATAATGATAGATTGGGGTAAGGTCAAGGATAAGAGCAGCCAAGGAGATGGCTCAGTGGCATAGCGCCAGCCTGGGCCTGAGTTCAATTCCTAGTACCAAAAGAAAAAACAAAACAAAACAAAAAAAAAAAAAACAAGGACAACAGTAAGGGGAGAGCCCAGTGACAGATTACAGGTACTTCAAAGTGGAGTTAGGACAGAGTCATCCCGCAGCTCTCCAAGGACCACCCACAGGGAGGAGACAGATTTGGTAGAGGCAGCTTCTCAGCTCATCTGTAAGTGTGGGCAGGGAAGCCACTTGCCTCTGCCGATCTCCCCCAGTCCCACCTGCTCAGGTGAACATTTTCCTCCTTGGTCAACCACAACAGAGACAGAAAATCAGGGAGGCCTCACTCTCCTCCCCACCAGCCTCCACCTCCACCTAGGGTCCCAACCAGCAAGATTTTCCAATTTCTTGGATCTTTTGATTCCTGAGAGGATGAAGGATAAAGGCACCAACCTTGTGGTGGTGAGGACTTCAAAGAGGAGAAAAGTGGGCTGGGGACACAGCATGGCAAAGAGGGAGAGAGACAAGGAGGGACAGAGAAACTGAATACATGACCAGGTAAACACACAGCCTGAAATCCACACAAACTCCTGCAGCTGGAAGAAATAAAATATGCGTGTGCTGGGAGAGTTTCAGAGGGACCTCGGCCAGGGAAGAGCTCATGGGTGCTGTTTTCTACGGTGCCGGGTTTTGGGGGTGGAGGCACAGAGGGCATGGGGCAGGTGGAACAGCTCCAGGCCACATAGAGTTACGCGCACACTCGCAAACACAGCTCGGGGACTTTGCCCTTCTCAGCGCTGCAGCCCCATGAAATATTTAGGCCTCTGGACGCTGCTGCTCATCCCTTATTGTCCCCCTCAGCAAGTACACTTCCCCTACATCATTTATGTCTGTCCCCTTCCCTCTCCTCCCCTCCCAGTCTGCAGAGAAGGGAAAAACAGACCCTAGGCTGTGGGAGGAGATCCTGCAGGGGGCCGGGATGGAAGCCCCGCCCATGCTGCTTCTCCCACAAGGGGACATTCACTGAGTAGCCTCAGGAACAAGGCAGGAGGCCGGGTCCAGAAAAAGGTCATTTTGGCCTCCAAGAACCGGGGAGCAACAGCTGCAGAAGGAGCAGGGGATTTGGAAGGTGTAAATGTCCCCAGCCTGAAGGAACACAGAGGAAAAGGCAAGGAGTCCAGAGTGGCCATAGCTGCCATTTATTATCGAGCCCTGATACACTACTTTGCTAAGCAATTTCCCTGCATTATCACCTTAAATCCACCTAGGTTAGGCTGGCTTCAAACTCACAGCCTCCCCCTGCCTCAGCTTCCTTAGTGCTGGGACTATAAGTGTGTGCCGCCATGCCTGGCTCCAAATTCAGAATTTATTAGCCCTGTTTCATAGCTGGAAAACCTGATGCTCACAGAGTTTATGCTCACCAAGAAGCAGACCGTCCAGCTTGAGAGGCCACGGTCTTGGATACACTGACCTCTGCAGCAACCTCTCCAACGGGAAAAGGCTTCCATAGGGGGTGCCTACTTCTCTCGAGATCCTGCCAGCCTGATGTCTGCCCCATTTCCTCTTCCTTCCCAAAGACCAGGCTCCTTCATATCCCAAACGACCGACTCCAGTCAGGACTCCCAAAGTTACCTGTCCATTAAACACACTTCTGTGGCCAGGCATTGGCAGGCCCTGAGCAAGGGTCTTTGAAAGGGACAGAAAGGGAATCAGAGCCAGAGAGACACAGAACCAGGGTTGGGATGGGGCAGAGTGGGTGGCAGGTGAGTGAAGGGGGGCAGTGGACACCAGACTCCAGCAGTCTGGGCATTAGAGCGGCTGTTGCATAAACTGAGCGGCGACAAGATGGGTGGAGGTGAAGGCAGGGACTCCCACTCCAGCTACCCGAACTTCACCGCCTCCCACCCTTTCTTCTTCACACTGCATCTCCTCCCTTCCCCCACTGTCCTCCTCTTCTCCAGAACAATTCTAATTAAACTAAGTGACTAAGAGGTGGTTTCAGCCTGCACAGCCAATTAGGCCTGAAAGAAGGGAGAGAAGCTCCCCTAAGCCCCCCACCTCTGCTTAGCCCCCTCTTCTGCCTTCTGCCCCAAGCCAAGGATTCTCATCCCAGAAGTGCACCCAGACATTCAGGTTCCAACTTCTCCGTCCCTGTCCACTACCCCCTACTCCCCACGTCCAAACAGTCCCCAGCACTTTCTTAGCCCCCACCCTGAGCCCTCCACACTTAAGTCCAGAGTCCACTCATGTCTTCTGGGCTAGGGGAGCAGGGGAAGGGTAGGGTCCTCCTCAGGAAGGTATTTTTCTAAGTCTCCTTATTTCTGATGTTCCTCTCCTCCTCCCCACCCCCTTCCTCTGGCACTTATTTCTAACATCTATGGACCAGGCCTCCCGGTTGCCATGGAGACGCAGCGTGCAGCTGGATGGTGAGTGTGTGAGGAGCTGTGTGTGCTCTGCAGCAGGGGCGGTTGGCTCTGTGGGAAATGTATCCGTGTGTGGGAAACGTTCTTCAAGGGGGAACTGGACAGGGACCCAGGTCCCTTCTCGAAGTGAGACCCTGGCTAAGGGGGAGACTCCCCAAGACCTCAACCTCTGAATGCTTTGCTTTTGGCACTGTTCCTGGGACACATCCTTCTCCAGACCCCTGGGGATCAAATACTAAATCCTGCAGTCCAGACTCTAGATAGGTAGGTTCTGAAGGGGCCCACCCTGCCCCTCCTGCCTAGGAAATGACAGGGATCCCTAGAAGAAGAATAGGAATGAGCAGGGCACATCTTTTTTTTTGGGGGGGGGCTTTAGAACAACTGGAGTAAGATGCAGCTGGGCAGATGGGCTGACCAGTAAGAGGCCAGCGACTTAAGGGAGGAGGGCTGGTTCAGCAAACATGAAATTCCCCCCTTCTATCATTTCACCCAGATACACTCAGAAGGTTAGGACACATAAGAGATCGGGGTAACTGCCCACAGAAAGCTTAGCACCTTTGTGGACTCGGGTGAAATTCTGTCTTCCACTGCAAGAGTTTTGCAGCTGTAATTTCTTGTACCTGGAATGTTCTCTTCTGAGCTTCAAACCTTCAGGTTTCTTCAGAGAAGCTTTCCTGCCTATGATAAGGCCACCCTTTCCAAGCCTACCTTCAGCTATCTTCCTCCTTCAAGTCCCACTGTTTGTTTCCTTCACAGCACTTTAACACCATCTATAATTATCTCATTTGTTTGTTTGTTTATTGTCTTGTGTTCACCACTGGAATGTAAGTTATAGGGTAGAGAGATAAAGCGAGAGACAGAGAGAGAGAGAGAGAGAGAGAGAGAGAGAGAGAGAGAGAGAGAGAGACCCTGACTGTCTTACTATCTTAAGGCCAGCATCTGGCACAGGGCTTGCCATGTAGTATTACATACATATTAAATAAAAGCGGACAATGGTTTCCATTGAAGTCTCACAGCAACTCTCATTATCACTCCCATTTTACGGATGAATAAACTGAGGCTCAGCCAACTGTCCAAGGTCATGGAATGAGGAAGTGGTAGAACCAAGGCTTTGCTTTTCTTCATATTTTTGTGTCTTGAAACAGGGTGTCCTTTGTATTGCTAGCTGGCCTCAAACTTACTGCCTCAGCCTCCCAAGTGCTGGGATTACAGGTCTTCGTCACTTATGCCTGGCTTCTAGAGCCAGGTTTCTTTTCGTGTGTGCGCGTGTGTGTGGTGCTAGGGATCAAACTGAGGACCTTGTGCATGCAAAGCAAGGGCTCTACCACTGAGCCACAACTCAGCCACAGAGCTGGGTTTCTTTTCTCTCTCTCTCTCCCTCTCTCCCTCTCTCCCTACCCCCCCTCCCGGAACTGGGGATTGAACTAGGCCCTTGCACTTGCCAGGCAAGTGCTCATTCTACTGAGCCATCTCCCCGGCCCCTCTTTTCTCTTTTTTGGTGATACGGGGAATCAATCTCATTACCTCACACTTGCCAGGCAGGCACTGTGCCACTGAGCTATATCCCTGGTGCCCAGATCCAGGTTTCTGATGTAGGTTTCTTTGACCCCAGATGTGCTAGAAAGAGGGCACACCCTAACCAACTAGCAGCATACCTACGTTCCTCTTCCTATCTACCTGTATGTGTCTCCACTCCCAAATACAGGGTCTTGAAGGGACAAGACAGAATCCATAAAGAATGTAAATGATTTTCTTTCAGGGACTTAGGATCCTTTACTGTCCCCTCCAGTTTCCTAATTCTTAGGTTAACTAGCGGGTTCCCTTAGTTCTGGTCCCTGGCTTCCTCTCCAAATTCTCTTGCCTCCGAACCACCCCACCTTCTCCTCCTCCACCTCCTGGCCCTTGCACACACCAGACTCCACCAGCCCTGTTGATCTCTTCCTCTGTGAATTTTCTTCCATCTGCCCTCGAAACTAAACTCTGGCTCCACCCCTTCCAGGAAGCTTTCTGGACTCTTCAGCCTGACTTTCCGGTGGTTCAAGGCAGGGCAGAACACATGATGTGGTCATTGTTTACCAGTCTACCCTTCCTATAGAGATTATGTGTCATTTTTTTTTTTTTTTAAATGTGTCATTCTTGAAGTGTCACTGTGCTGGCCTGGCACAAGGGAAGGGCTCAGGAAATGTTTGCAGAATGAGTAAATGAACCAGGCTTGGGATTCTGGTACCCAGGAGGCCACCCCCTTCTCCCCAACTCTCTTGACACCTGACATGGTTTTCTGGACTCGCCTTAAGAGGGGGGCTCCTCTTCCTCCAGAAATCAGGCCTCAAGCTTGGGGCTTGTCATCAGTGCCACTGTAAGTTTGGTTTGTCATTCTGTTGATAGGGGACTGGGGAGGGGGTGTGACTGACTGAACTAGGAGCTCACCTACCACTTGTGGATTCAGAGGGTTCCACGGGGCCTCTGCCCTTTCTTCCCTCCACCTTCCTCCCAATGCCAAGGTTGTGCCTAACTCTAAAGAGCCTTCTTCACTGCCCCTCCACCGCGCCCCCTCCGCGCTGCACCCCAGCCACACTTCTGTGCAAAAGTCGCAAGAAGATCTGGGGTGGGCTCCAGGCCCCGCGATGTCTGGCGTCTGGGAATGGATGAAGGGGCGCCAGCGACCCCGCCGAACCAGCAGTCTATCCGGGTTTACACGGAAGCTCATCCGGGATTAGTCCCTGCGCTCGGCTAATCCCGGCGGCTGGATCGACCCGAGGCTGGGAGCGAGGCCCAGGCGGCGCGGGCCCGGGCGAGGAGAGCTCGCGGCTGCGGAAGCGCGCGGGGCGCGGGGCACGGGAGCGCGGCGAAGGAGGGGCGCCCCGGAGGGCGGGGCCGGGAACCCGCTGATCCGGTCTCTGTTCCCAGACCTCCTTGGAGCTGGTGTTTACACCTGAGCCGAGCGGAGGAGGCGGAAGCCACTCCAACGCAGTCGGAGACCCGGGCTGAGACCTTTTCGTCCCCTGACCCAAAGTCGACTTCCAATCTACGCTCCTGAGCGTGGGAGGAAGCGACAGACAGACAGATGTCTCCCGTCCCTTCTATCCTGTTTCGTAGTTCTGCTAGTTGCCGGAGGAGCGGGGAGTGACCCACCAGGCAACAACCGCAGCACCTCGGACCCCGCTGGAACGCCGTGGGGGCGCCGGGTGGAGGTGGCGGCGCAGCCGGGAAGCACTTGAGCTCCTTGCGGAGGGGGCGCACGGAGCTGTACGCACGAAGCGCTTGTCAGCCTGTGACCCCTCACCCCATCTGCAGTCACCCAGCGCTCCCAGGGTGAGCAGGTCTCTGCTCAAGGCCCCTTCAGTCCTCTCCAAGGCCTCCACCCCAGACTCAGCTCCATTCTCCTCGGGACGCAGACCCGGGGCTTGGAAGAAGCGGAGTGGGGTCCGGTTTTCACACTTTTATTGTAAAGCTCGGGAATAATTACACGGGTCTTTCATTGACAGCTCAGCAAACAAACCGGAAACGAACCGAACCGGAGGGGGTAGGGGCGGTGCCTGCGCATGCTCGCGGCGAGGGGAGGTCAGAGAAAGAGAAAGACAGAAAGAGACAGAAATCATTACAAATCAACGGGATTGTGCTCGCAGCGCCAGGGATGGGGATGGGGTGGGGTCCTTCCCAGGAGGAGCGAGGCGGTGGGAAGTGGCACGAACCAAGAGAAACACGACCCCAAAGTGGGCACCCGACGCGCCCAAAACCCCCCTCCCGACCCCACCCCGACACACGAGAGAGACACGGCCCCCCTCCCCACTCAGATAACCCAAGGAGACACAGTCTCCTCTTCCCCATGGGCAGACATACGCCTCGGGGGCGAGACGCAGTCCCCACTCCCAGAGAAGTCCCGCTCAGAGATGCCCCCTAAGAGACCTTCTCTCGGCCAACACGAGCCCTCCCCACAGCAGGAGACAGCCCCCATCCGGGGAAGAAATGGCTCCGGAGGTCCCGCCCTCAGGAGAGAGGTATCCCTGGAGCCTCTAGGAGAAAAGAACCCAGAGATAACCAGCCTCATCCCAAAGTGCTTCAGGGAAGACACCCCGATAGGAGAGATGGGGAGGGCCAGAAACATCCCTTCCCGGACAGCTTCAGAGATAGCCCCTTCCCTGGGAAGAGAGATGGCCCAAGACTGACTTGTCTTAGGTACTCCCAGAAACCCTGGGAGGAAAACAGGCTCCCCAGAGAGCCTGGGTAGGGAGGGGAGACATGCTCCCATGGTTCCCTAGCGGGAATACATGTTCCCCAGAGATTCCCAAGAGGAGATGTAGGGGCTAGAGAGCCCCCAGAGGTCACGGATGCCCCGAGGCACCCCCCCCCCAGGTGGAGATGTTTCGGGGACCCTGGGAGAAAAAGATGTCCCCATACACCCTCTATCTAGAGACATGCTCTAACGTAGGGGGTTGAGGACCAACTAGGTCCCCTCTAGGAAGACACTGACTGGGTCAGGCTGGGTTTGGGGGGGTCTCCTCTGGCCAAATGTCGCCTATTGGTACATAAAACTGTACTTGACACAAGGCATTGGGAAGGGGCTTCACAGACTTAGGACCAACAGGGATAGTCCCCAGTGCTGTCACCCATCCCCTGCCCACCTTTGGTTTCACCTCATGAGTGCCCAGGTGGTGACAGACTTAGCACCCTGACCCCAACCAGGGGGCCATGGGGGGGCTCTGCTTTTGTCTGTGGGAAGGACTTCTGCTCTGTGCTTCTAAGCCCTCCCGTCCACCCAGACTACCCCCTTCCTTCTGGCTTCTCCATTGTGCAAATTGCTCCTCTGCCCTTCCACTCAGTGCTTGGGCGTCTCCAAGGCCAGGGCAGGGTACCCAGGCCATCAGGGGCTTCCTGCAGGGGTCTGCCGACCCCAGGGATGCCTCTTGTCCAGACCACCTTCACCAAGCAAACGGGCCTCATACAATCTTTTTGCCCCAATCCTGACCTCTGGGACCCAGGACAGCTCTCGAGTCCACTGCTCACCAGCTGGGCACCTCATGCTACCAACTCTACCACTATTGCACCTGCCCTGTTTGTGTGTGTGTGTGGGGGGGGGGAGGCTGTCTCTTTAACAGGCCCCCAGCCCACTTCTTGGGCCTCCCCTAGGGAAAGGCGCCTTTGGCCAACCCCCTGACCTGGTTGCTGCCACCCAGCCCCCTCTGCCTACTGCCCTCCAGGGAAGGGCTGTGGGTGCTGGGGCCACCAACCCAACAATGCCCTCCTTCCCAGCACTGTTCTCCCAAACCAAGTCAGAGGTGAGGGATCAGAGAATAGAGTAATTCTACAGCCCTCCCTGGCTTTTCTGGGGTGGAGATGGGATCTCTGGGGTTACAGGAGTCAAACCCCCAGCAGCACAGCTCCCAAAGGCACCAGACAACCCAGCAGCCTGTACCCACCCCTCCGCACTTGGGCCACTCCCCCAAAGTTTAGACGAAGTCCAGCAAGGGCCATACCCTGAGTCTCCAGCCTCCCAGCCTGGGCCCCTGGGGAGCTGGAAAGGTATGGACCAAGGCAGTGGGGTTTCTGGAAGGAAGAGAGGCTTTGAGATGGCCACAGTGGGAGATGGGGGCTCAGCAGGATGCCCCTCACACCCTGGCCCCCTGAGGTGAAGGAAAGAACTTCACCTCATCATGGCTGACTGGGCTTCCCTGCCCCCCAATCTCCCTCCCCCTCCCCCATCGGACCCCTGACCCTGGCAAAGGGAAGCCCAAATGGAAGAAGGGGGCCTGGAGCCCGGGGTGCCCTGAGGCAGCCCTTCCCACCCCCTGAGATCAAGGCAATGGTGGTTTTACAGGCTGAAGGGTCAGTCATGGCAGGGGTTGGGGGCTGGGGGGCAGGGAGGGGGAGGGTGCCATCCCCCATTCAGAGGCAGCAACTGGCCACCCCCTGAGCAAACCTTCCTGCTCCCAACTCACCCAACCAGGCCAGAGGCACAGTCATCCCACCCCTGTCCAGCTGCCCCCCACAGCCTCAGGGCCCCTCTGTGATGCTCACATGGATGTGGGAGGCCAGCCTGAGCTGAGCGGGGATCCCCCCCAGGGCACAGCGCAACAGTTCCAAAAAAATAGAGATTTGTATTTTTAAAAAAAATTAAATAAAAGCCCAGCTCTGCTGATAGGCAAATGTTACCCTCATCCCCACCCCCACCCACCCATTGTTTCCCTGGCCTGCACCCCCACCCCACCACGGCCCCAGGGGTATTTACAACATGGAACAGTAGAGGCCTGGAGTGGGGAGCACTGCGGCAGGGCAGAGGGGCACAGGGCAGGTCCCCCCCAGGGGGGTCCCCCAAGACAACACAACATCAACGAGAAAAGTTGCAAATCAGGCAGAAATGGGGACATCATTCCAAGGTCCTTATATACAGACACTGCATGACCAGCAGGGAAGGGGTGGCCCAGATGGGACCCAGCATGGGCACGTGGCAGGCAGGTGGGCCAGCCCAGGAGCAGTGCTGGAAGACAAGGCCTCCGCCCCACTCCCACCCCATCCCGCCCCTCCTTTGGTAACAAAAGCCCTTCAGGGAGCCCCTGGTGGTCAAGAGTTTCCTCTGGGGGTTCCCAGGGAGAGGGGCTCCCCAGTTCAGCCCTGCTTCCAGACTGAAAAGGGGCACGCTGTCCCCGCCCTGGTCGGCCATGCGGGAAACAATGAGTTGAAAGTGTGCTGCCCACCCTGACTCCACCATCTGCCCAAAGTGAGGGGTGCTCCCTGGAAGTTGACAGGTGGGAGCCCAGTCATTGCAGAGGAGCCCTCTTGGGCATCTGGGAGGAGCCCTAAAAGGGGAAGAAGGGGCTCCCGGGAGCTGTGGGATGGAAACAAGGAAGAGGACCTGGACCCTGCATGGGGAGGGGCCAGCGTGGTTATGAGGCTAGTATTCCCCCCCACCTGGGGCGCTGGCCACAGAGTCCACGCTGGAGGGGTCACGAATTGGGCCCTGAGATGGGCCCGTTTGGGAGCTGGCCGGCAGCCGGGGAAAGGGGTGGCCAGCCGGCCAGGAGGGGGCTCACAGGTAGATCTCACGCTTGGCCGTCTGGGCAGATGCCTGTGTGGCTGTAGGTGGGAAGTCCGAGGTCTGGGTGAGGGGGATTTCCTCCAAGGTGGCCGAGTCCTTGCAGGAATCATGGCTACTGTGGGAGAAGGCACTGTAGGAGGGCAGGAGGCGCACGGGGGCCGTTTTGGTGTTCCGGTCTTCCGGGGGGCTGGGGCTGCCGGCGCCCGCAGGCTCCTGCCCTCCTCGGTCCTGGTAAGGCACGAAGGTGGAGAGTTTGAGGGCGCTGCTCTTGGTCCGGCGGCTGGGAGACGACTGGCCAGGCATCCAGCACGTGTCAGAGTGGCCAAACTCGCTGCACTCCCGGGTACACGTGCCCGTCATGGCGACATCAGGCAAAGGGCGGAGGTCTGCAGAAGAGAGTGGGACAGTCATCAGGAAAGGCAGCCTCAAAAGGTTCTGCTCCCTGGCCTCCCACTGGCATCTGCATCCTGACTCAGAACAGGGATGCATAGCTGTCCTGCTCACTGAGCTCACAAGCACACACCCCTCAAATAGACCTATGCCCTCCTACTACCCACCCGAGGCCCACTGTGCTTTCTCCCTCCCTCTCAGACTCTCTTTCTCTCTCACTCTCTCTCTCTCTCCATAAATGGACACATTCCTTCGAGCCCCACCCTTTAGCACTGTTCTGCACACACACAAAATCTGCCACCGACAGGTGCACAAACACACAACTCATGTACATGCTCTGTCTCAACAGGCTTAAACATGCAATTCTACCCTTAGATAAGGCTGAGAAAATTCCATCCTCATTTAAGGACTCAACAGCTCTCTGCCTCTGTCACACACATACACACACAGATAGGCGTGGACATACAAGTTCCCTCCACTGGGCAACGAAGATGGGCACATACCTTCCTCCTACACCCCCTCAAGCCTCACATGCTCCAGCTGTCCTGAACCGCAACACAGTGTAGCAACACCTTGCTTCAAAGCCGGGGGAGGGGCGAGCATCTATGCGGGTGTCCGCACACAAGTACACTCACATTCATGCAGCCCCTGCCCACCTCACACCAGCCCCTCACCAGCCACCACCCTTGGCCTTGCCGCGGCTCCCTGCCCAGAATACCCGCAGGAGCAGGAGCTGGCCGACTGACATCAGCAATAGCCTGTATGGTTGCTGGGCAGCAGGGGGGTCTCCATGGGAACAGCTGGGCCATGAGCGCTTCCTGTCACAGCTGCCCCTGTCCCGCCCTCGCTCAGGGACAGCACCAGGCACGACCCCCCTCGGGGACATGATGGAGCCAGGAGCCACACTGCCTGGGGCAGGGGCTCCCCTGGCACCACCCACCCTGACTTGGCCTCCTGCCAGTGCAAGGTGAGGAGGGGACAGCTCTGTTGTTAACCCTCAAAATGCCAAGGCTCTTCAGCTCAGGGCAGAGTTGGGGGACCCAGTGTGGCACGGAGCACTGGGTGGGTGGGGCTGGGTGCTGGGCTGAGTCCCACAGACCCCAGACCCCAGAGCAGTTCCCACATACCTGGCACTCCGCCTCAGGGCCTGCTCCGGCCAGCCGGCTCTGCGCGGGCATAAAAAGGACGAGACGGGCATGAGATCACACATGGAGGGGCAGGTGGGGGCAGAGGGCACGCTGAGACCTAGGGCCTGGGGGTTTAGACAGGGCTGCTGACTGAGGGGTGTGGAGTGGAACTTTTCAACTTTGGGGCCATAGGACACTAGTATTAAGGCAGGGGTGAGACCCAGACAGTGCCGAGTCTCAGTTTTTCCAAGCCAAGGACTAGCTAACTCAGGTTCCCTTTCTCCACAGGCTGTCATGGCCACCTTCACGCCTACACACACACACACACACACACACACACACACACACCCCCTCCCAGTGCCCCGCCCCGCCCACGCCCACACCGGCCTCTGCCCCAGCCCACACTTCCCTCCTCTGTCATCCTCCACACTCCTCCCGCTGGGCCTTTTCACTCCAGAACTTCTCCCGCTTCTCTTCCCATAGGTCCCAGCGTCCGCTTCTCAGGGGGCCGGGGTGGGCCCAGTCTCTATCCTTAAGGCCCTTGAACTTCTCTAGGGGACCACCATCCACCTCAAGATTTCCTTAACATTACCTGAGCCTCTGGACCCCGTTCTCAGGTGCCTGTTACCAGACAGACAGTGTAAGGTAGTGCTGAATGCATGGTTCTGGGCTCAGAGAAACCCGGGTCGTAACCTCTCCCAAGTGTGTCGCTTCCTAGATGTGTGACTTTACCTCTTGGAGCCTCTGTTCCCTCCACTTTAAAGTTGCACAATCAAGTTCTCAGATAAGAGTGGTTGTGAGGAATAAACAAATATATACCCGAAGACTCAGCACGGCGATTACTACCAAATACACAAGAAGAACTCAATAAATGGAGGATATTTTTAAGGTCTTGTCACCAATCTCAGGCTTTTACGCATCCCTGGGGCGCCTTGGCCATGCTGACACTCCTCACCATTCTCGGGGTGCTCCATCTCTCCTATGCTGCCATCAGGGGTGGTGCGTTCATAGTGATCTTCAGGCAGGGCCAAAGGACCAAGTCGGGGCCCTGAGGAGGACTTGCTGGATGGTGTCTCAGACTCCTCCAGGCCACTGTCATAGTAACTGTGCTGGGATGGGTCTTGCAGCTCCTGGGCCTGGCTAGTGGCCGAAAAGGTGACACGGCGGTGAGGTAACTGCAGGGAGAGAGAGTGTCACTGATGGCCAGCCAACCTGCTGTACTGGGCCCATCACCACCCCAGGCGCAGCCCCAGCCCCAGCCAGGTACCTCCAGGCCTTAGCAACAACCAAGAAGAGGTCCAGCCAGCTAGCACAGCACAGACCCCGAAAAGCACAGGCTCCAGTAGAGGACTGCCCCTTAATTCCAGGACAGCTCGCAGTGCAGTTAAGTCCAAATGCTGAAAGTCTCGACAGAGCAAAGGCCCCAGGGTTATCAGAGCCACCACAGTAACCCTAATTCAGCACAGCCACGGGTTAGAGCATGGCCCTGCTAGTTCCAATCCTGCTTTCCAACATGGGCACAGCCTCGCTGTCATTTCAGAATAGCCCCTGACCCAGAGTAGAGCCCAACACCAATATAGTCCAATACCAGCTCAATCCCCTAGTCAGCACGGCCTCTGAACACCAGCATACCCTCCAACTTCTAGAACAGCTGCCTAAAAGCAGTAGAGCCCTAACTCCCACACAATTCTCCGGCGTAAGTCCCCTAATGTCCCCAAAGCGTCCTCCAAACTCCAGCTCCTCACCTGCTCACTGCTCTGTAACTTCCCATGGCCTCCATCCAAATGAAGTGGCAACCTCTTTCTCAGCCTCTGTTTCTCATCCCGGGCATGCAGCGCTGAGGCAGCCCCAGGACTCCCTGCTGAATGCCCTCCCTGCCAAGCCCCCAACCCCACTCATTCCGTTCAGGGAGGCCTTGCAAGGAAAAAGGATGGAAAGAAATGAGAGAAATCCTGTCACAATCCAGGGCACCTGGGTTGGGGCACAGAGCAATGAATACTTCGCAGTCCTCCAGAACAGGCAACAGAACATGGACTGTGGAGAGGGCAGGGCCTGCCTTGGGTGAGCCAGGTATGGCAGCCACCAAGGATTAGAAAAGTGGGCCTCAGATGATGTCTCCTTCTAGGAACTAGGAAGGAGGTGGGGGGGGGGGCACCAGCTTGGTGGAGCCAGACTTGAAGCTCAAATTGGGTATTGGAGGTCAGGAAAGTGGAACCATGACAGGCTCTCCCGGCCAGCAGCCCTGTCTGCCTGCCATGGGTTAATGATCAGCCCAGGAACCTGGCAACCTCAGCCGAGCACTTGGCTCAATCAGTGAGCCACCCAAACACCCACCTGGGACTGCCACTGGTTTTCCTGCCAACCAGAAATTAGGAGTTGTGGAGGGCACAGACCCAGGGCCCCTGGAGGCCAGAGGTGGGAGCCACAAGGCCCAAGCCCTGCTGATGAGTCCCCAGGCTCTGCCAACCCCAGCCTCTGGCAGTGCTCTGTCTTCTCAAGCCTTGATGAGAGGTTATGGCAAGGCCAGAGGAGGCGGTCCCAGGCTTGCAGGCCACTCCCAGTACCCCTCCCAATCTCCACCCCTCTGCAGGTTTTGAGCTCCAGGGAACGCAGCCCAGCCCACCTCTTCACAGCTTCAGGACCCTCCATTGTAATACCAAACACTGAAAAGACTGAGTGATAAGAAAAAAGTCCCCAGAGCTAACCTGTACATTTGGGGTTGGCAGGAAAACAGTCTACCTGTACCTGGGGTGAACAAGGAGGGCTCAGGAAGATGCAGAGCAGCAGGGCTCCGGGTGCTTCTCTTTGAAAGCTTTCAGAAGCCCTCCTTCACTACCGAGCCCACACCTAGCAACGCAAGGCTTGCCCACCAGGCAAGTCACCGAGGCTCTTTGCCTAGGATTCTTTTCTGGATAATAGAATTGGGTTATACTTAATGTTCCTCGTTGCTCTATATTATCAATCTTAAAAGCCAAGATCCAAAGTCAGTGGTAGACTCTACTCCTGAAGTTCCAAGCACTCCCTGAATATTGCTAATTGGCTGCCCCTGTGATCCTTCAGATGCAACATGTCTAAGATCAATTCTTTTTTTTTTTTTTTTTTTTTGTCCATCAACTTCTCGTAAGCAATGATCTGATCATTACCTCATCACCTACATTCAGGCAAGCGCTTATTCTACTGAGTTATCTCCCTGGGCCCCTTCACCTACATTCAGAAGAGTGATACTCACCTGGTAATCCTATGATCTTCCCTTTCCTTGCCCATCCCTACCCTATGTTCAAACTAACCTTTGAATCCAGTAGACACTTTCTCCCAAACCAAAGCTATCCACCCATCATCCTCTTTGCCACGCTTTCAAATTTTTTAAAATTATGTTCTGGTGCTGGGAAGTGAAGCCAGGTCCTCATGCATGCTAGGTAAGTGGTCTACAACTGAGCTACATTCCCAACCCTTTTTATTATATTTCAAGACAAGATTTCACTAAGTTGCTCAGGCTAGCCTTGAACTTATAATCTCCTTCTGCCTCATCATTACACCCTCTTAGTCCTAACCTTTGCAGTTCAATCTCCTGTCTGTCTGTCTGTCTGTCTGTCTGTCTGTCTGTCTGTCTGTCTGAATCAGTCTGGGCTGTCCTTGAACTCGCTATATCATGTCATGCTGGCCTTGAATCTGTGATCCTCCTGCTCAAGTCTTCAGAGAGCTGGGATCACAGGCTGGGCCACCACACTTGACTCTGGAGAGTCAATCTCATAACTTTAGCTCCACCCCTTTTTAAGTCCACCAGAGTGAACATTCTAAAATTCCGTTACTTCCATTTCCTCTTCAGTCTGGAACGGCATCACAGTCCTCCAGCCCACCTCTCAGCTCTCCTGTACCCTCCATGCCACCCAGAACACTCCCAGGGTGCTCAAAAGATGACCCCAGGCAAGAGGACTCTCAAACCAGCTCAAGGTTCATGTTCTCCTCCCAGTCCCATGTCCTTTATAGATTTCCTTCCACTGTGTTCCTCTGAGAAAGGGAGGGGACACTGTAGTCAAATAAATTGGACAGTAACTTTATTTTTTTGTACTGGGGATTGAACTCAGGACCTTGCACTTGCCAGGCAGCTGCCCATGCTGCTGAGCTATATCCCTGGTCCTGGTCAAATAAATTTGGAGGCTCAAGAGTTACACACAAGTTTTAGTAAGATCCCACTTTCTTGCCAGACTTCTCAGGACCTGTAATAGGCAAATGTGATAGTGACTTTCTTACTACTATAACTAACTTAGTCATGGAACCCATTTTTTTTTTTTAATAGCATAATAGATAATGGAAGACTCAGGGCTGGTGAGATGGCTCAGTGGTCTAAAGCACCTACTTAGAACAAGCTTAGCAAAACACAGAGACCGCGGTTCAATCCCCCAGCACCACATGCCAGCCAGCCCCGCCCCCTGGTGGGCTGAGCTGGCCACACACACACACACACACACACACACACACACACACACACACAAATATAAAAATAAATAAATAAATACATTCTTGATAAAGGAAGACTCTAGAAATTAGATTTCCTGTGTTTTGTGTTTAGATTCTGGCTCTATCATTAACTGTTTTTCCTTTTCTGTAGAATGAATAAAAAATGACCTATATCACAAAGTTATAATCACTGAAGGAACTCACAGAGCACTTTGTATGGTACCTTGCACTTAACAAGACTTTTTTTAAAAAAGGAGACAAGCAACAGCAATACAAGTAGTTTCATGGAACATGCTAGGAAAACCTTTAACTATGGCACTTCTCTCTTGCCATGTAAAGTTCATTTCACTTGTGTCTTGGACAAGCATGACCAATTTTTCATTAGGGTCTAGTCATGTTGAGCATGCAATAAGAAAGTACCCTACATATTTCAATGCTAATACGTGGTATGGTTTGGTGGCACCCAAATGTTGGGAGAAGGGATCCAGTGTGGCCCTCTTGGGTGCTGGATTGGATTAGAACCCCATAAGAGACAAATCCTTGTATGATAGGGGCAGGGGCAAAGAATGAAGGAGGTAAAGAAATGGAAAAGATGGAAGACTGCAAGGACAGAAACAGAAGAGAATGGAAGGTCAGGAATTAGTGGAGGTCACCTTACAGATACTTGATTTGTCCTGGAGAAATGAGATGTACTAGATTTCACTTCCCCATGCCCTACTCTTCCAAAGCCCTCAAGAACTTTTACTTTGGGGGTGTCCAGGACATTGGGGAGTTTTGAATCAAACAGAGAGCTGGCGCCTTGGACCTCTTGGGAGTGTGTCAAGACTCCCTGGTTACCACGGAGATAAGCTGCCTCTGGCCTTAGAGACTCCCCCAGGATTGGAGGCCCCTTCCCCACACTTTAGCCTCCCTCAGGCATAACACAGGGACCCAGGAGAGTGAGAAGTGAGAGACGGGGAGAGAGAGAGAGTGCAAGGTGCAAGCCAGTAGCCCATGCCGGCCAGAGCAGGAGCTGAAAAAAGGGGACAGAGGTGACCTTCCAGGACGGAACAGAGTTTAGAAGTCTCAGGCTGTGAGCAGGGGGCACCCAAGAATCAGGAAGCAAAGTAGGTCTTTGCAAAAGGCTGGAGAAGCCCCTCGCCTCCCTTCAGCCTTCCCTCTTGGATCCTCTGGACAGCAATCCCAGTGGAGAGACAGGCAGGGTTGGCTAATTGCTGGTTGTTGGGAGGTGCTGCAGAGACTTGGAGGGAGATATTGTCTTGAGGGAAGGTGGCTGGTGTAACCTAGAGGTTCTTGTGGCTTCACCTGAGGCAGAAAGGCTAATTGCCACCCCACACAGGTGTTCTGGTCTGAGGTTGTCAGAAGCTACTCAATTTGGGCAGTCAGGATAAAATGTCTCAGACTCTGGACATGGGCAGACATTGAGTGAATCTCTAAGTAGCCTTTCTTGTTGAAAGGTGCCATATTTAAGAAGGCCTTGCAAACACAGAGTGAAGGGACAGGCTGCCCAGGCCTTTATCTGGAGGCTTGTCAGTTCAGGAGGAAACTTTCTCCAGACGTGGATATGGGAACGGGGCTGGAGAAGGAGACAGCTAAGGCAGAGTTGGAGTAGAGCAGATAGGTCTAGGATGTGGGAGGGAACAGAGTGGGCATGGGTAAACTGAGGCACGATCTGAGGACAAAGGGCTGCTTTCAGTCTCTCTCACTTCTTCTCTCAGTTCCCAAAAAATAAGAAACCAAAACTCCAAAAATAGAGAACTTTATTGTCAGGGACAAGTATATAGGGAGGGCAGGGGATGTGGGGCCCAGCCCCAGGACCCTGGGGTGAGGAAGGGGTTAATAACGTACATTATATATGGAAGGCACATGTGGGGGGGCTCGTCTCCCTGGCAGGTTTCCCACCTGGTTCCCCACCAGGACCCTAGGTCTTCCTGTTTCCTTCCAAAGAATCATCCATGGCTGGTCTCAGATAGAGCCAGGTCTGGAATAGACCTCTTCCCAGTTTCCCCACCTGCTTTGGTCTCCAAACACTGCTCACCAGCCAGCAGTCCCCACCTGCAAGACCCAGCAGCTGGCTCCCGGTCCTCGGATCTGATAAGTCCCAGGCCTCTCCCCAGCGGTGGGGGCCAGGGCAGAACCCCAAACACACCTCTCTCAGTTTCCATTTGGCCTAATTCCCATGCCTGGCAAGTCAGCAGGGTTGTTTCCGAGGCCTCAGCAGCCCCAGATTTGTGCCTCCACCCCCACTACCCCTCAGGCTGGACCCCAGTGGGCTGACAGGACAGGAGTCCTGCTCCATCACTCCCACACCTCAGTCCAGATAGCCCCTTGGTAGGGGTGGGATGGGGGCTGGGGTGTGCTAAGCCGCAAAGGCTGGCCTACCTGCTTGCTGGGGTATTTGGGGGGGTTGGTGCGGTAGCTGTAGTCGGAGTACTGCTCGGAGCCTGTGGACGTGGTGTCCCCAGTGCCCACAAATGTGTTTGCAGGCGGCAGGTCCTGCACCACCTGGTGCTTCTTGGAGGCCGAGGGTGACTGGGGCTGCAGTTGGATGGAAGGTAGTGGGGAGTTAGAGCGGTAGTGGCGGCCAAGGTCAGGGCTGCCTGGTGGGTAGTTGAGGGGCAGGTGGATTCGAGGACTGTCCCCAGGAGCGTCACTCATCAGGTTGAACTTGAGGGACTTCTGCAGCCCAGCCTCATCTTCATCCTCCACTGGCTTCACTGGCTTTGGGGACTTGCTCTTCTTGCCCTTGCTTTTGTTTCCCTTTGAGGCTTTGCCGCTGGGCTTAGGGGCATACAGGTCTTTGGTCTCCTTCTTACCAGCCTGGTAGCCGCTCTTGGCCTCCCGCTGCCGGCAGTAGCGCACAAGCACAGCGAGGGCAATGAGCAAGGCCACAGCCACCACGCCAGCCACAACACCAAAGAGGATGTTGCCACGCTGCTTGGAGCGCTCATATTCTGGGTCCCCAGCAATGTCGATATCCAGTGGCGTGTCCAGGCTGTGGCCCAGGAGGGTCTCCAGTAGCGTGCGGTTGGCTAGCGTCTCATTGACATAAAGGTGGACCAGGGCTGTGCCATAGCGTGGGGGTTTGCCACGATCACTGACCTTTACCACAAGGCGGTGCAGCCCATGGTGGCGCCGTTCAATTTCCTTCTCCAGGGTGATGGCACCTGAATGAGACCCAATCTGAAAGAGTCCGTAAGGGTTGCCACCAGCAATGCTGTAGATCAGCTCAGCATTAACACCAGAGTCAATGTCCTCAGCTGTCACTTGGCTGACTGTCTCACCGAGACGTGTCTGGGGGGTCAGCAGCCGGTGGGACGTGTTGGAGGGGGCCGTAATGAAGGGTGCATTGTCGTTCTCATCTAGCACATTGATGGTGACACCAACATAGGCTGAGCGAGGTGGGACACCACCATCCACTGCCTTCAGCTGAAAGGTGTAGGTGCTCTGCTGCTCTCGGTCAAAGCTCAGACTGGACAGGATCGTGCCTGTGCCATTCTGGATAACAAAGTCGCCATTGTCCTGTTCCACTGAGAGCTGCACCCGGGCATTCTCCCCCTTATCCCCATCAATGACAGTCACCATGCCTACTGGACTCAGCGCTGGCATGTTCTCCATCACTGAGAAGTTGTAGCCACTCAGCATAAATTTGGGGTCATTGTCATTGCAGTCTAGCACATTGATGAGGACAGTGGCTGTGCCCTTGAGACTGGGGCTGCCCCGGTCAGCTGCCACAACCTTCAACTCATAACTGTCCCTCTGTTCCCGATCTAGGGATGTCTTCACCCGGATCTCTCCATTTTCGGGCGAAATACTAAAGAGACCCTGAGCAGCCGGCTCAGGCTCCAGAGAGTACACCAGTTCTGCATTAGAGCCAGAGTCAGCATCACTGGCAGTGACCTCAGCTACGACTTCACCGGGCTTGTTGTTTTCTGGGAAGGAAACCTCAGTGACACTCTGGGTGAAGACAGGTGCATTGTCATTGATATCTACCACCTGCACCTTGAGGGAGTTGGTACTGGAGAGTGGGGGGTTGCCAGAGTCCACAGCCACGATCTCAATGGTGTAGTCCTTGACCTTCTCATAGTCCAGCGGGGTGGTGGTCTGCAGGAAGTACTTCTTCTTGCTGTCACTACCTGTCTCGCTGGCTTGGCGGAGCTGGAAGGGCACATCACCTGCTACCACACAGGTCACAGCTGCATTTTCTCCCTCGTCTCGGTCAGATACCTGTACCAGGGCCACAGCTGTCTCTTCTGCCACATCCTCTGAGATGTTCGCCATCCCATCTTGATGGGTCACAAGCCCTATGCCTCGGATCTCAATGGTCGGGGCATTGTCGTTCATATCTTTCACAGTTACGACCACCTGGGCACGGGCACTCTTTGGGTTGGCACCTCGGTCCTTGGCAAGAACTGAGAAGCGCAGGGTGCTTAGGTCCTCACGGTCCACGGGGCCCTGGACAGTGATAAGCCCAGTGTTTCTGTCCAGGCGCAGAAGACGCCTTACCACTTCAGGCGCCTGGTGGAATGTATAGTCAATCTCAGCGTTTGCACCTTGGTCTGAGTCATTGGCCTTCACCTATAGGATAGGAGCAAGAAATCCGGAGAACAAGAAAGGGTTATACAGAGATGGCCAGTGAAAAGATGTCTGTGAACAGTGAAAACAAGTATATCAGAAACAACAAATCCAACTGAGCTGGAGATATAGCTCAGTAGCACAGCATCTGTCTGGCAAGTGAGGGGTCATGAGTTCAATACCTGGTACCAAAAAACCCCAAAAACAACAACAAAAAACCAACCAAATTCAACGGAGTGCCTTTTTTTTTTTTTTTAACCAGGGGTTGAACTCAGGCCTTTGCGCTTGCCGGGCAAGTGTTTATTCTACTGAGCCATCTCCCCAGCCTCCTAAGTGCCTTTCCAAAAGCAAAATAGGTACTGTCTTCTCCTGGGTCTTGTCACTCTGGCAGACCTTACTAACCTATTTTCCTGGATAGCCCAGATGCAGCCTGCAAATCCTCAGCCACAATACACACCCAGTGGAGATGGATCAGAGCAGGGTTAAAGTCCACATCACATTTCTGTTCTGGTCCAACCCAGCATGGGGATGAAGAAAAACTGGCAACAAGGTAAGCTCTTTCACTCAATCAAACTGGCCTTCAACCCTCTAAAGGTGGGCACTTGTGTAAGCAACAGCATGGGTATGTATGTGTACATATACCTTTGTGTGTGGCTGTGTCTTTAGGGGTTGTTATGCATGAATGGAGATGTACAGGCAGAGGGGATTTCTTTTGAAAGCGGCCAGGTAGGGATGTGGGTCAGAGGAAGCACTCCCAGTCAGGCCCAGCCACTGCTCTGTCAAACCGGGGAAACCTGTTTTAGCAGCTCCTTCAACTGCTGGCTGGCAAAGGCACCAGTGTGAAGAATCTGGCCTGAGCCTGAGGCTGAGAGGGAGGAGTTGGTGCAGGCCACAGAGCCTGCTGGCAGCGGGCTGGGCTCCCAGTATCAAACAATGAACTGTCTGTCCCTTTGCAGTGGGCACACCCTCCCACGCTCATGCCGACGCACTGGCCCTAGTCTATACAAACAGGGTGGTAAGAGGGCAATAGGAACCAGGTGCAACCGGCCATGAGATACAATGCATCAGGAAGAAATGGAAAGGCTGGATTAGGTCGCTGCTTGAAAGCATGTCATGCAGGGTAAATGTGAGACACAGGCATACTTCGGCA
The DNA here is from genome assembly GCF_000260255.1 of Octodon degus. Classification (NCBI taxonomy): domain Eukaryota; kingdom Metazoa; phylum Chordata; class Mammalia; order Rodentia; family Octodontidae; genus Octodon; species Octodon degus. The sequence goes on along the minus strand of NW_004524761.1, from coordinate 3,675,967 downwards.
GTCTCTGGTGGAGCAAAACAGAAATCTTGGGTTCAAACACCAACTCTACTGTTTCTCAAATGACCACATGAGTCTGGGTCAGGTATTTAACTATCCCAAGCCTCAGTTTATAAATGTGTAAAAAAAAAAAAGAATAATAATAGAATTTATTTCACAGGATTATGGCGAGGATTAAACGGGATTACGGGAAAATGCCTACCAATGTCTAGCACATGGAAAGTGCTCCCTGAATAGTATTCATTTCTCCTTTTGTCTATCCATCTTCCTATCCTTCTTTCTACCTACTCATCCACCCATCGATCATCCTGTCTGAAAAGTCTGAGCAGGCTAGTGGTCTTGTAAATGAAAGCTTGTCTTTTTTCCTTCTGTGTGACAGGAATTTCTTCTGTACCTGCTAGGGATTTTTCCACAGAGAAACTTCTGGGCAGGGTTTCTCAGGAACCCTGGTGCTCATTCCTATCTGTGAGGGCCAAACCTTCACTATTTCTCCTACGGAACTGCAATTTCTGTCACCAGCTGTCCAGATGCTCTCCACTGTCTTTGTTTCTAGATTGACTTCTTATCTGCCTCTACCTATCTGTCTTTGTCTCTTTTCCTCTTTCTATAACTCTTGGCTTCTGTCTATCTGCTTCCCATCCCTTGCTCAGTTCTGATCCTGCCTCTTCCACTGCCAGGTCTCTCCCACCCTCTCTTTTCACCTGTCGACCTCTTAAGCTATTCTCTCTCTCTCTCTCTTTTTTTTTTTAACATTTTTTTTCTTTTTGGCAGAAGCAGGGATTGAACTCAGACCCTTGCTCTTGCCAGGCAAGTGCTTATTCTACTGAGCCATCTCCCTGGCCCCTCAAGCTATTCTCTACCTTCTCCTACTACATCTCACTGGAGGACATAAAGCCATTACACACATAGGCTCTGAAACCAACCCATGGGATACAAGCAAAAAGATGAACTCTGAGCGTGTAGGTGTGGTATCATGCAAGTTTCTTAATATCTTAATCTCTATGGGCTCAGATTCTCATCTGTAAAATGCGGATAATGCATACTCACCTGGTACTGTAAGGACCAAATGATATAATATACATAGTGTGTTTAGAACAGTGCCTGGCACCTAGCTTATTATTATTTACCATCCCGACTATCTGTCTCCTTTACTTTTCTCAGCTTCTTTTCCAGATTCCAATCCACCAGCTTCTGAGAAAGATGGAAACACCCACCCACCCTTTCCCCAAGACCTAGGACGAAAGGGTCTCTCAGGCAGAGAAAAGGTGTCTAGGGCAGCTCAGTTCTTCTCAGCTCCCTCATATCAAAGACAGAGGCAGCTTCAGCTGGTGGGGAAGGAGAAAGGAGGGAATGGCCTGAGGCCAGTGCTGAGATGACAGTGGGAGATACACCCACCTGTCTGTGAGGACGCTTTCTTTGCTCCCTCTCAGGCCCCAGCTCCAGCAAGATGCCCAGCCTCTAGGGCAGTTCCCATGAAGATAGGTGCTGAGAATTCCACAGAACCAAGCGGCCCCCCACCGTCCCCTGTACTGTGCCAAGCACCCCACACCCATGGGTTCCCCATGCCTAGGGGAGGAGGCAAATGTAAACACCCAAGCGTGGCTTTTTAGAACTTGGAAGACATAACTGGCTACAATGATCTCATTTGACTTTGTTGGTAAGGGGCATGGTGAGCCTATGTCTCCCGTTCCAGGAAAATCCATCTGCCTAAAGAGAGCCCGACACTTGTTGGAAAGATATTCCCCTCTCAGGAGAGTTCTATCACATAAAATGTGGCTCACGCCCCACCTCAGCTTCCCTGGCTTTGAGAAGGTGCTCCCTGGACTTGGGCCCGGGCATGTGGGCATTTCTCAGAGGTTTCCCTTCCTTGCTCTGACTGTAGTGGGATACTTATTCAGAAGCTATGTCACTGTCATTTAAGTAGCTTGATAGTGAGAAATAATGCCACCAATTAGAGGGGAGGTGGTAAGATGGTCTGGCTGGGGCTGGGGAGAAGGGGGTCTCACCCCAGTATTTGGTATTTTTTTCCCCTAACTGAAAAGAACTCTCACTCTTTGGGGTGGGATCCTATTTCTAAATTTGAGTCAACCTGACAGTTAGAGGGGGCCTCTCACCTGGATGACTGAGTGGCCTATGGGACTGTTCTCAGATAGCTCAGCCTCATAGGTAGGCCGCTCGAACTTGGGAGCGTTGTCATTGGTGTCGAGCACAGTGACACGCAGCAGGGCACTGCTGGCACGTGGGGGGCTGCCACCATCCTGCACCCTGATGTTGAGGTCATAGGAATCCCGGCGCTCTCGGTCCAGGTTGCCCATCACAATGAGCTGTGGCTGCTTCTCCTCCTGGTCCTCGGCTACCTGCAGCCCAAATAGCTCCTGGGCCTCAGGCTTGGCTTGCAGCTCATATGAGGCCACGCCGTTGGGGCCAGTATCGCGATCGGTAGCCAGTGGGATGGGGAAGAGTGAGCCGATGTTCGTATTCTCGGGGATTGACAGAGTGATGACCGGTGAGGAGAAGTTGGGCGTGTTGTCGTTGATGTCCTGTACCTCTATCTGGCCCTCTAGCAATCGGGGGCTGCCATTCTGCATGAGGTCCGTGATAGACACCTCAAACTCCAGGATGCAGGGCTCACCAGGGAGCTGGTTCTGGCATTCACGGAGCCCCTCACGGTCAATGGAGGTCTCAGTGGTGAAAATGTCGCCTGTCTTGCCTTCCACTCGAAGATATGGGGCACCTACCTCTAGTTTGTACAGGTGGCCCACATCTGGAAAACCATAGTCAGCTGCGAGGCTCCCAATGAGGGTGTTGGGTGGCTGTTCCTCCAGCACCTTGTACACTACCCGGGTGACCTGGCCTGCAGATGGAGCCAACAGGAGCAACAGGACCAGCAGCAAGGGGGGCAGCAGCAAACACCGTCCCCCAGGGCCGGGGCTGGGCCTCAAGAGCCCCATCCTGGCACGTTTCAGAATCAGGAGGGCTGAAAGGAGAAGAAAAAGAGAAACCATCAGCTTGAGGGACCCTAAGTGCTGTCAGAGCTGGCCCCCTCTTTTCCCTCTACCATCTATATGCTATTATTCCACAAAGAGTCAGCCTCAGCCCAGAAACCCAATTCAAGAACCCAGAGCCCAGCTTCCTGAGTCTCACCCACAGCAGGGTGTAGCAGCTGTGTCTGGCCCAGCTGGAGGAGCTGGTAGGAGGCCTGTCAGGTCTGGAGCAGCGCCCGCCCATGCAACGCCCTTACCACCTGACGTTCCTGGGTCCCAGCCCTTCCTCCTTCCCTCCCTCCCTTCTCACAACTCTGCCGCTCTGGCTCTGCGCTTTGCCCAACACATCCTTCTCACCAGCATCCTGCCTTAGTCACCCATGGTAATTACCCTGATACTGAGATAGAGAGCGGGAACAAGACGGGTTAGGCCTTTCACACCCCCAGCTGGAGCCCCTGTCAGCCCATCCTGGTAGGAAAAGAGATGCAGGTACCCAGGGTCATTACTGCTCACACTGGGTCCACTCAGATCAGATCAGCTGGATCGTTAAGGGAAGAGGTCTCCCTCTCTCTCATTTTTTTGGACACAAAAACATTTTGGTGTGTAATCCAGGCTGGTCCTGAACTCATTAACTCATTAGGTGGCTTGCACTGGCCTCGAACTAGTGCTGATCCTCCTGCCTCCACTTGCTGAGTGCTGGCTTACCAGTGTATACCACCACACCGGCTGTCTTTTTCCTCCGAGATGACAAGGCAGTGCATCTGAATGAGGTACAGCATCTGAAATTCCCTCTGACAATAATCATCCATAGTATCCCCTGTTCTCCACGCCCCGGGAGAGCCAACTTGAATTGGACACCAGTCAAGGCTTATGAAAATAGCTGAGGTTGAAGAGTAGGTGTCAGCCTCCCCAACTTCCCCCACAAACACGTGCCTTGGACCACACGTGCCCATGAGCACACTCGTACAGGAACAGTTCCCAGGGCTCCTCTCTTCTCTGCCTGTGGCCATGGGCTGGTGCATGGAAGGAGGCAGTAGAGGTCAAGACTGGGGTCAGGACCGTGGTCAGGGCTGGCCCTCAAATTGGTTTTGGGAACTGCCCTGGCCTGTCCTCCGCAATTAGGAGCCCAGCAGGTCTAACTAGGACCGAGCAGGGATGACACCACCAGCCTTCTCCTGACCCCTCCCCAACCCCCACTCATACATTCGCTGGGCTCCAGAGGTCACGTGGCTCCTATTTGCCCTCTCCTTACATACAGCCAGCTGCCACTGCACTTCTGCTTTTCCTTTCCCACCCCTAAGTCCCTCAGTTAGAGCTCTGCAGGCCCCAGCCAACCCCAAGGTGCACCCACAGCAGCTGTCACCTCCCCACCAGGCTATCCACTTAACCCTAGCCAGACCTAAGGTCACCTACGTCCCAGTCGTGGTTATTCCCTCTATCCAACAGAACCATGACCAGCCCTTCTTCTATCCAAATCCAGAGTCTCTGGCCCAGTGTTTTCTGTGGAGTCTCCAGTTTCAGTCTGTTTTCTGCACTTCCCCTCAGTGGGCCTGAAATACTGCCCCCCTTCCCACACAAGCCCTGTCACTGACCACACCCATCCCTCTGAAGGGTTCTGCCCCCTCCCCAAAGTCTCTCCAGCCCACAGTGACCTCTTCTTCCTCCAACTCACAGCCACTTATTGTCTGCTCCACACTGAAGACAGTGACTCATGGGCTGCCTGGGACACCACCCACCTGTTGTGCAGGTCCAGTGTTGCGTACCTACTGTCTCCCCAGGCAGATGCCAAGTGTCCTGAAGGAAGAGGCTGGACTTTGCACATACCCTCGCCCCCACCCCCACACAGCTCCACAAAGCTGGGCACGTGGTAGCTGCTCACTCATGCATTCAATGAATGCTTATTGGGCACTAACCGTGTACCAGGCTCTGTCCCAAGCACCAGGACACTGCAGTCAAGACTGGCCCAATCTGTCACGACAATGGCTTTAGCTCAATGGCTAGCTGTTAGTTTTGCTGGATTGTCTCTGGACCCCCTTGATATATGTAAGGCAGCAGAGTAGAGAAAAGTCAGGGTTGCAGCATGGCACAGTCTGAGGGAAACTCCAGCAGCCGACTTCCTGGCTCCATGATAGAAGCGAATGATGCAGAACATCAGTTTTCTTATCTGTAAAATGGGGATAATGCTATCTATATTCTAGAAGGCTTGAGATAATTTAGGCTAAATGCCTGACACAATTTAGGTATTTAACAAATATTCCCTCAAAACACAGCATACATTGCAGCTATGGGCCTGTTTGGAAAATTTGCTAATATCTGTCTTTTTTACAAGACAGTGAGCCAAAATTGCAAGGAGCTTCACTGTGTTTGCATTTTCAGGAGGTAGCAATGCAGCTGGGGCATAGTAGACAGTCAATAAATACTTCTTTTTTGATCTTCCTGCCTCAGCCTCCCAAAGGCTGGGATTACAGGTGCAACCCACCAGGCCTGGCAATAAATAGTTCTTGAGCAACTGTGATTATCTTAGTACCTTGATTTTAACCCACCTAGCGCTTGCTGTACGTCACTGCTAGTTTACTTATTTACATGTCTCACTCCACTAGGCTAGCAACAAGCTGAATAAAATGTAAATCTTTACTGGGTGTGGTGTTGCATGCCTGTGACCCCAGCACTTGGGAGGCTGAGGGAGGAGGACTGCCTTGAGTTCTAGGCTGGCCTGAGCTCCATACCAGGGCCCTGGCTCAACCCACCCTCCCATAAGCCTTCTCCACTTTAGGCTAACAGTAGACCCTCAGCAAATGCTCATTAAAGGTATGGGCTTCTTACACAAACTCCAAATGCTTTGTCTTCCCCATGCAGGCTTCTCCAAACCGAGGCCGCTCCCTGGCTACTCCTTAGCACCACAGTACTCGATCTGTATAAGGCCATTATCAGATTAGTGTGTGGGTTTATTCTCAGCTCCAACCTTCATCTCTTTAAAGGAAAGGAGGATTTATCTGATGTTCCATTTGGATCCTCCAGCCGCCTCCCCTCTACCTGTGCCTACCTGTGCAGGTCTAGTACAGGGCTCATCTTACCACACCAGCATGAACTCAAAACACAACCCCAAAGGACTGTTTAAAAAAAGCCCCATTTCCATCTGGAGACCTTGTAGGCCACCACGCTGCTCTGTACACACAACATGAGCTCTTTGTGCTCCCTGATCCTCTGTAAATTTTGTCAGGGTAAAAGTTACACAGGAAGCTCACTGGATTACCCTAGACCCAGTAAAATAGGAAATACAACAGAGCTCCTAGCCGCTATGTCCCCCTCTAGAACAAGGATAGCTTTGCTGTGGGGGGCACATTTTTTATTAAGAAATTTATAAAACTATCATACAAATTTTTTTTTGCCAGAAAAAAAATGTCTGCTCAACAAATTTTGGCTTCAAATTTAGGGTTCATGGTCTGGCAAAGCCAGAATGACTTTGATCTTGTTGCCACTTCAAGAGCTACAAATCAAACCCATATTTTGAGGTTCCCTTCCCATCTCAGGGCCTAACCCCGCCAATCTCCGAGGCAGCACCCTCACTACAGAACCCCCCCATCCTTCTTTCCATCACTCCTAGGCAATTAGCTCTAGCCAGCAGGAGACGAAGGACTAATAAGGACTAAGACAGTCATCTCCCAAAGGGTAAAATTCAAGACAAGAAGTGGGTGGGGTTGGGGAGAGTTGTCCCTGGAGGTTACAGTAGTATGGGAGAAGCCACAGTAGAGATAGGGTTGTCCAAAGTGGGGGGAAGGAGGCTGGGGAGATAGTTCAGGGGCATAAATGCCTGCCTGGCAAGCACAAAGTCCTGAGTTTGATCCTCAGTTAAAAAAAAAAAAAAAAAAGTAGGGACAGGACTTGTGGAAGGGTTAGACCTTGAAGCACCTGGAGAACTCACTCTCTCTCTCTCTCTCTCTCTCTCTCTCTCTTCTCTCTCTCTCTTCCCTCTCTCTCCTAAAAGGATTATCTGGCCTCACCCTTAGGATTTTTTATTAGAAAGCTGGACCTGGAGAAATATACAGGGCAACCAACACAAAGGCCCCAGCCAATCTCCGAAGGAATTTAAGATAAACCAGGTTCACTGAGTTATGAGCCTGAGACCCTGCAAGCCACCATCAGCCTCATCATGATGGTCACTCACTGCCACCATCACCCAGCAAAGGTTTTCCCACCTCCCAGGCTGTAAGCCTCTGAAGAGGAGGCTGTTTATTATTACAGCCCCTCCCATTTTAGACATGATCAAATTTAGACTCAAAAAATGTTTATCGACCTAGGTGGAAGAAGTAATAAGAAGAGCCAGGATCTGAGAAACAGAGTGCCTCTTCACACCCAAGAGCCTGGGTAAAAGGCTGAATTCAAGGGAACCTATGGAAATTCCTGGGATGGGCCAGGGGGCAAAGGGAACACAAAGGCCTGGGCTTCCAGCTGCATCGAGGCCTCCCAGAGTATCGAAGCTCACCCAAAGGTCCACAGAAAGTCATGTGGCCGGCCAGAAGGAAGCAAGAACAGCGACTCGGCCCCTCCCTGTCCTTGCCCCCACACTGTGAACTTTGTCCCCAGCAGTTGATTCTGGGAGTTGTTAGTCTGAGGCTTAGTCTCAGGTGGCTGCCTCTGAGAGACGAACCACCTTATCTGTGCTTCTCCAGTTAAGTCTACCTTCTTGGGCAAAGGCACCTTACCTCCACCCAGCGACAAGGGTGCCCACACCCTGACAAGCCACAGCCTACACTGGAACAGGCACAACCACCCATCTCCCTTGGTCTGAGAACGGAGGTACAGAGGTGAAGTTTTAACCAGTACCTTCACTTCCAGACTCTGCATGTGCGTGTGTATGTGTCACACACACACACACAGAGAGAGAGAGAGAGAGAGAGAGGATGTGTGTGTACACACCAAGGTCCACTTCTTGTTGACTACCATTGCAGGAGAGCTATCATTGCCCCAGTGACCAGTTCAATTCCAAGGCCCCACCCTCACCCCAGCACTATTACACAACAGCCTCTGCTGCCAGGGTACAAAACACCAAGCAACAAAAGGAATGAATGGCTAGTTTCTGAGAGCCTGAGAATGGAGGGGAAGCCAGGGGCTGTGCACAGGGTGGGGCTGTTCCGAGGCCTCCCATAGCAGAAGCGCCTAGACTTTGGTTCATCTTCCTTCTCTTCCACAACCCTCTATTTGCCTGTGTAGGCTTCTCAGAACTGAATTTTTGAGCCAGATTGCTCATTCTATCAATTCTTAGCTGTGTAACCTTAGCCAAGTTAATTCATTTTTCTGAACCTGTTTCCTTGCTACAAAATGGAAATAATAAATTCTGCTTCTTGAAGATATTGGGAGGGCCACGGAGATGGCGCAGTGGAATAAGTGCTTCCCTGGCAAGCACAAGGGCCTGAGTTCAATCCCCGGCTCCGCCAAAAAAAAAAAAAAAAAAAGATATTGGGGAGGATTATATGAAAGCTAATGCATCTGAGGTTTACACTTTATGTGGTAAAGTACATGTAGGTTTAAAAGTCTTCCAACCTGGGATAGAGCATTTTACTCAAAGCATGGGGCACAAGGTAGGTGTTGGTTGGTTTAATGGTCAAATGAACTAATCCCCTAACAGCCAGCAAGTCCTATGAAGGCAAAGGTGGTGTGTACCTTACTACTGCATTCTCACCACCCACGTGGGTTCCGGCAGGTGGAAGCTGCTCAGTACCCTGTTGAATAGAACTCCTCTCTGCAGCACCAGGCATCCATGCGCACAGTAGGGGCAGTGCTCAGCTCTATCACAGGGCCTCCTCCTTCCCCACCTCCCCTCACCCAACCTTGATTTCGTCTCTCTAGAAGCTCCTCCTCATCCTGATAGGTCCCCTTCCTGGCCCCTCTACTCCATTCTTACCGTTGGTGCTCACTGTCTCTTGCTCAGCTCTCTGCAGAAGCAGCTACAGCAGCAGTCCCTCTTTTAGGAGGACCAGCAAAACACCCCTTTCCAGCTGAAGTCCCTTCTGGAATTGGGAATTAGGGGTGGAAGGGGCAAGGAGAGACTCAATGCAGCCAAACCAGACTGAGCCCAGACTTCCTCCCTGCTCACCCTGCCCCCATCCCCCGTCTGCCCTGCCCTGGCCACCTCTCGGGGGCTCTTCTCAACCTCTCCCCTGGAGTCTGCCCCATGCCACTCTAGTTACTTATTCTAGCTCTTAGTTCGCTCAGACCCCAACGTCAAGATACCTCCGCTTTCGGGAGGCCCCTTTCCTGGCAGCTCCAGAGCACTGCCACAGAAGGAAGGCGCCCTGAGTGCTCTGGCACCAAGTCCTGGCCTCTGTCGGCGCAAGCAGCCCCAGTCTGCACCGCCTTGGTCAGAGGGCTCTTAGCATACACCCAGCGCGCGGAGCATCTCCTCCGAGGACGCGAGAGTGAGTGTGTGTGTGTGGGGGGGAACGGCGGTGCCCCTAAGGTTTGGCTGGAGCCACCTCCACGCCAGTGGCTCCTGGCCTCCTGGAGCCCGGGGCAAGGCGAGACTGACGCTTCGTGTAGTGAGAACGTGCCTAGGCAGCCGGCTACTTGCGTCCCCCGCTTCCCAGACAGCCGCGGGGAATCCCTGCTCCCCAGCATCTCCGGTCTCAGCCGGCCAAAGGTCCCCCGCGAGCCGGCGCCAGCGAGAGCCACGCAGCGGGCGCCGGGAGGGGGTTGGGGAGGAAGCCGGCGCCGGAATCACAAAGCCACGAGCCTGACCGGGCGGGGACATTCTCTTAAAACCGATCCTCTCGCGGCCAGAGCTAAGGGGTCCTGACCCGGTACTCAATCCTCAATGGCTGCAGCGTTGCTCCCAACCTCTCTAGCCAGAAGGCACAGCCGCTGGCCACTGCTGGAGAAACTGAGGCCAGTTTACACGAGGGCAGCCAAGAGAAGGGGTGCGAGAGCAGATCACCCACAAAATTTGTTTCTGCACATACCACATCTCCTTTCTGGCCTCTGCACGGGCCTTGCCTGTGCACAAGACTGCCCTGCAGTGGGGACCGAGCCTCCAGGTATGAGGCGGACCCAGGTGTGCAAAGGACTCAGCTGTCTAGGAAAACTCAGCTAAATGGCCTGACAAGGGTCGCAAACACCGCCTAGGGTTGTACACTTCAAAGGACCCAGGGCCCAGAGCCCCAGGGAGCGGTGTGGCGCGGCCTGTCAGGGCCAGGCTGGTTCCCGGAATACCCGGCCGGTACCGCCAGAGAGCAGGTGGGGGAGGCGCCCGCCGGGAAGCCGGTCCGGCCGGCCCCGGGGCTACTGCGGAGCGTATTATTTACAATAATAGTGTAACAGTGTAGCGAATAGGGTGACCGGCACTTGGAGCTCTCTCCGGCGACCCGGGCGGCTTCCCCCAACGGAATCTCGCCTCTGATCTCCGAACTAGAGGGGCAGAGTGTATTTGTGTGTATGCTCTGCGGGGTGTAATGTGACACTGTTAGTGTAAGGTGTGTGACACCAAATGTTAAGATGTGGGAAGCAGTGGCCAAAAGGCGATGCTGTAGGTGCCTTTTACTGTGTTTGGGTGTATGCCATCAATGTTTGTGCAGACACTAGGTTGTGACTGCCTGTGTAGTCCAAGGGGACAAGCAAGACCCTGCGGTGTACTTGTGTTCCAGCCAAGGAGTGGGTCACATAATTTATGCTAGGGTGTGTTCTTTAAGGAGTGTGTGCAGGGGGCACTCGGCAGCTGTGGCAGTCGTATATGAGAACACGGGGTCGTGTTTGTGGGTCTCCGCTGCCTAATGTTACACCCGGTTGTGTTGCTGCTCTTTATGGCCATGAGTTCTGAGTCTCTGCTGCTGATTGTGCAGACGCTGAGGCAGATTCTGAGCTGGTGACGGAGCCCCAGTGGGCGCTCGTGTGCGGGAGGTATATGTCTATCTTCACATATGTACCGATGTATGTATGCGTGTGTATGTCGGTAGTATGGTCCTCCAGGTGCCCGTGGAGAGCTGAAAGCGCCTGAGTGAGCAGAGCTATTCGCCCAACAAGTGTGTGTGTGTGTGTGTGTGTGTGTGTGTGTGTGTGTGTGTGTTGCTGTGGGTAAGGTTCCCTGCCTCAGGAAGCCCCCCACCAAACTGAAGGCCGCGCGCTTCCCCCAAGCCATCTCCATCCCCCGCGCGCCTGGAGTCTCCTCATCCCCGTGGCTCCAGGCGCCTCGGTGGGCGACACGAGGGCTGGGGTCTGGCTCAGCACCTCCTCCCCTCCGGATTTCTTGCTGTGGACCTTGGAGCCCAGAGTGCCCGGGTCACAGCCGCGCTCGTGTCCCAGCAGCCCCTGCCCCCGCCCCCGCCCCGGGCATGGCTGGGCCCCCGCGGCCTCGCTCCGCCGGGCACCCCTCCCTCGGCTCCGCCGGCCATGGCCGCCCAGGGCCCCGAGCCGCAGCCGCCTCTACGCCACCGGATCCTTACCCGCCTCGGGCCAGCACCGGCCGCCGGCCACGCTGTCCATGAGCCGCCGCTGGCCCCGGCCCGGGCTGCGGCTCGACGCGGCTGGGGCTGGCGCTGCGGTTCGGCTCCGGCTCCGGCCGGCTCTAGGCGCAGCAGCCCGGCGGCTTCGCGTCCGCGCCGCGCTCCCGCTCCCCGAGTGTGTGAGGTGGCGGCGGCGGCAGAGCCAGCAGAGAGCGGAACGCACAGCCCGGCCCGCCCCCTCCTTCTCCTCCCCCTCCCTCCCGGCCCGCACGCCCGCCTCCCGCCCGCCTCCCCGCCCCCCTCCGGCCGGGGGTGGAGCTCCCGACCGCTCGGGTCCCGCGGGGAGGGGGCCCTGAGCACAGCTCCCGAGCCAGGACCCCTCCCTTCGGCCGTCTCCCCATTGCCCTGGGCCCGATTGCGCGGATCCCCTCCTCCTCCGCTCCTCACCTTACACTTATCCCACCGAGCCTCCATGTAGCACCCCTCCCGAATTCCCCTCTGGGTCCACTCAAACACCTGTCCCCCCCCACTCTGGCCCCTGGGAAGAGGAGACCGGGAACTGACTTCCTTACAGCATTCTCCCCCGAGCACCTACCCCTCAGATCCACCCTCGTCCCGCCCGGACCCTCGAATCGCGCCGTGTCCCCCTTCCCCGCCCCGCGCGCTCGGGGAAGTCCACCCCTCCCCCCCCCCGGCCGAAGCCGCAGAGCGGTCAGCCTCGGTGGCCGCAGCGAGCCCTGGGGGTGGGGTTGTAGAGGGGTCTGTGGGGGTTGATTGAACCCAGGGGCTCTAGAGCAAGAAGGGGGATATATACAAGTATAAAGATGAAGTGACGGCGCCTGAGCTCAGGCTACTCTGGGTCCCCTGGTCACCTGTCCTCACGGTGGTGTACTGCTGTGGCCACCCACATTTACTGGCGACATACAACACGTTCATATAGAGCCACACGGGTCCCTGTCTTGCGAGGCCGAGCGGTGTCACGGCCTGTGCCACACACCTCCCAGTGCAGTGCCACACGCTCCCAGTCACACGCAGTGTCTCACACACGCCAGTACTCGGTTTCTCGCTCAGCTCTGGCTCTCTGGCACCATCTAGAGGTAGCTGAGCATCTTGGGAACTTCCTCCTGCATTCTGCGTTTGGTACCCCAGGCTGTCAAGTACCCCAATTCAGTAGGACCCTCTGCGTGCTCTCTATGGACCCAAGGGGTGTTTAGGTCAGAAGAATGAGGAAAGATGTCCGTAGCAAGGCCTGGGGCTGGGTGTGGAGAGGCCCTCATTACACATGCCTGCCCCAACACCTGAGTCCTTCCTGCCTTCCATTTCCCCACTCTTACCACTCTTTTCTACTTCTTTGCTTCTTTTTCTGCTTCCTCTTCCCAGCCCTGATCTCTCCTCATGGGACTCTTTTCAGGGTAATTGTAAGATTTGTGTCTAGCTAAAGGGCCCTGCCCAAGATCTCTCCCAAAGCAGCACCCTGCCCCCAGTCTGGACTCCTTTTCTGGCCTGGACCCTGTTCTGGCCTGAACCCTGTTCTGGCCTTCACAGTGTGAGTGTGTGTGGTGGGGGTCTGTTTGGGAGATGAAATAGGCCAGTCAAAGGAGAATGTGTGCTGCAAGTGGCTTCCCCTCCATCCTCTGCAAAGCTCATGCTTGCCCCATCATCGAGCACAGTTCTAAGGAGGGAATCGGTGGTCCAGAGAGAAGAAATCTTCCACATAAAAACTGCCCCAGCCTCCCTGCCCCCAGTGTGTGCCTGCTGCCCATTGCAGCAAATCCTCCCCAGACTGCTTGCTGGGAGCCACTCAAAGGCTCCTCTGTTCTCTCCCCCCTTGCTCAGGGCTGAGCAAGATCAGCAGCCAGCAGCGGAGCTGGGCAGGAAATGCTAATCTCCCAGATGTTCTCCTCCATCCTCACCGCTCCACAACCATCAAACCCAAATTCTCCACAAAGTAGTTGGAGCAGACCTGAGGCAGGGCAACAACAGCAGGGTGTGCCTATCCTTCTTCCATGCTTCCCACCCCTTCCTGCCCCAGCCGCCAGGCTGGGCTCTAGAGTGACCTGAGTTGGGGCAATGTAGGTATGGGTATTGGGAAAGAGGGCAGGCAAAGGAGCTGGGGCGAGGAGGCTGGTTGTGGATTAAGGGAGGTGGCATCTAAAGAGGAGAGAAGCCAGGCTCCTGGTCCTATACCAAACTGGGAGGAGAACCAGTTGGCAACTGGAACACTGAGGAAGCCTCGTGAACCTGACACAACTAAGATTCCAGCTGAGACTGTCTAGAGCACAGAGCCTGGGCGATGCTAGGCATGGGAGTCGGTGGAGGATGCTTGCTCTGATATGTTTGTAACTAGAATGAACTGTCAGCAAGAGGACTGGGGTACTGTAGGGCCCAGAACTGTAACAGAAAGGTTGTTGCCTTGGATTGCATCTGGGACAGTTACAATGCTGTGTTGTGGTGTGCCTAGAACACAGCCAGATAATCTGATCACCTGTATAATCAGATTACAAGCCATGTGTCATGTGCACGTGTATGTGTACGTGCATGTGAGCATATTAAGGCAGGGCTTACATGAAATACCATTGAGCCTGAATCTGTGGGCATGAGGCTGGCACTCCTGAGACTGGTTATAGCTGAGAAGCTACTACGTTATGATATAGTTGGGGCTGTGGCCAGATCCATCGCCTAGATCCTAGGAGATAAGAAGCTGTTGCCAGGAGCCTGTACCTGGGAAGCAGGCAGTTACCTGGAACAAGAGCAGAGCTACTATTGTATATAGGACTGTAGCTAGACTGCTATTGGTCCTGAAGCTACAGCTGTGATGACAGCATACTGGGGATTGGCTATAGCTAAGATGCTGTTGCCCAGGATTGTGGTTGGGCTGTTCTGGTGTGCAGGACTCTGGATGGGATGCTGTTACGCCTGCAGCTATGGCTCTGAAGCTCAAGTATAGCTGGGAAGCCATTTCCTGGTAATATGGCTGGACCACTGTTGTATGGGGGCTGTCGCCGAGACTCTGTTGTCTAGGAGATGAGAAGCTGTGCTCCGAGATGCTGTTCTGGGAGGCAGGATGCTACCTGCGATGGGAGCTGATCTGCTGTGGGCGCTGATCTACAGTTGTGATGAGGATGGTCCCCGAATGGCTGTCGCTGGGTGTGTGACTGGCTGGGTGGGGGAAACCAAGTGAGTCCTGCCTTGAGGTCTGGGAGATGCCAGAAGCCCCAGGCTGGGCGGAGGCTGCTGCTCTGGGGAGACCTCAGCAGCTGCTGTGCTGTGGAGCTGGGAAGCCTGTTTTCATTACTGTTTTAACTCTTTTTTTAACCTTGTTTTTCTCTCTGCTGCACTTTCGCTCACTCATTAATTTTGGTATTTTTCTCACGGTGCCTCAGCCCCTGTCACGGCTGCCATGGTAACAGGAGGCAGTGTGCACAGTGCCAAAATATCTGATCAAAAAATAACCAAAATAAGCAAACATCAAGATGGCTGTGCTAGGGGCTCTGGTCAAAGGAGAGCCAATGGCTCAGATCCAAGAAAATCTAGGCTCCCAGGGGACCCCTTTAACTCCCCCCCCTTTCCCAGGGAAGCTTTGCTGAACCTTCTAATAACCTGGAAGGCCCCTTCCCAAGGGATTCTCACAGTACATTCTCCAGGACTCTGACATTTTCTACAGTCCCTAGCCAAGAGGCAGCTTTGCCCACGTGAAAGTGTACAGAGGGGATGAGGGCTTGGACCTAGTCTTCCTAGGAGCTGACAGTTGGTATCTAAGAAGTTCCCCCACTGCCTTAGCCACATAGGTCTGCGCTCGGCCACCCACCTGCCCTTCCTTGGGCTCTCCTGTCTTCAGTTTGTTCCCCTTTCTCTAGCAGCCTCCACTTGGCCACTTCCATTTCCCTCTTTTCTAAAAAACTTATTTTTTAATTTTTAATTTTTTTTTTTTTTTTGCGGAACTGGGGTTTGAACTCAGGCCCTTGCCAGGGAAACGCTTATTCCACTGAGCCATCTCCCCGGCCCCTGTCTTTTTGAAACAGGGTCTCACTATGCAGTTCATGCCGGCCTAGAGCTCATTTTGTAGCCCAGGCTGACCTCAAACTCACGATGATCCTCCTGCCTCAGCCTTCTGAGTGCTGAGATTACAGAAACGTACCACCATACCTAGCCTTTCCCTCTTTTTAAAGCCCAGAATCCTTGATGGGATGGACAGAGGGGAAGAAGGTGCCAACATCTATGCCTGCCCTGTCTCCACTGCTCAGAGGAGATGTTAGGGAGGTGGTCATAAAAGCACTTGATATCCCTGGGCCTCTGGCCACCTCTAATTACCTGCCTAGGAAGATCCCAAGCATCACTGAGCACTCACACCCTACTGGCTTCCCTTCCCATTTCCTATGTGCCCACTAGTTCCTGGGAGGCTGCCCCTCTAGTGGAATGTCCTC
The DNA here is from genome assembly GCF_000260255.1 of Octodon degus. Taxonomy (NCBI): domain Eukaryota; kingdom Metazoa; phylum Chordata; class Mammalia; order Rodentia; family Octodontidae; genus Octodon; species Octodon degus. The sequence goes on along the minus strand of NW_004524761.1, from coordinate 3,660,130 downwards.
AGAAGGGGCAAGAGACATAGTGCCTCCTGTGAAGAAGGAAGGGTCAGAGCTCCTGGAACCACCTGCTTCCTCCCTCTTTGCCCATGGTTTGCCCTCTGAGGAAATCTGTCTAGATGTTTAGGGCCCTGGGAACTGGGAAAATGAAAAGGACCCTCAACTGTCTCAGTCCTATCACTCAGTTACATCTCTGCTCCCTGTACCATCTGCCTCCCCGCCCCCAGCAGTGAAAGTCTCACTCCCAGCACATCTCCACCCCCTTCTGAATTGCTAGAATCACCTCCTGGTCCTCACTTTCAATTCCTACCCCCCCTTTACCCCCACCCCCAGCAGTAGTGGCCTTGGCCTCCTGGCAGAGCCTTCCTAGCTGGTTTCCATAGAAACCTGGTAGGCAGTGCAGTGCAGGAAGGGAGTGAGACAGAAGCAGGAAAAAGGGACCAGGCCTCAGGGGTAGCCCCAGATAAAGGGACTTGAGCACTGAGAGTAGGCTGGGGGGAGATGCCTCATCCAAACAGAGGGTGGGAAGTGATCTGGAGAGAGGAGAACAAAGGTAGCAAAAACTCTCCCCATGCAGTTTATTCAGTGTCCTGAGAAGACAGAGAAGCATCACCTTCCCTGGCACAGCGAGGGGAGTTGCCTGTCCCCCCCACTCCTCTAAGCTGTTTCTTTATGCAGAACTGCCTGGTGGAGGTGAATCTCTTTCCAGAACTCACCAGTACAAGCCAGGGACCATGTGGGACCTTCCTTCCCCCATGAGGTCCCCACCCTCCAGCAAGTCCTGAGGAAAAGGCTGGGCAGCCCCACGATCTGGTGGCCGCCACTGACCCCTTGGCGTGCAGCGCTCAAAGGCCCCATTCATTTCTGGGGGCTGAAGGGGCCATTGTCCCCATGGGGCTGGTGTGGGGAGTGAGGGGGTCTCGACTCAGAAGGAAGGAATGTGTCTGGAGAAGTTGCCCTGGGGCTCCAGTATCAAGGTCCCCACCAGCTCTCCATCCAGACCCTTTCACAACCCAGAATGTTTTCCCCAGAAGCTCCCAGCAGCCTTTGTGCTTCTCCTGAGGGTGTGCTATGCAGGGGGGTGGGGAGGATGCAGCTTGGAAAGCCTCACCCCACCCTCTGTGCAGTGGGGAAAACCTTCACCAGGCCAGGAGCTGTCCAGCACCTCGAGTCCTGAAAAACCACTGATTTGGCTAGGTGCTATAGGACAAAGGGGCACCCAGGACCAACTCTAGTGGTTAAAAAAAACCTCTTTCCCACCCCAGACTAACACCCCAAGTCACACTTGGCTTGGGTGGGCTTGGATGAAGCTCCAGGAAATCCATCAGTGCCAAGAACTACCCAGGGAGGGTGCTGTCCTCTGCTCCATATGAACAAAACGAAGGATCAAAGACCATCAGGCCACGCCCCTGGAGCCCTGGCTCAGACCTGGGCAGGGAGAACCAGAGAGGCCAAACTGCCTCTCTCCCTGCCCCCAGCTCTCTCTGGGCCCCTGTTTCTGTTTGCCTCCCTCTCTCTTCCCTCCTCCTCATCTCTTTCCCTCCCTGCTGGGCTGGGGGCTGCTGAATTATCATTTCTCAGCTCTGCTAATGTGCTCCCTGCTGCGGGGAGGGATCATAATTCTGGGAGATGATTAAGTTTCAAATTGTTTTTCTTTGTGTTGTTGAAGATGAGGCTTTAATATGGCCCCTCCTCAGTTGGGGGGCCTTGCCCCATCCCTCCTCTCTTAGTACTCTCCTCACTGAGAAGGCAGGTCTGAGACAATCTCTTTTGGAGTCTCCTCTAAAATTCTGCACATAAGGTGATAAGGGGCGCAAGGGCCCTAGACCCTGGGACTCAAAGGGGAATACCTCTAATGCACTGGTGAAGAACACTGGTTTTGAAGTCAGACAAGTCAGAATGCAAATCATTTTATTTTATTTTATTTTATTTTATTTTATTTTATTTTATTTTATGGAAGGGTCTACAGGGTGCTCAGGGTCTCATTACAAGAGCGGACCCGAAGTGATCCACCTGTTTACAGCCTCCCAAGAGCTGGGATTACAGGCACATGCCACCACCTCTAGTCTCAATTGCTGTCTCAGTGCACCCCCGGGGCAGGGCCAGCATGGCAGGCTCGGGGATTGAACGCCCAGCCCCTATGCCTGCTTGCAGTTGCTTTAATCTGCTGAGCTTTTTGGCTGGCCCCAGAATGCAAATCTTGACTCTGAGTTACTTAAACTCTCTGAGCCTCAGCTCCTTCACCTGTTAAATGGGAATGCTAATAATTACCTTATAGAGCATTGTTAAGGTTTCAAATGTAATGCATTTTAAATGCTCAGGATAATGCTGGGCCTAGGGTAAAACTCAGCAAATGCTGAGTAAATGCTGGCTGTTACTACATACATTTGTTAGTCTGTCACCCTGCCTCTCACATTCTCCCTGATGCTGTTCTTCTGTTCTATACATGTTTATCTGACATCTACTGTTTTCTGGCCACAGAGATTGAGTTATCCAAAGGGCATGAAAGTTGCCTTTCTTGCTTACCTGCCCCTCAAACATCTCTTTCTTTACCTTGTTCCCTACTTTCAATTTAAATTTGTTCCTGTTATGCACATGCATCTCTGCCCAGCTCTTCCCCATTGCCACTCCATGCTTCTTTCTCTCTTCACAGGCTTATCACTGCACCTCGATCCTTATCTCCCTAACCCATGGGTATTTTTTTTTTTTTACCTTCTACATCATTCTGTATTTCCTTCGGGAGCAGGGGAAAGGGAGGTGAATTTTCAAACTAAGACAGGGAATTCCAGGTCATACTACATGTATGTGTAAAAGACATACACACACACACACACATACAAATTTACACTCAACATTGAGTGGATAGCAGAATTCAGAACTCCCACATTTGAACTGTATACTTGTCTGCCTATTCTCTTTATACAATTATATCTCAAACCTTTGAGATATAATTCTATTTTTTGCCTATCTCTCCATCTGTTCTGTCCATGACTCTATTTTTTTTGTTTTTTTTTGTATTTTTTTGAGACAAGGTCTCACTATGTATTGTGTGCTAGCCTTGAACTCGCTATGTAGCCCTGGCTGGCCTCAGAACATCAGAAATCCTCCTGCCTCACCCTTGAGAGTGCTGGATTTCAGGCATGTGCCACCATGCTTGGCACCTCTGTCTTTTTTTGTGGATTTATGTTATTTTAAACATATTTATTGAGATGTAATTGATATACAAATAACTGCAGACATTTAGTGAGTATAATTTGAAGAGCTGGCTATCATAGCTACCCTCTAAATGTTAGTGAGAGGCTGGTTAATGATAATATATTTTCATGTCTACTTAACTAGCACATAACTTTCACCATAATAGTGGTAGGGTTTAGAACATACTACTTCCAAATGGGACATCTTGTCAAAATAGGAAGGCCATTCCCACCTACTCTCTCCCTTCTTCCCTGAAGCAGTCCGCAATACCACTGACTGTCTTCCTTTTTTTCTCCCAGGAATAGGCTATAAAGCCCTTATTTATTTAGTTATTTATTTTTATGTATTTGGTACAGGGTCTCATTATACAGCTCGTACGCATAGTGATCCTCTTGTTTCAGTCTCCCCAGTGCTGGGTTTATAGGCATGTGTCACCACGCCCAGACTCAGTTGCTGGCTCAGAATGTGGTGCCTGGGATTGAACCCTGGTCCCTGTGCTTGCCTAAGCAGGCACTTAGTCCATTGAGCTATCTCACTGGCCCAAAGCCCTCATTCTAGAAGTATTCCTGGAGGACAGGAACATTCTTGTTCACAAAGGTAGAGGCACAAGAAGAATCAGGACAACTGGGCTGGCTACATTCCTCCAGTTCATTGGCCCCAGGCCATACTCCCTTTGTCTAAACATACTTCTGCAAGCCTGTCCACGCTTCATCAAACACAAGCATTACAAAGATATCATTTTTTTCTCCTTCTTTGGGTCTTCATTTTTTTCTTTCTTTCTTTCTTTCTTTCTTTCTTTCTTTCTTTCTTTCTTTCTTTCTTTCTTTTTTTCCCCTTTTTGGTGATTGTTATGTTTTGGCTTTTTGAGATAGGGTCTTGCTATGTAGTCCAGACTGGCCCCAAATTTACAATGATCTTCCTGGGATTACAGGCATGCATCACCACACCCAGTTTTTTGGTTGTTGCTGTTCTGGGACAGGGTTTCACATGTAGTTTAGGCTGGCCTTAAACTCATGGAGATTTCCCTCCCTCAGCCTCCTAAATGCTAGGATTACGGGTATGTGCCACCACACTTGGCCTGTGTCTTCATTTGTCTATAAAGCCTCTGACTTAAATTAAATGTATATTAAATAAATGTGTATGTCTTTCTTTTGTTAATCTGTCTATTGTTATAGGGAGCCAAGCCATAAATCTAATGATGAGTGAAAAAGGAAATAATTTGGCTGGGCATGCACTCCTGTAATCCCAGACATTTAGGAGGCTAAGGCAAGAAGATCCCAAGTTCATGGCCATCCTGGGCAACTTAGTGAGATTCTGTCTCAAAAAAAAGTACTAGGAATGTGGCTTGGTAGAGCCTAGCATGTCTGAGATCCTGGATATAATCTGTATACCTAAGACAGACAGACAGACAGACAGACAGACAGACAGACAGACAGACACACACACACACACACACACACATACACACACACAGAGGCATCTGATCACTCCAATACTGGCATTTTTTTCTTTCCGTTTCTACACGGAGTCATTTTACAACTATGCGAGTGCTTCTTTCATTGTGGGAAATAGAAACCATTATAGGTATTTTAAACTGGAGGGAATCTGATATAGGGAATTAGTGATTACAGTCATTGAAGAGACTTGTGGAAGGGCCTCCGGATACTTTGCCAGAAGAGATAGTATGTTTTCTATGTTTGGTAAGGCATGGAATCCAAAGGCCATCCCTGGAACTACTGATCTAGAAAACTCTTTGCCAGATGCTTGCCATCCAGAATTGGGAAGCAGAGATCAGAAGCTCTGGCTGCTGTTTCAGGAGAACCCCACTTCCCTGGGGAGCCTTCTTGCCAGCAAGGGACCCAGATTAGCAAAAGGAGGCCCTCTCTCCCTCCTCTCTGCTGCTGGTCCACATGTTCACCCGTGGGGAGAAAGTCTGAGAGATGCAGGCTCGCTCCCTAGTCTCTGTAACACGTTGCAAGACGGTAGCAGCCAAAGACGAACACCAATTGACTGTATTCAAGACTGACACAGGCCCTGCCCCTTTAGAAGCTCACCAACTAGAGGAGGTAACATCAGGATCAGTGCTAGTTGAAAGGAAGACCCAGAAAGTATTTGGTTCAGCTATGTTTCAGTGGCCTAAGTCAGGGACACAGTAATCTCAAAGTGACTCCAGACCTGATTTGCAGCTGTGGAGGTCAGCCTGAGAATTACTGGAGCCATGAAGCTGAAATTAGTGCATGGAACAAGAACAGAATGGAAGAGACTGTGACCCAACGTTGAAGACATGAAGTTCTCACTTCCTATGAGGAGTTGTACACAACAATCCAAGGCCTGGTGTGGAGTTGTGGCTTCTCCCCCGTGTGGACTGGTTTTGGATTGTGTGGCCCTGTGTGCCTTACTTGTCACCTGCTTCCAGACCATAATTCTGGGGCTGGGGAGATAGCTCAGTGGTCTAAGTGCACCTGTGGCAAGCACAAGGCCCCAGATTTGATCCCAGGTACTGTATGCCATATTGATCCCAAGATCCTATAATAAATAAATAAAGTATTTTTTTTAAAAAGACCATAATTCTCAAATGAGCCCTTGGGTTCACCACTGAGAGAGGAGAAGTCACAGGGAAAAGATTCAAAGTGGGTCCATCATTCAGACAGGAGGCCCAGAAGCCTAGGAATGTGTTGCTGGGGACTTTAAGGATCTGATGCTTTCCAGATGTTGATATGTGAAATTCCAGATGTTTGAGCATCTCTCCTCCCTCCTCTCTGACTCCAGGAATCAGGATCCAGGCCATTGTAGTTCTAAGACAGAAGAATGGCAATGTGTCTCCCAAGATCCTAACTGTATCTTACGGCCATTAAATGCTATGTTTATATCCGCCCAGTGTGAGAGTGTAGGGGCAAGGGATGGTCTGCATTTTCCAGAGGGCTTAAGTGGAATGTAGCATATCCTGTTGGCTAAAAGCTTCCTGGCTTGGTTGCTTCCTAGCTGTGTGGCCTTAGGCCAATTTACTTAATCTCTGTCTCTCTGTCTCTGTCTCTCTGTCTCTCTGTCTCTCTCTCTCTCTCTCTCTCTCTCTCTCTCTCTCTCTCCATCTTTTTTTAAGCGTTGTTTTTGTTTTTGTTTTGAGACAAGGTCTCACTATGTAGTTCAGACTAGCCTTAGGCTCACTACATAGCATAGGCTGGCCTCCAAATCACAGCTATTCTCCCACCTCAGCCCCTCAAGTGCTAGAATTACAGGCCTATACCACCATGCCTGGCTCTTCCTCCATCTCTAATATGGGAAGAACTATGTACTGAACTCACAAGATGGCTGATCTCTCTCTCTCTCTCTCTCTCTCTCTCTCTCTCTCTCTCTCTCTCTTTCTCTTTCTCTTTCTCTTTCTCTCGGCAAGGTCTTGCTATGTACTTCAGGCTGACCTTGAGCTTAGTGTGTAGGCCAGCCTGGCCTTGAACTCATGGCAATCCTCCTGCGTCAGCCTCCCAAGTGCTGGGATCACCACCAAGCTTGGCTCACAATATGGTTGAGAAGACTAACTGAGATAATTATATATAAATAGCTATAAAATGCTTGCCCAGTATCTGGCATATAGTAAGCTGTCAGTAAATGATAGCTGATAGTATTTCATAATTATTACCAATGCCATATCCTCAGCAACGAACTCTTCCATCTTACAGTGTTCCTCACATAAGGCTTGCTCTAGAACTATGAGCTCTTCATCAACTTCGGACAAGTTCAGAGTCAGACTAAGAAGTCCCTTGGGCCTGTTCCCTCTAGCTGAGAAGTCACTGCCTTACAACCCAGCGCCATCAAGCAAGATGCTGAGGTGCCACCATGGCAGGAGAGGAAGAGAGAGGCTGGTGGGATTTGGAGGCTGCTAGGCAGCTTCCCATCACTGTGATAAATGCCTGAGAAGAAACTTCAAGAAAGAAAAGTTGATTTTGGTTCACAGTTTGGCAGTGTGAGTCTATCACAGGCTGCTCCAAGGACCTCATGGTAGAATTTCTGGGCATGATGGGGGAATGCTGCTCATGGTGGGGCCACCAGAAAGCAGAGGGAGCATGAGGGACAGGGTGGGGGTGGGGAAGCAGGTAGGACCCAAGGTCCTCCTCCCAGGACATGCTCCCTCCCCTTAGGCATGCCTCCTCTTCCCAGGCCCTGCAGTTGTACCTACCATCAAATTCTGACCCCTGCCTTGTAGATTTGTCCACTGATACTGTTAGAGCCCTCCTGATCCGATAATCACTTCACCAAAGCCCATCAGCGACCAAGCCTTCAATACAATAAGCTTTTAGGGGGGAGACTTTTAAAGACATTTTCACCATTGCTTGCTTTATATATTTTGGTACCAGGAATCGAACTCAGGACCTTGCACTTGTCATGCAAGCATTTATGCCACTGAGCTATATCCTTGGCCCTTTAAAAAATTTTGTGCAAACATAAAACAAAATTTTATAACAGAATAACAATAGGTAATACCCTGGGTATCATGATCTTTAAAGTAGGTCATGTAAGACATAGGCCAAAAGATTCCTACAAAAGAAACAAACAGATAATAACACAGATCTTTTTTTTTTTTGGTGGTGGTGGGAATTGAACTCAAAGCCTTGTGCCTATAAGGCAAGGACTCGACCACCGAGCCACATTCCCAGCCCACAAAACTTTCTCTTCAATGAACTAAGATAAGCTAATAGTACAATTGAAACAAATTAGCATATATATTAAAATATTTTTGAAAAAATGGAGTAGGTAATTTGGGAAAGTAATTAAACTCCGAACTTCCTACTTATCACTCTTCTGTTTCTCTCTCTCTCTCTCTCTCTCTCTCTCTCTCTCTCTCTCTCTCTCTCTCCATATATGTACATAAGTGTGCTTGTGTTTCTCACAAAAGAGAAACCATGAGATATTTAAACTTTTGATTCTAACTTATTTCACTACACATTATGTTCTCTAGTTGCATCCATTTGCCTACAAATGCCTCAGGTTTATATTTTTCTTCTTTGTGTTTGTTTTGTTTTAGGTACTGTCTTGCTATGTAGTGCAGGATGGCCCTGAACTCACTATGGAGCCCAGGCTGGCCTCGAATTTGCAGCAATCCTCTGGCTTCCCCAGCGCTGGGATTACGGGCATGTGCTACCATGCCCGGCCCTATTGTTAGATTTTTTTAAAGATAGCAATTCTTTCTGGGACAAAATGATACCTCAGTGTACTTTAATTTGCATTTCTCTGATGGCCAGCAGTTTATTTTATTGTTTGTTTTTTTTTTTAATTTTATTTATTT
>NW_004524761.1:3640680-3651563 GCF_000260255.1 Octodon degus | reverse complement strand
ATTCTTTTTTTTTATTATTATTTATTTGAGAGAGAGGGAGAGAGAGAGAGAGAGAGAGAGAGAGAGTGTGGTGTGTGTGTGTGGCCAGCTCAGCCCACCAGGGGGCGGGGCTGGCTGGCATGTGGTGCTGGGGGATCGAACCGCAATCCCTGATGCTTTTGCTAAGCCTGTTCTAAGTAGGTGCTTTAGACCACTGAGCCATCTCTCCAGCCCCTGGTTTTTGGTTTTGAGATAGGGTCTCACTATTTAGTTCAGACTGGTCTTGAACTAAGTAGGTAGCCCAGGCTGGTTTCAAATTTGCAGAGATCCTCCTGCTTCAGCCTTCGAAATGCTGGGGCTAAGATCAGAGTAGTGGAACCATCTGCCTTGACCATTTGTCCTCTGTGTCCTTTTTCTATTTTCTTTATCCTTTCTGTAAAACCTCCAAAGTTCATGTACATTTAATGACTATCTATTCTGATTTTTTTTTCTTTTTATGACAGGGTTTTCCTATGCAGTTCCGGCCAGTTTTGTGCTAAGCTTTGTAGCCCCCAGGTTGGTCTCAGACTCATAGTGATCCTCCTGTCTCAACCTCCTGAGTGCTGGGATTACAGGCATGTGCCACTCCAGGGGCACCTGGGATTCTGGGGCCAGCACAGTATGCAGAGCCAGGGATCAAACCCGGGACCCTGCACTTGTGAGGCAGGTGCTTATGCCACTGAGCAATCTCCCTGGCCACTGACTACTCTGTACTAGGCACTGTACTAACACTAGAAGTACAGTAAAGAATAGACAGAAAGGGACCCTTTACCAACTGAGCTCACCAGCCATAGAATTCATGAACGATACAAAGAAAACCACACAAGTAATCATTACAGTTATTATAATAGTTACATCTAAGGAAAATAATAGAGAATAACCAGAGAGGGCTGGGGAGATAGCTCAGCAGACTAAGTGCCTGCTTAGGCAAGCGCAGGCCCCAGAGTTCATTCCCTGGTGCTGCATGCTGCACCGGCCCAACCCCCAGGGGAAATAAACTGACCACCGAGTCTGGGCTTGGTGGTGCACACCTGTAATCCCGCCCTGGGGAAGCTGAAAGCAGGAGGATCACTACGAGTCCAAGTTGCATAGTGAGACCCTGTATCAACTACATAAATTTTAAAAAAATTAAAAAGAGAATAACCAGAGCAGATAATGGGAGAACTTACTGCCCTGGGGGGGGGGCGGGGGTAGGGAAGGCTGGATCAGACCTTGAAGAGTGAGTAAGAGGCAGCAGCCAGGGGGAAGGAAGTTCTCTGGGCAGAAGTGAATTCCTGCCAAAATGTTAGATGATAACTTTACTGTGTGTTGCCTTGACCAGAGGTATTTGATTCTCAACTTGGGACTCCCAAAGGGATGAATAATTAATGGTGGGATTTTTGCGAGGTATGTGACCACCTGATAGAATCAGAAGCCCTTCTTAGCAGACTTCCAACAAAACCCTGCGCTTAGGAGACCTATCTCTGGGTACTTTGTATGTGTGCGGGGGGTGGGGGGGGTGGCGGGCAGGTCCTCGGAGATCGGGAAGGGAGGAGTGTGAGTGCATATTTGGGACTGCGAATGTCAGTGCAGGTGTGCATGCATAAATGCAGAGCTATAGTTAATAATTCTGGCAACTGGGCCAAGCAGCTGAAGCATATTTTGAAATTCAATGCCACACCAGCTCACAGGGAAGCTGGTGAGAGCACGGAAGAAGAGCAGTGACCCCACGCACACAGGGTGTTCAGCGGGCCGGCTCCCTGTGCTTGACCTGGGCCTTCCGGGCCATCCACACCAGCCAAACGCTGGCGCCCAACTAGCCAGCACTTCTACAAAAGCATTGGTGTTGAAAGGAGCAGGAGGAGAAGGCTTTATTTATTTATTTATATTTATTTTTTTGATGGTACTAGGGATCAAACTCAGGACCTTGCACTTGCCGGGCAAGCACTTATTCCACTGAGCTATCTCCCCAGTCCAAGAAGGCTTTAAATTTGCAGATTCTTTTGGAAAATCATTACTCTTTAAAGTATAAATGTAAGCCCTCTTCATATTTTTGTTCTTAGACCCGTGGTGAGTGTAGTTTTTGTAAGACTTTGAGTGTGTACATGTGTACATGGGTCTCTGTGTGTGGTTGGTCTTTGCTTGTGTATCAAAAGGTGTTGGGGCAAGTGTGTAACTGACAAACAGTGAGTTAGGGTCCAGCACCTGACTTCCCATGCCCTCCTGCAGGCTTGGCCCTCCCACTGTGCCTGGCTCTGCTGCACCAATCAGAAGCAGAAGTTGGGATGACCTGCCCACCAGGGTGAGTCGCTTCATATCAACAACAGGTTGAGATGTACTGCCTGCAACAAGGCAAACAGAAATGATATGCTTGCATTCACCTCCATTCCATAGAGCAGTGGAACCCGGGCCCATTGCAGCGAATGAGCTTCAATAATTCATCCTAGCTGCCGATGTGGTATTGACACAGAGCTAATTTAACGCTGGTGGAGCCAGGGGAAGTAAAGAGCAATTATGCCCTCACCTGCGGCGTGGTCACTCAGCTAGCTCTCTGGTGCTGTGTGGGAAAGCTGAATCCCAGAATAGGAAAAGGGCTGGGCAGGTCACAGGCCCCGTTCCTCCTTAAAGGCAATTGACTTTCTGAAGTTATGTTCTATATTTTTCTTGAGGATATTTTTGAATAGAAACTCCCCAATCTATCTCTGGTCTGAACTTTTCCACGGTCAGAGAGGATTCTTACATCCGTTAGACCAAGGTCTTTCCTGTGTCCTTCTTTATAGAATCAAAACTACTGGCTCTTTTTCTTTGTCTTCTCTCCCCTCCCCTCCTCTTCCTTCCCCTTCCCTCCCCTTCTGTCCTCTTTCCTCCCCTTTCCTCCCCTCCAGTCCTGTCCCCTGCCCTCCCCTTCCCCTTTCCCTTCCTCCTCTCTCACTTTCTTCCCTCCCTTCTTCTTTTTCTTTTCTTTTCTTTTTCTTTTTTCTTTTCTTTTCTTTTTTTTTTTTTTTTGTGTGTGTGTCTTGGTACTGGGGCTCAAACCCAAGGCCTTCACACTGAATTGCATCCCTAGCCCTCTTTCTTTCTTTCTTTCTTTCTTTCTTTCTTTCTTTCTCTTTTTTTTTTTTTCAGAACCAGGGATTGAACTCAGACCCTTGTGCTTGCCAGACAAATGCTTGTTTTACTGAGCCATCTCCCCTCCCTCTAGCCCTTTTTATTTTGAAATAAAGTCTAAGTCACTAAATTGCCCAGGCTGGGATCAGATTTGCAGTCCTCCTGCCTCAGCCTCTGAGAGTGTTGGGATTACAGGGGTGTGTCACCAAATCTGGCAAACACAGGTGCTTTTCTATGGGTTACAACAGGTGGGAAAGTATGTCCAAAGTTTTTGTTAGAGAGAAAAAAATGATGACCGATATCTTAAATGATATCAGAATCCCATTTGTTTTTCTCCTTTTTTGAAAACAAAAATCATTTGTTCAATGTCCAAAAAAATCTTTGAGTCCCTTTCTTCATCTAGTGGACAGATATCTAGTGCCCATGGACTGATAGCAGGTACACCACAAAGACCAGACCTTGCTGTCCCAGGGTTGACACTACTAGGGAGACACAGACAGTAAGCAGATGAACACACAAATGAGGATACAATGGCAGTGTTGCTGATGCTCTTTGTTTCCATTCACTCATCCAACTGTCAATTGAAAAAGAGAAAAAGCGAGGAACAGCTCTCAAATGGGAGTGCTGAGAGCAGACCAGGAAGGAAGGACACTTACTTAACATGTCGGTGATGCAGCTATACACACATGACTGTCCCATTGGCCGCTTGTGCCACTCAACAAGACTATCCCATGCCACCCAAGGGGACAGTCACACATGTACCACCACTGGCTCAAGTGGTCAGGAATGTGTTAATGCTTTGCTTCCCGCTGTAAGCAGGTGAATAAAGGTTACTAGACCCTAACAGGAGAAAAGGAGTTGGAAGACATGTGGGTTCAAATCCTGCCTTTGTCATTTTACAACAAGGTGCCCTTAGGCAAGTTATTTCTTTCAATTCTTGGTTGCCTTGTCTATAAACTATAAATGATAATATTTCCCACTTTATAAAGTTGTGGTGGAGAATTAAGTGAAATAATATGCTTGGCGTATGCTGTCAATCAATTACTATTGCTGGTGTTGTGATCCTCTTCAAATGCTCTAAGCGCTTTATTACCCCCAGGCTCTGACACAGTTCCTTCCATCTGTCTAGATCACACCCTGTCCCCTTTGCAGTTTTCACTTACGCTTGTCGTTCAAGTAACAGCTGAAATGTACTTCCCTGGAAAAACTTTTCTATTAGATCAGTGGCTCCTTCGCACATATAAGAGTCACTGTGTGGGCTGGAGATAAAGCTCAGGGGTAGAGGACTTGCCTAGCATGTGTGGCGCTCTGAGTTCAATCTCCAGCACTATAGAAATAAACAAATTTGAAAAATAGTATCACACACATATAGAGAATTGGGAGTGTGTGCTTGTCATGAAAATGATGCCTAGTTTTCTAGTTTGTCTGTTTGGTTAGTTGATTTTCAGGTTTCTGTTCAGACTGGCCTCGAACTCACTATGGAGCCCAGTCTGTCCTGAAACTTGCAATGATCTTCCTGCATCAGCCTCCCCAGTACTGGGGTTATAGGTGTGTGGTACCATACCAGGCTAAGATGAAAATTACCTGAGGCTTGACATGCATGACATGTGAACACAATTAACACTACCGACTATATACTTAAAATAATTAAGATGGTAAATTTTATATTATGTAAATGTTACCCACAATTTAACTGCTTTGTTTGTTTAGTTGGCTTTATTTAATTATTTATTTTTTAGTTGGCTTTTTGAGGCAGGGCTCACTATGTACTTCAGGTTGGCCTCAAATTCTCAGTGATTGTCCTACCTCAGCCTCCTGAGTGCTGAGACTACAGACATGTGCCGTCACGCCTGATTCAGAGCTTTTTTTTTTTTTTTTTTTTTTTTTTTGTACAAGGGATTAAACTCAGGATCTTGCATTTGCTAGCCAGGCGCTTATGCTACTGCATTATCTCCCCAGCACATGGTTCAGAGTTCTTGCAAAAATGGAAAACGCTGATCCTAAAACTCATATAGAATTTAAATGGATCCTGAAAAGTCAAAAAAAATTGAAGGAGAGGGACACAGTTGGAAAACACACTTTCTGATTTCAGAACTTACTATAAAACTACAGGAATCAGAATAGTGTGACATTGACATAAGGATATATATATATATATATATATATATATATATATCAAGCAAATATAGTTGAGAGCTCAGAAACAAATTCATGTATAGATTTGACAAAGTTTCATGATCATTCACTGTGGGAAAGAATAGTTCCTTAAACAAATGGTGCCAGGACAACTAGATATACACACAGAAAAAGTAAAATCAAAGCTGGACCCCTACCTTGGAGCACATACAAAAGTAAACTCACTAAAGAGCTTCCAGACATTTGAATGCATGAAGATCCCTGAACAGTGACATACCTGGAATGCGCAAGGGAGCGAAAAATAAAAAGGGCTGGCGATGTTGCTCAGTAGCAGCTTGCTTAGCTGGTGTGTCCAGGGCCCTAGGTTCAATCCTCTTTGCAATATAAGTTATGTGTCCATTTAGCATTATTTGATTTCTACTCAGGAGCTTTTTTGCTTTTCAAAGTGTGAGTCAATTATTTGTGTAGGAACGCAGTTGCAATAAAAATACTCTAGGAGTCTAAATAAGAATTCTTCTATCGAGGACCTCAAATGGTCCATCAGCGTTCCTATCTGCTGTAGAAATTTGAAGCACTATTGAATCTGCTTGGTCATAAGGCCCAAGAAGGAAAGCAGTTTGCACCATACCTATATTAGCTTCAGAATTTTTCTTGCTCTAGTCCTATATTAGCTTCCTGTTGCTACGTAATAAACTGCCACAGACTCAGCAACTAAGCCATACCCTCTTGAAAAAAAGAGCCATAAAAACAAAAATTCTGTGAGATCTGTATAAAGCCACCCTGAATAAAAAATGAACTTGAATTAAAGATCAAAATATAAGATCTGAAAGTTTGAAACTACTAGAGGAAAACAGAGGAGGAACACTTTAAGATATAGCTGCAGGCAATGATAGCCTAAATAAGATCTCAGTATCTCAGGAAATAACAAGAATCAGCAAATAAGATTATATCAAATTTGAAAGTTCTGTACAGTAAAGGAAACTGCTAACAGAATGAAATGTGAGGGGCCGGGGAGATGGCTCAGTAGAATAAGTGCTTGCCTGGCAAGTACAGGGTCCTGAGTTCAATCCCTGGTTCTGAAGAAAAAAAAAAAAAAAAAAAGAAGTGTGAAAGTGGAAGAAAATCCTTGCCAGCTACTGTTCTGGTGGGATTAATATCCAAAATATATAAAGATTAAAAAAAATTAAACCTCAAAAAAAACAAATAATTAAATTTTTAAAATGTGCAAATGAACTGAACAGACACTTCTCAAAAGAAGAAATACAAATGGCCAATAATTACATGAAAAATGTGCAACATCTTTAGCCATCAGGGAAATGTAAATCATAACATTGAGATTCCACCTCACCCCAATCAAGGATATATGAAACAATGAATGCTGATGAGGATGCGCAGGGGGGCCTTATACACTGTTGGTGGAATGTAAATTAGTACAGCCACTGTGGAAATCAGCATGGAATTTCCTCAAAAAACTAAGAAAAGAACTACCATATGTTTTAGCTATATCATTCCTTGGTACATATCTGAAGAAATTAAAGTCAGAATAGTGTAGAGATACCAGTTGAGTTATCTTCCTGTGAACACAATACTGGACATTCACAATTTAAAGGAGAGTCTTACTTTGGCTCATGGTGATGGTCCATGTTTGGCTGGTTCCAAAGCAAGGCAACATGACAGAAGATCAGGGTAACTAAGAAGCAGAGAGTCAAAGAAAGAGCTGAGGAGGGAAAGAAACCCTTCTAGGCCATACCTCCAGTGACCCACTTCTTCCCAATAGACTCCAGCTCTTAGCAACAAGTGAGCTATAAACTCTCATAATCCAATCATCTTCCCAAAGCCCCACTTACGAGGCTCTTAGGGGCTATCTAGATGTAAACTATAGCATTCTGCAACTGATCCCTAAAACACTCATGAGCATCCTTTTGTGCAAAATGCATTTAGCTCATCTCTAAGAGTTTTCAAAATCCTAATAGTTTCACTATTGCTGAAAAGTCCAAGTCCGAACTCTCCTCTGAGACCTAAGCCAAACTCTTAGCAGTGAATCCCTGTTATAATAAAATGAAAGTTAAATACTACTGATATACAAATGTACAGAGTAAAAATTCCCATTTAAAAAAAAAAGGAGTATCTGGGTGTAATGGTGGACTCCTCTAATCACAGCACTCAGGAGCCTGAAGCAGGAGGTTCTCTATGAGTTGGAACCCAGCCTGGGCTACATAATGAGTTCAAGAACAACCTGAACCACTTAACAAGACCCTGACTCAAAAAACAAACAAAACCCAGAAAAACTAACGCAACAAACAAAAATGAAGGAATAGAGGTCTTGAAACCAGTGGGGCTGAGCATATAGATCAGTGGCACAGTGCTTTCCTGAAAGCACAAGGTCCTGAGTTCAATTCCTGGTACAGAAAGAAAGAAAAGAAAGGAAGGAAAGAACGAAGGAAGGAAGGAAGGAAGGAAGGAAGGAAGGAAGGAAGGAAGGAAGGAAGGAAAAGCAGTGGGACCAGAGCAAGGCCAAAATCTAGCAGAGAAAACACTAAATCCTGTAGTTTTGTGTCCAACACAGACAGTCAGTTGTGGTGAGATTTGAACTGCAAAGGACTTGGGTGGCCCTCATCCTACAGCATTGCCAGCGTTTTTAGCCCTCATGGCCTCTCTCTTAAACTAGCTTTGCTATTCCTTGCATCTTCACTCAGATGACCCATGTTCCTGGCTTCTCCAAATTGCTGGGGTCTCTATCCCACTGGAATTTCACTCTGAGTTTCACACACTGCCCTTTCAGAGGCAGTTTCACACACTGCCTGATCTCTGGGGCCTTTGCCTGAAGTTTGGGTGGAAGCCTTTCAGACCCTCCACAACTCTTATACTCTGCATGTCTGTAAAACCAGAACCACATGGATGGTACCAGGCTCTGCCACCAGCTCATGCAGTAGCTAGGTTCCTTTGCATCATGGCTGTAGAATTTGTCAAGTGCCTGGATGGCTGAGTGCTATGAGTTGAATCCCAGGGAACAAATTCCCTGGAAGGTTGTTCTCTGGCACTTAGCCTTGGGGCTCTTCTCAAAACAAACTCTTTCACTTTTACAATTTTGAGCTTGTAACAGGCTTTAATGGCTCCTCACTTGCCATTAAGCCATTTTTCCTTTTGTCCCGATGCAAAGTACTTGGCCACTTTTTAATGCTACTCTTCTCTGCAACCAAGTTCTTCTCTTCTCCAGCTTCCCAGGTGCCAACTTTGCTAGAACTTCCTTTCTGGTGAAACTCAAACTTTTAAAATCACTGAGCTCTGCCATTGCTCTTGATTCTCAATGTGGAGCTGGCTAAGAACCCCCAGTGGTACCCATGCCACAGCCTGCATGTTAGGCTGTCTTGAAATTTCCTCTGCTAGATTAGCCCACCAACCATAGTCTCAGTCTCACACAGTCTCTGGGCATGGCTCAAGACATGAGCAAAATATAAATAAATTTTATACCATTGTGTAACACACATAGCTAGGAGTCCAACTGTCGGTGGAGTACTTGATCCTGACTGAAACCTCCTGAGCCTGACCTTTAACACCTGCCTTTCAAAATCAATATTCTGGTCTTCTGAGATCCAATCAGAATTGTCCATCTAATACCACTTTACAGCATTTTAAAGCTTCTTAGGGGCCAGGGAGATGGCTTAGTAGAATAAGCCCTTCTCCTCTTTTATTTATTTTTTTCCCCAGAACCAGGTATTGAACTCAGGCCCTTGCGCTTGCCAGGCAAGCGCTTATTCTACTGAGCTATCTCCCTGGGCCCTCTCTTCTTCTCCTTCTTCGTCTTCGTCTTCATCATCTTCGTTTTCATCTTTGTCTTCTCCTCCTCCTCTTCCTCCTCTGTAGTTTCCAAACCTTCCAAACCCCTCCTGTAAACCAGTTCCAAAGGCTTCTGAAGTATATGGCAGCATCATAATAATGATCTCACTCCTGGTGTCAAAGTCATTTTTCTCATTGCTGGGACACACTGCTTGACACCCACAACTTGAAGAGGTTAATTTTGGCTCATGCTTACACGAGACCCACCTTTTCTGACAAGATCATATCATCTAACAGCAAGTCAGATGTAAGCCCTCATAATCCAATTGTCTCCTAAAAGGGCCACCTATAGAGCAGCTGAGGTTCTTGGAAGGATAGTTAGATATAAACCATAATGCCTACATACTCACATTTATTGTGACATAATTTACAATAGTCAAGATACAGAATCGGCCTAGCTGCCTGTCTACAGGTGAGTGGACAAAGAAATGTGGCATGTGTATATTATTCAGCCATAAGTAAGAACAAAATTATATCATTTGCTGGAAAAGAGACAGAAAATCATTATAATAAGTGAAATAAGCCAGTATCAGAAAGACAAGTATTGCATGTTTTCCCTAACAGGTGGTATCTTAAAAGAAGGAGGAGGAAAAAGGAAAAGGAGGGAAAAGGTAGGAGTGGGGAAGGGAAGAGGAGAAGAGGGAGCAAAGAAGGACAAGAGGGAGAACAAGGGCAAGAATAAGGGAAATTGGGCTGGGGAGATAGCTCAGTAGAATAAGCATTTGCCTGGCAAGCACAAGCTCCTGAGTTCAATCCCCGGTAAAAAAGAAGAAAGAAGGAGAAGAAGAAAGAAGAAGAAGAAGAAAGAAGAAGAAGAAGAAGAAGAAGAAGAAGAAGAAGAAGAAGAAGAAGAAGAAGAAGAAGAAGAAGAAGAAGAAGAAACTGCAAATCAAAATCACAATGTATATTCACAATGATATATCCCTTACATATGCAATGGCAGCTATAGCTAAGAAAATTAACAAAGGTTGGCAAGAATGTGTAGATATTGGAGCCTTTATATGCTCCTGGTGAGAATGCAAAATGGGGCACACAGCCACAACTGTGGAAAACAATTTGTGGTTCCTTAAAAAGCTAAACACAGAGGACTGATGAGATAGCTCAGGCAGTAAGCGCCCACTTAGGCAAGCGCAGAGACCGGGGTTCGATTTCCAGCATCACATGCTGTGCTGGCTCCACCCCCATTGGGTGTGGTGACACACACCTGTAATCCCAGTGTTGGGGCGACTGAAAACAGGAGGATCACTACAAGTCCAAGCTGCAAGCTGCATAGTGAGACCCTGTACCAAATACATTAAAAAGGAAAAAAACACTAAACATAGAATTATCATATAACCTAGGAATTCCAATCTTCATATCCAAGACAACTGAAACAAATGCTGGAACACATACTGGTATATGAATATTCATAGTAGCTATAGTCACAATAGCCAAAAGAAAGAAACTACTGAAATGTCCATCAAAGAATGAATGGATAAACAAAATTCAGCAACATAAATAAATAAGTACTAATACAGGCTATAATGTGGATTAATCTGGAAGAAGTCAGACACAAAAGATCACAGCATATGATTTCATTTGTAAGAAATGTCCAGCATAGGGGGTCTGCCCCTTAGCTCAGTTCTTTAAGTGGCTACTTCAACAAAGCAGTCAGGCTCAAGTTGCTGTGGTTCGATCCCCACAACTCAAGCCAGCTAAACCTTCCCTGAAGGCATTCGGAGCAAAAAAAAAAAAGGAAGAAGAAGAAGAAGAAGAAGAAGAAGAAGAAGAAGAAGAAGAAGAAGAAGAAGAAGAAGAAGAAGAAG
>NW_004524761.1:3606531-3640399 GCF_000260255.1 Octodon degus | reverse complement strand
AAGAAGAAGAAGAAGAAGAAGAAGAAGAAGAAGAAGAAGAAGAAGAAGAAGAAGAAGAAGAAGAAGAAGAAGAAGAAGAAGAAGAAGAAGAAGAAGAAATGTCCAGCATAGATGAACCCATTGAAGGCAGATAGTGACAGCCAGGAGATGGAGAGAAGGGAGTAACTGCTTAATGAGTATGGGGTTCCTTCAGGATGTGGCACAAATATTTTGGAACTAGATAGAAATGATGATTGTACAACATTGAAAAAGTACTAAATGCCACTGAAGGATACACTTTTAAGTGTCTGATTTTGTGTACTAGATGCCACTTTCAGAGCTTCTGATTCAGTAGATCCGGTATGAGGCCAGGATGTTCATTGCCAACAAGTACCTTAGGTGCTTCTGATGTAGGTGGTCCATATTCTTTTTTTTTTTTTTTTTTTTTTTGGTATTTTAGGGAAGGGTCTACGGGGTGTTCAGGGCCTCACTACTAGATCAGACTCATAGTGATCCACCTGTTTATAGCCTCCCAAGATCTGGGATTACAGGCATGCGCCACCACACCCAATCTCAATTGCTGTCTCAGCATGCCCCAGGGATAGGGGCAGCACGGCAGGCCTGAGAATCGAACCTCCATCTGCTATTTGGCTGGCCCGGTGGTCCATATTTGAAAAACATTACTAAACTAAAGCCTCCTATTGATCCTCTTCTCTAGATTCTTGCAAGTCTTTTCTGCTAATGTACATCACCATTGTAATTACTTATGCTGTACCTCTTTCTTTTGGATTGAAAACTCTATGGGGGTAGGCTTATGTCTTCCTTACTCATCATAATAGCTTCAGCATCTTGAAACAACATCTAGAGATTACAGTGCTCAGTAGATATGGAGTCCATTGAATAACAGAATTGCATTAAGTAGGAGGGGTGTAGGTAAAGGGGGAAAATCCTAAGGGGTCTCAGGCCCAAGAATTCACAGTCCAAGTGTTGGCTCTCAGGTTTATTGTCCTTGAATCTGTGACTTTCTAGTCAGTCCACAGGCTGGAAATCATTTTATGCAATGGTTTACACATCTCCTTTAAATGCAAATTGGAATTTAATTACTACTGTAACAGTATAAGTGGTTGCTGGGTCAGGGCTCAGTGAAAGTGAGGCTACAATACCATTGGCTCATCCTCCCTCTCCTTCTCTGTCTCATGCACGGTCACTTGCCCTTCCACCATGCAATGGCATAGCAGAATCTGCTGTCACCAGATGCACTCCTTGATTCTTGGATTTCCCACAAGCAGCCATGAGCTAAATAAACCTCTATTGTTTATAATTTTCCCAGTCTGTGGTATGGTCTGTTATAGCAGCAGAGAACAGACTGAGACAGTTGAGTAAAGCCCTTTCTCCAGTATTCTAAACTGGGCTCCCCTGGAGGAAGCATTTCAGAGCTCATAGCCTCGCCTGGGCAGGGCAGCCTTGCTTCTGAGACCTGCCAGGCTCACATCCAAAGGTACGCAACTCTGCTGGCATCTCTTGGCTGGTAGGCTCTGGCCAACTTTTTCTGGCCTCTCTGGTTGATCACAGTGCTTTTTGGCTGGGTGAATGCTCTTACTCTTGGCTACTTCCACAGTGCCTTAGAGCACATAGTCAGCAGAAAGGCTTCCCTTGCCATCACTGAGCTGGGCCTGGGCCAACCGACTATGGCCTGTACTGATTTCTGAGGCCTCATCCACACTGCAGAAAGCACGATGCAGCCAAGAGAGTGAAGATGAAACATCCAGGAGACAGCTGGTGTCTCAGACCTGGTCCCCCCATGTGGAGCCAGCACAAGTGTAATTTCCTCCACACTGCTCCTACCTGGCTCATCCAGGGCTGGTAGAGCCACTCCCACCCCTTCCTTCTTTCTTGCCTTAGAAATTGAGTAGTTTTCCAACTCTGTGTCAGTTTTGGACCATCAATTAATACTACATCAATCAATATTTCCCATCTTGTAGTGTATACCTACACCTGGACTCCACAAAAATAGGCAATGAGATTTGAAGAAAAAAAAAGTATATTTCCTTAATTTTATCACTGGCTAATTATGTTGCTTTTCCCAAAGGCTTCAAATCTTGTCCTCAACATGAAAACATCTCTTCCACTGAGTACCTGCTATGAACCAGCTCTTAGAGCTTTATGGGTACCACTTCATTCAATTATCAAGCGACCTTACGAGGTAAGATACGTCTTAAGGACTTAACTGTGATGTATGTAAGCAGAAGATATCTGAAACATGAATATGAACAGTTTGATAAATAATTTCCCCTATAATGTATCTATGTACAACATATTAAATATATCCGTGATGAAAATGCCTACCCCTTCCTGCGCTTTTGGTGCTGAAGATAGAACCTAGGGCCTTATGCATACTAGACAAATTAATTACTCATATATACATTCCTAGGAGTTTGTTTGTTTGGCTGGCTCAGGCAGCCTTAAGAGTGGGTCTGGTGAGGCATGTGGAGGTGGGGATCGAACTGCGATCCCCTGTGCCTGAGTTTGCCCAAGCGTGTACTTTAAACAACTGAGCTAACCAGCAAGCCCCTACATTCCTAGGTATATTGTTTCATTTTGCCTATTTTGGATATATAAGTGAATGAAATCATATTGTATATACTGTATTCTTTTGAGTTTAAAAAATTACTCTTATTTTTGTGAAATGCATTTGTCTATGTCATTTTATGCATCTGAAGTTAATTGATGTTCATTACTGTACATCCCTTTATGTAAAATACCACAATTGACCTTTCCATTCACAATAGATGGGTGTTTGGCTTCCTTCCCCCTTTTGGACATTATGAACATTCTTGTACATGAGTTGATGTATTGGGATCCAGAATTCTCTAGGGTATATAATTAGTAGTAGAATTGCTGTATCAGAGACTACTACTGTCTTCAGCTTAATGGACAAGTCTAAAGATTATTTCCCAAAGTGCTAGTGATAAATGTTATGCTAATCCCTCTCATTCTACTAACAAGAAAACTGACACTCAGGAATGTTCATGAGTGGCCCACGGTCACACCTTCCAACAGGAGTAAATCAAGCCTATCTGATTTCAAAACCCATGTTCTCAACCAACTCAATATCTGCCTTCTGTTTTAATTAAGGTATGTTCAACTAGAAAACTAGTAATAACTCAGTTAAAACATGCAGCTGGTCATTTATTGCTCACACAATGACCTGAAGAGGGTGTTTCATTGTAGTGGGAGTCCTGCCCCACATTGTCGTCAGAAGTCAAGTTTCCATTACCCCCTCGTTGCCGAGTACATGGTCGAGGCCTGATTACCACTAGGCCTGAGCCCTAGCTTGGAAGAGTGGGAGTATGTGCAAGGTTTAATTCATTTGTAAGTTCTCATGGTCCCATATCCTTTCTTTACTAACTCATGTGCCTCTACCTAGCTGCAGTGGAGTCTAGAAAATGTAGACCCTGCCTGGATAGCCACAACCCAGTTCAGTTATCTTCCCATAGAAAAGGGTGGAATAGGGTTTGGTGGATAATTAGCCACTTTACTACACAGTATCACTCACTGTTCCACTCGTCATTATTTCTGAGGTTATTTCTTCCCTGCTTACTTTGACTAGAAATCTTTCCCTCTTTTGTCTCTTGGCGATCTTGACAAGCTAATGAGTAGGCTTCAAGTTCTAGAAAAAGTCAGTGCTCCCAACCGAGGTGGTTGCTGAGCAAAGTGCACAGATGTGCCCATTACACTGTCTAGTTTTCTTCACTAAAATTTGAGGCTTTGCTTCCCATTAAGTACCAAGCACACATGAAGGCATCATACCTGCTGATCATGCGTAGAGGTTCCAGAACACTGTTTGCTGATGATGACTATATGTGCAGAGAAGGGATGAGGTTAGAACCAGATGGACTCAGATATCCATCTCTCAGTCCAGCAAGGAGATCCACATGACACGTGCAGAGAGGGTCAGATGGGGTAGGATAGACAGATGTGAGGAAGGAATGCAGCCCACAAAGGGTGGTGGCATGGGTTAGTTTCACATTTTAGGTGATGTCTGGAGACTCTATTCCACTCAAGACTGGATATAACAGCCCTAGGCCTTTATATAAAAGCCCTAGGCCTTGACGTGGATCGGTCTTCAGGGCCTTGGTTTGTGGAAATGATAGTGTCTTACATTCTAATATCCTTATTCAAATGTCTGTGAGTTTCCAAAGATCTACAGCTAACCTCCAATAAAAGACTGCCTTGTAAGGGTCAGAGCTCCCTGTGCCTGTGGGGGAGGCCTGCATAGACTGGGTAAGAAATGGGATGAGTTGACCTCTAAGTCCCTTCCAAGTCCAAGCCTACACTCCAAGGTCATATGCAGGGCATTCTGAAACATTAACTTGCGTGTACTTCTACCCCTTGAAAAAGTTTGTTTTGTTTTGTTCTGTTTTTTGGCAGAACCGGGGATTGAACTCAGGCCCCTGTGCTTGCCAAGCAAGCGCTTATTCCATTGAGCCATGTCCCTGGCCCCTACCCCCTGAAAAGGAAGGCTTCCCTCTCTGCCAGGTAGATGGTCTATCAGGAAAATCTAGGGTGTGGCTGGAGTAGGGGCTGGTGAGAGGGCGGGGGATAGGACTGAGTGAGGAGCAGCTGGACAGGTCTTTTAACTGGTCTCAGCCTGTTTCTTATCTGTAAAATGTACATATAGCTGAGAAAGTAGTAATTA
Source organism: Octodon degus (assembly GCF_000260255.1). Taxonomy (NCBI): domain Eukaryota; kingdom Metazoa; phylum Chordata; class Mammalia; order Rodentia; family Octodontidae; genus Octodon; species Octodon degus. The sequence goes on along the minus strand of NW_004524761.1, from coordinate 3,635,721 downwards.
TCTCTGCTTTACAGATGCAGAATGCGGGTTCTGAGCAGCTTACTTGCTCAGGAATTTACTATTAAAAAAAAAAAAAAAAAAAAAAAAAAAACAGGCTTCAAGCCAGAAGTCGGACTCCAGAGTTGGTTAGCATTTGTCATTACCAGCAGATCGCTGTTGGGGTGGAGGAGTGTGGGGTGATTGGGGCAAGAAATAAAGCTATCGCGCTGACTATAGGCAACCACGGTAGATGGTTTCCTGGTTTCCAGATTGTTAAACGAGAGAGGAGGGTTTTAACACGAAGGGAATGCGTTATTGTGGGTGAGCAGGAAGGACAAGAGGCAGATCCGTGGAGTGATCTGCTTCTCACAAGCTTTCTTCCTCGGTTTACAGCTTCTGCCAGGCCCCAAGTAACGGCGCAGCTGCGCTAACACAGGTCTGGGGCGTCGCCACCAGCGAAGACACAGAGCCGCCCTCCTGTCAGGACGCCATGGAACCCCTGCCCCCCACCACACACAAACAGCGAGGTTTGCAGCAGGCAGGAGGGGTGCAGCGGTTGCCACGGTTTATGTGTCTCCAGAGCTTCAGAGCAAGATTTCCCCAAAAAGCCATATTAAATAAATAAAAGGAAATTCAGCAGATGGGAACATGAATCAATGAAAACTCCCATATGAGTGCAAAGATTTATGTCAAAAAACAAAGCATCAACATCTGGGAGCTGCCTCGTCTCCTCTTGGCTGCTCGTTCGGAATGGATTCTTGGTGTCGCTTTCTGCCTCTCTCTGGCCCTGAGAGAGGACAGAAAGAAATAAAGAATGAAACCCATTTTAAAAGAGTCGTTTTTAATCAGAAATGATCGCTGCTTTCCCCTCAAGGCTGCAGGGTACGTGATGCAGGCGGCTGGCTGCGGGCTGGTCCCAGGAGCGCGAGGACTGAGAGCCCCCTGCCGGACGCCCAGGGGCGCCCCTCCCAGCCAGCCCGCCCTGGGGTGGCTTTGCGGGAGTCACAGCTGCTGCGGAGCCGCCTGAGCGCACACACGCGCCCACCGCACTGCAGCCACGCTGGGCGGCTCCGCGGCGCCTGCGTCTGGGAGATCACGTGACTGGGCACCCTGCCCGGGTCATTTGTGGCCACTTCTGCAGGCTGTCAAGCCCGGAGAGCCCGACTAGCCACCTGGAAACCTATTATCCAGGGTTTCCCCAATCTAGAGGAAGGGGAGCAGCTACCAGGGACAGAGGCGAACGTCTACCCTGAATACTTGGCATGGGCCACGCAGGGTTGGCTGCTGCTATCTGGGTTCAAATCCCGACTGTGCCACAACTGTGAGATCTGGAGCAATTTATCTTCCTCAGTTAAGGTTTCACAACTGTAAAATGGGAATAATAGTATCAGCCAGAAGGAGGAAGGGTAAATGAAAAAATATACAGTGTTTAGTGCAGTACACATATACATACTAGTGAATAAACGGTAGTTTCTGTCATTAGAACAAAAGCTCAGATTTTCACCAGAGCCCATACAGCTTCTGCATAAGCTATACTCCCAGCCCTGCCACCTCACGGGGCCACTGACCCCATTCATCACTGGGTTCCAGCTGCATTAACCTTGTCTTCTACTGGGTGGCCCTGTCTCTTCTGCTCCAGGGCCTCTGGATGGTCCCTTTGCCCGGAAGGCCTTTTTCGACTTCTGCTCAATCACTCCACCCTTTGGGCTCCAACTTGGGAACTTCTCCTGATGCCTCCCTCCCCAAAGTATGGTACCTCTGTCCTGGGCTGTCATGGCAAACTGGCTTTCTTACCTGAAAGGTTCCCAGTTGAAATCCATTATCAGTTTTGTTATATGCTTAATGTTCATCACCTGGACTCCATGAGAACAGGCACCCAATCCCTACGTTCATTGCACCATCCCCAGCCCGGGACAGTGACAGTCCTAGGTTGTCCCTCTGTGATAAGTGACTAGAGTGGCCAGAAGGAATCTTGAGTCTTTTGTATGGTTTCATCAGTTCCTCTTCACAGTAAACACACACATATTGTCTGTAGGCCAGGTCTCGTGCTTGGCACCAAGAACACAGACCCATACAATTCTGTCTGTGACCTCATAGAGCTCATAGTCCCAAGGCCAGGACAGATATGCGAACAGAGGACAATAGAGATAGGGTAGAGTGCTCTCTCTCTCTCTCTCTCTCTCTCTCTCTCTCTCTCTCTCTCTCTCTGTGTGTGTGATGGAGATGCCCATTCCTATAAGGATAGGGCCTTTGGCGCCAAGTGGTATAAGTAGACTAAGCTGAATGTTATCCTGCATTTCAAAAACTCACAACTATCAGGCAAGCCTGTCGTTGCCCCCCGACACACACAATGGGGCATAAGGAAGTGAAGTCGCTGGCCTAAGGCTGTGAAGAGTAGTGGAAGAAGCAGGGCTCTAGTGGCACGTTCTGGGCCACAGCCCAACCTCTGAGCTACTTGGCAACACCACCTCAGAGCAAATGGCTGAGAGGTAGCCCTCAAGCCCTCTCCTGGCTCCATGATAATGGCAATGGAGACCCTACTTCTTCTGAGGTCCCTGCCACAGAAATGCCACCACCCAGGAGCCGAGAGCAGGTGCAGAGCACAGGGCCATGAGGCAAGGCAACACTGTACACCCTGCTCCACACTAGGAGCTTAATGAGGCAGATTCCCAGGGGTGTAAAAGAGACCTGCAGGAGCCCTGCTAAGAACAGGAGCACCTCTGCAATCTGGGTCCCAAACTCCCTGCACCTGATGGCGGCCCTGCCTGAGCCTAGCAGGCAGCCCTGAGGTGCAGGCTCACCCTTCACACCCTCCCCAAGTGCTGCCGCTCCTGCTATATCTCACCGATGAGTGACTGCTGCTTTTTTTCTAAAAGGAATTTTTTTTATTTTAAAATTTTTATTAGTACGTTTGCAGTACACAATGATTACATTCATCATTGGATGCTAGTACATATACATAACACATTTTAATTCTTTTTATGTCCCCTTCCACTGCCTCCTTACCACTTGGATAGCTTCCTCTTCCTCCTCCTCCCCCTTCTCCTCCTCCCCCTTCTCCTCCTCCCCCTTCTTCTTCTTCTTGAGATAGGGACCTGCTAAGTCTCTAAATTGCCCAAGCTGGGCTTGAACTTGCAATCCTCCTGCCTTAGCCCCCCAGAGCCCTGGGGTTATAAAGGTGCAACCCCATGCTCAGCTGTGGGGAGCTTTTTATTTTTTATTTATTTATTTTTTAAAACATTTATTTATTGTGTGTGTGTGTGGCCAGCTCAGCCCACCAGGGGGCGGGGCTGGCTGGCATGTGGTGCTGGGGAATCGAACTGCGGTTCCTGTGCTTTGCCAAGCTTGTTCCAAGTAGGTGCTTTAGACCACTGAGCCATCTCGCCAGCCCCCATGTGGGGAGCTTTTTAAAAGGCTGGATTCTCTTCCTCCATGACCTCTCTAAGGCAGCCCTGCCTGCCTTCCTAGATGAAAGAGTCAGCCAGGTTTTGGGGGCCAGTGGGGGCACTGCTCTTCAGTGGCACCTCCATGGAGGCCTGGCTGAGGTCGGCAGGGGTGCTGCCGTATCATCACCCAGTATCTGGAGAATTGTGACAGACAGATCTGAGGTCACAGCAGAATAGCTAGTGGAAAAATCTAGGTAGCAAGTAGTATAGGACTGGAACTCAGGAAAGAGGATAAGGGTATGGTTAATCATTGTCACCATTTATTGAGTCCTTTCTATGTACCAGGGGTCACACCAAGCCCTTTATATGCACCCCTTTTCACAGATGAAGAATTGCTCAAAAATTCAAGTAAGTTTCCCAAGTTCATGCAATTAGAAATTAGTGGAGGATTCAAACCCAGCTCATCAGGATTCCAGAACCCAAGCACCTAATCACTCTCACTTAGAAGTCAGTAAAACAGAAGGGAGATCCAGAAGAGTGCAAATGACAGAAATAAAATGTGGGCAGTGGTTGCTGAGGCAGCCAGAGGAGGAGGCAGTGACAGAAAGCAGGAAGATGGCAGGAGGTAAATGAGAGAGAAGCAACACAAAGGAGGCTGGAGAAGAGACACCGCCAAGGGTCTGACACAAGATGGTGATTTTTACAAGACCTGGTAACTGGCTGGGTGTGGGAGTGTCTGACACCTTCAGGGTATCTGTGCAGATCACACACAATCCATGGCACAGATCAGATGGGGGAAACTCCATTTGTTGGCCTGAGTGTAGAATGCTGGTCTTTCTTGGGTTCTGGCTACATCTTGCCCTTGGGGGCTGTTAGATGGATCCCCTCATTCCTTTGTATCCCAATTAACCTTTTTCAAAGGCTCCAATGAATTTCTAGCATTTACAGTAAGAGCCAAAACTAGTGTGGGGGTCGGACAGAGAGGGATGCTGAGCCAACCTGAGTTCAAGCTCTCTTTCCTGGATGGCTTGGAGGAAATGATACAATGGATAGAAATAGGGGAACGGGGCAATGAGTTGGGCTTTCTATGTAAGATCAAGGTGTGGGTGGTCAACTGAGTCAAGCACGCCTGGTCCAAAGGCCACCTAGTGATTATTTAGGGGGCTTTGATTATCCTACTGAGCCCTGCATCAGAAAAACAGGGATAAAAGCTGGGAGACAAGACCAGAAAGCAAGGACGTAATGCAGACATGAGAGGCAGCATGTGTGCTAATTAAGAAATCTGACAGTAGAGAGAAAGAAGCAGAAAGGTAGCTGAAAAGGGCAGAAGGCTCAAGCAAAGATACAGAAAACCTGTATATATTTCACAGGCAGACAGGAAAAAAAGGAGTAAGGAGATGTAAGCTTTGGCATGAGGGTCAAGGTAATTATAGTGACAAAGTTCTAGAAAGAGCCAGGAAGGGAAGGGGACCGCTAACAGTCTGGCATTAGATCAAAGGGAAGTCTCAGGTTCTTGTTATTTCCTCCAAAACACAATCGAGCCTTCCACTTGTTGGTGTAGTGCGGGCCTAAACCGCGCGCACTTGCCACTGCTCTCAAGATAGGCTCATCGTCATCAGTAGCTACCATTCACGAACTGTGCACCCAGAAACTCAGACAGTGTCTCATGAAAAGGGGACAATTATTGGTAGTCCCATCTGACTGATGAGAAAAATGAGGGAAAAAACATTCTAGTCAACTTGACCGGGGGACTGGGACAGCGAGAGGAAGAGCTGTGTGGGCCATCACACAATCCAGAAGCCCCGCCCTTGCGTGTGGCTTCCAGGCATTTCGAAGAGATGAAAGTGATCACCTCTAGGACATAGGACTACAAGGTAGAGAGCCTGCAGCCAAAGTGTGCTGCTTTCTGAAACAAACCTTTAGGATTACTTGACTTTGTACTCTCTCAGTGACCTTCTCTGCTCTCCTTTACATTATCTTTTCACTGCTAACGAAAAGATAATTTCATGTATCTTTTTTAAAAATTTTATTTATTTGTGTGTGTGTGTGTGTGGCCAGCTCAGCCCACCAGGGGGTGGGGTTGGCTGGCATGTGGTGCTGGGGGATTGAACCGCGGTCCCTGTGCTTTGCTAAGCTTGTTCTAAGTAGGTACTTTAGACCACTGAGCCATCTCACCAGCCCCTTATTTTTTTTTTTAAAGCAATTCTTTTTTTTTTCTTTTATTTATTTATTCATTTAGTGTGTGTGTGTGGTCAGCTCAGCCCACCAGGGAGCGGGGCTGGCTGGCATGTGGTGCTGGGGAATCGAACCGCGGTCCCTGTGCTTTGCTTAGATTAGCTTGTTCTAAGTAGGTGCTTTAGACCACTGAACCATCTCACCAGCCCCCAGCCCCTTATTTTTTATTTTTTAAATTTTATTGAGAAATAAATATGAATTTGACAGTTTCAAAGCTGATTAATAGGACAGTTTCAATAATCAATACGTTGTACATTGTTATCTTCTTAGTGGTTATCCATAGTACAAGAAGCAGACGGGATATCCTGTCCAAACACTACTAGTACACATCTTTCTTCTCATTGAATTAAGCGAAAGTAGCTGTATATCTATCCTAACTATTTTGTATGTATAAATACAAAATGATCTTTCCTTTACATCCTTTTTTTTTTTTGTTTAGTCCCGTCAGAGGTGAATATTCTATTGGCATCTAAATACTATAGGTATTTGAATTCAGCTAAACAATCCAACACTGTCATATATCTTTTTATCTGAGGGGCTAAATCCATTGAGTGTGGCATGCTCTCTGCTCCCTGCCAGCAGGGTCTTTTTAAAAAACAAAAAAAATCACACTTCATGCTTAAGTATAAATTGTTTGGTCACATGACCAAGCTCATGTCCAGATCCTTATCAGGTAGCAGGTTTTCCACATGTTCTTCTAAAAATGAAAGAAACAAAACAAAACATTTATATGAAGGGGTTTCTGGGGGTTTCTTTCAATTTTTCATTTTTACTAGTACATGTTTCCGCCACATAATGATCACATTCATTTTGGGGAGTTAGGACATGCCCATAATGCAACTTAATTCTCTTTACAACCTTTCCTTTCCCTTACTTTCAACCTTCCTCCATCTCTTTGTATTCTTTTATAATAAAAACACTCATAATAAAAAACACAAAGAACTACTATCAGTGCTCCAGGGATGACCCAGGTTTCTCAGTGACAAAGGTGAGATCACTGGCCCAAAAGGGACAGGGTGAAAATGTGGATTTAGCCCTCTCTCCCCCATCTCCCACTCAGCAGCCTTTCTTGGATTCTCTGACCTGCTCGGTCACTCTCCTCCTAAACCTTTCCTAGGTGTGCCCCGCCCCACCTACATATCTCCAAATCAAAGGCCGGTTTCTGTCCCATCTATACTTACTCCAGCCCCCATGATCTTGATTTGCGCTCTCTTTGCTAAAGTGTGCTTTCTGCACGTCTGTGGGACTCTGTAGCAACTGTGTCCCCTGACTGAAGGTGCTTTTCCTCTTCATCCTCTAGTTCCTAATCCTCATCATTCAGGTTGCTCAGTTTTAGACACTGCTGCTTTCAAAAAGCCTTCCATGCTTGCTGATCTCTGGAGAACCACTTTCCCAGAATTCACCCCCCACACTGATTTAGGGCTGGCCTTTGTGAACTGCTTTAACGAAAGGGTATAAGATTGATGGTGCCCTGTGGGTGCCAGGCTTAAGCCCTAAGAATCCTGGGCAGCTTCTGCTTTTGTGCTTTGGAAGCTCTGAGCTATCATGCATAAAGTTCAGCTACCCAGCTGGAGGAGCCATGGGAGGAGAGGCCCTGAGATTACAGGGAGAAGAAAGAAGACCCCGCGTCTACAGGGCTCTACTTGTTCCCACAATTCCTGCTCTGGCTGGGGCCTGACTGCCACCTCATAAGAGGCCCTAAGTGAGGCCAGCAGATTTGCCCAGCTGAGCCCAGTTAATTCACAGATCTGTGAAAGATAAGATGATTGTTTTAAGCTACTCAGTGTTGAAGTGGTTGTTATGCTGCGATCTATAACTAAAACACCATCGCTTCTCGGCCTTTTGGCTAAGATCAAGTATATAACTAAAACACCATTCTGGATTTTAATTGCCTGTAGACTGTTTTCCCTCCTATACTGTCCTTTTCCTTTCTCTCTCTCTCTCTCTCTCTCTCTCTCTCTCTCTCTCTCTCTGTACTGGGGATCAAACCCAGGGTCTTGCACACACAAGGCAAGTGCTCTACCACTGAGCTACATCCCCAACCTCATCCCTTTGATTTTCTGAGGCAGGGTCTCACTATGTAGTTTGGACTGGCCTTGAATTCATGGTAGTTCTCCTGCCTCAGCCTCCCCAGTGCTGGGATTATAGGTGTGTGTCTATAATCTGTGAGTTCAGGGACCACATCCATTTTTTTAAAATTGTGATATACTCAGAACATCCTCAAACACTGAAGTAAAGCTTTTTTTTTAATTTTTAATTTTATTTATTTATGTGTGTGTGTGTGTGTGGCCAGCTCAGCCCACCAGGGGGCGGGGCTGGCTGGCATATGGTGCTGGGGGATTGAACCTCAGTCCCTGTGCTTTGCTAAGCTTGTTCTAAGTAGGTGCTGTTTTTTTTTTTTTTAATTTTTATTTATTTATTTATTTGTGTGTGTATCTGTGTGGCCAGCTCAGCCCACCAGGGGGCGGGGCTGGCTGGCATGTGGTGCTGGGGGATTGAACTGCGGTCCCTGTGCTTCGCTAAGCTTGTCCTAAGTAGGTGCTTTAGACCACTGAGCCATCTCACCAGCCCCTAAGTAGGTGCTTTAGACCACTGAGCCATCTCACCAGCCCTGAAGTAAAGCTTTGATTAATGCAAATTAAGAATGCCTATGAAGCAGGCATGATGGCACATGCCTGTAATCTCAGTACACAGGAGGCTGAGGCAGAAGCATTCCCGTGAGTTCAAGGCCAGCCTGGGCTCTGTAGTGTGTTCACGGCCAGCCTGAATTGCATAGTGAGACCCTGTCTCAAAATAAAATAAAATAAAAAACTAAGGGAACAGCTAATGTCTAGAATACTCTCAGTGACAGATACACAAGCATGTGTACACTTTTCAAAGGTGGTTAACTGGACACCTGGTCAATAGGCTCCTGGTGTAAGATAGCTTACATCTGTAGGGATTGAATCAACTTGGTTTTAGGCCATAATCTACCAACACAGAGCAAGAGAAAAGAATGTCTGGTGCTTGGGGTTGGCACTTTAGCCAAGTGTCAGGGAAACAAAGCTGTTATTCCTTATAGCATGGAGGGCAACACAGAACAGATGACCTGACATAACAGTGAGGGTTCCAGTGGCCCTTGCCTTTTCCCCCTCACTCAGCTGGTCTGTTAAGCCAGCTATGCACAAGGACAGTGCTTTACCCTCTGTTTCAAAAAAAATTTTTTTCTTAAGGGATACTAGGGATTGAACTAATTCAGCCCTTTTTATTTTTTATGTTGAGACAGAGTCCTGCTAATTTGCCCAAGTGGGACTGGAAGTTTCGCTCCTCCTGCCTTGGTCTCCCAAAGTTCTAGAATTATAGGCATGGGCTACAGCTCTTCAAAACCTTTTAACTTCAAACACAGAGGGTCCTCAATGATTGCATGGTTGCAGAAACAATACAGTTTTACTTGGTTGGTGAATCCTATGATGCTCTTGGCTGCAGGCATCATCAGCACAGGTGTTAGGTCAAGTCAACTTGTGTTATCCGAACATTATTCCACAGCCCTACAGATAAGTCAGGCCCCATGAGGGGCACAGGTTGGATAAGTGGTATCCCTGTCCTAAGAGAAAAAACTAGGGAGACTAAACTTATGCAAATGAGACAATTAAAGAATAGGGCAACATATAATTACTGCTAAACTGTATGGTAAGAAATTAAGTGCTACAGGAATTAGAAAAAGCAAGAGGGCAGGAAGGGTTCCAACAGTCGAGGTGTCTTCACTGCAGAGCTGGGGCTGGGTTCAACCCTGAAGTACTAAGTAAAGCACAGACAGGCCAAAATGGAGAAGGGCTTAGAAGTCCCATCAGGCACAGAGCCAAACCCAGCCTCTTTGTCATTTTATTTGGAGGCAGTTCCATAAGGAATGTGAAGAGAGCTGTTCCAAATACCCAAAAAGAGTATTTTTTACTAGTCTGCCAATATTCCAACTTCTGGGCTTAATTTTGTTTCTGTTCCTTGCAATACCTTTCTCCCTCCCCCACTCAGAAAACTTACTCCTAAAAACCCAGCTCAAATGTAATCCTTGAGTCTTTCCACAACCCATTGCTCCTGCTGCTCTAAGAACCTTATCTCTTACCTTTGCCCACTCCCCCAACTACTGTGATTGACAGCAATTACGTTTATTGGGCGTGTACTGTATCAAAACTAAGATAAACATTTTTAATCCATTATTTTATTTAAGCCTCACCACTGCGTGAAACCTCTGCAATTTTCCCTATTTTATAGATGAAGAAGCTTAGTGTGCTCAGGGAACCTGCACAAGATAACATACCTATAAAATTAGAGAGCTGGGATTCAAACTCAGATTTGTGAGACTCCAGAGTGCACTCATAATCCACTGGACCATGTATTCCTGAAAGCCACAAATGCTCTTTACTCGGCTCTCTTCAAATTCTAGGATGGTGACTGGCAGGGCTCAAAGCTTGTTTAACAAATTCATACAACCTTCACAGCACATCGCTGGCCCTAAAGTAGGTGACACTATTACTCCTTTACCCCGTTTTGGATACTTTCAGCCACCTAAAAGTCACCTATCTGGAGGAAGAGGAAGGGGAAGAAATCTGAACATCCTACATTCGAAGTAGAATGCTTTATTTCATATATTCAAACGGGGTGAAGGTGGAACTGTTCTTTCCGCAAAAGAACACACATGTAACACTGGCTGGGTCTGAAAGTGGGCGCTCTGATTAACAGGATGTGTGTGAGCTCTCTGTTATTTCCAAAGGAGCACCTTAGGAGTCTCGACCTGTAGGTTTTCCCACTTGCCCCCAACACCGCAGACACACACAGCCCGCGAGAGACCCGGTCGGCCTGAGGTCACAGGGGAGCCCGAGCTAGAACCCAGGAGCGCAGCCCCTGCCCTGCGCAGTTCTCGTCGTCCACGATGCGGGAAGCTCCGCTACCGGCTTCCTCCGCTCGCAGAGTCCCGGCCCCCGGCAGCTCCCCGCGTCCGCACATCGTCCGAGCCTGCTGCCTGAGGCCGGCACTGCGCAGTCCAGCTTCGCCACCCGCGGGCGCCCTTCCAGGGCACTCGCGCCCCTGGCGGAGCGGCCTGGGCCAGTCACCCAGCCCAGGAGCCCTGCCCTTGCGGGTTTGCCTCCCAGGGAGCCCCGCGGCGCTCCCATGCCCACTTCCTGTCGGGGCGCGCGTCCTTCCGGTAGGCTTCGTCCCCATTGGCCGGCCGAGGGCTTGCGTGGGGCGGCCGCGCAGCACCGGGCTGTGGAAGCTCAGGCCGCTGGCCCGCGCTCCGGCTTGTCTTCCTCGCCCGGGCTCTTCATGGTGCTGGCAGCATGTGGCGCCTGTCGGGACTCCTGGGCCGAGGTAGGGGGCACCTAGAACGAGAGCGTCGGAAGGCCCTCGAGCACCTGAGCCGGGCAGTGGGGGGTGGGGCGGTGGCAGGGCGCGTAGAACGGCGGGAGTGACAGGGACGGGGCTAGAGCAGGGTGGGCGGGACCTGGGCGGGGCTACCATGCCCGAAGTCAGGGGCCGCTGGAACTGAACACGCGTGGGGAGAAGCTCAGCTCTAGAGAAGTGGGCGCATCTCCAGGGAGGGGGAGGATCCGCGGAGGGAGCCAGTGGAGTGGGCGAAGCCAGCGAATAGAGAGGAATTTAGAGACTGTTGCTCTGAATTTGGGGCCATAGTGTGTGTATGTGTGGTCATAGAGCAAAGGTTGCCACCGATTGTAGGACATCCGAACCACATAGGGGAGATTCTTCAAAATGTAAGCGCTTCACTCAGATACTGCTGCATCGGTTCTGCAATAGTCCCTTAGGATCTATTAGGCTAAAGATCGCCATGTGTATTCTCTTTCAAAACCACTGCACCTGTAATCCTACCACTAGGGATGCTGAGGCAGGAGGATTGTCATGAGTTTGAGGCCAGCCTGGGCTGCATAATAAGTTCAAAACCAGCCTGACCTAGATTGCAAGACCCAGTCTCAAGCCCCTCACTCAAAAAAAAGAAAATCTACTGCAGAGATTGCAGAAGTTGCTGAGTGGTAGAGCATTTGGCACATGCACAAAGGGTTCCATTTTCCAGCACCCCAAACACAAAAACATTGCAGAGACAGATGCCAGTGATTTCTGTGTTGCTAGGGTAAAGTACCATCTCAGGTTAGAAGTAAGATTGTTGAGCCACATTTGTCCTGATCCTGTTAAAGTGATCTTTGTTTTCTATACAGCCCTTCCCCGTCTGCTGGGTCCTCATTTCCAGGGGGTGACTCCCAAGCCCGCCAGCCCAGATGGGTCTCAGGTGACCTTCTCCTCCTTGCTGGTCTGTGTTCCCAAAGTTCACAGGTAAGACATTGCCATTTCATCACCCATCTTCTCTCCTGAACTTTCTTTGCCCACATTTTGGACGAAACTAGCCAGCCTCTAATTGCATTATCTAGGTCAGGCTCTCATGGGCCAAGTACAAGCAGGGATCCAAAGTCCCACGGAGGGAAGGATGCTTTCCAGTGGATGTCTGCTCGCATCTCCCCGCACACCTTGTGGGATGCTGTCTCATGGGTAAGGCTTCCCCAGCCCTGACCTTTGCCTTCAGCATGGGTGAGAATGGTCCTGTGTAGAGAAATACCCTAGTCTAAAAACCAGAGCAACATTAGCTTTGTCTTCACACAATGAGGAACCCCTGGCACCGGAGCATATTTATGGAGATACTGTCACTCCTCACCCCAGCTGTATATTTATTCTTTGTTTCATTCAATAAACATTTATTCACACCTTTTCCAAGTCAGGTGTTTTTGCTAGACCCTGAGGGGAGTGGCAGAGAACAAAGTAGTTATAAGCCTTACCTTCATGGAGCTTACAGTAAATAATAAGAAATAGCTAATAAGTAGCATTAATTATTAATATAAATTGTTACACATGCATTGTCCTAATAATGTCTTACAACTGGTTTTTTTTTTAATGTATTTAGTACACAGGGCCTACAGAGTCTCACTACACAGATCGGACTCATGGTGATCCTCCTATTTTCAGCCTCCCAAGCATTGGGATTACAGGCATGTGCCACCATGCCCAGTCTGTGTAACCTTCATTTTGAACATGAGCAACTCAGGCTAGGAAATATTAGGTAACATGTCTAAAGGTTATATCTATTCAGTGAGAAGCCAGATTTAACTCTGGAGTGCAGGCTGTATCCCGTGGCCACACTGCCTTGTGTGACTCTTGCAAGCACTTAGAGTACGTAGCCTAGCCCATGCTAATTAGTTGGTCCATATTAACTGTTAGTTACTCAGTAAATATTTGTTGAATCTGACATACAAAGTTACCCTCCTAGTAGTGAACACTAGGTCTCATAGGACAGAGTTTATACCTTTAGGGCAAAGGTCTAGACTGACTATATTGTGAATGAAGTTGACACATGCATTGTTGTCATGTCCGTCACGTCCCATCCCTGCTACTTTCATGCTGTGTACTTTAGGCAGATGACTTCAACTCTCTGAGCCTTACTTTGGGAAGGAGGGTAATAGGAATTTGAACCCCTGGTCTTCACATTGAGCTGCATCCCCAGTCCTTTTAATTTTTTTTTTTTTTTAATTGTGAGACAAGGTCTCACTGAGTTGCTAGGGTGCCCAGACTGGGCTCCACTTTTGATCCTCTTGCCTAAATCTGCTAGAGTGCTAGAATTATGTGGATCCCTTGCTAAGCCTCACTTTTGTGTTTTGAAGTCTTGCTTTGTAGTTCAGGCTGGTCTTGAACTCACTATGCAATCCAGGCTGGCCTCAAACTCCTGGCTATCCTCCTGTCTCAGCCTCCTGAGTGCTGGGATTGCAGGCATGTGCCACCACACCCAACTGAGCCTCACTTTCTTTAATCTGCAAGTTGGTGTCATCAGCAGAGTTGAGTTGGAGGTTCTCCATGACAGGGACACTGTTTTCTGGGTTTCTTTATAAAACCAGCATATAAAGAACCCTGTTGAGTTTCTGCCACAGCAACCATCAAAGAATAGTAGCCATGGCCCTCCACTATCCCATGGCCGTGGGCCTCAGCAAGAGCTGCAAGGTGACTAAGAGTGTGAGCAAACTGAGGCACAGCCACTGTCGCGGATGCCTCACCTAACACCAAGTTCATATGGGACATGATCCGGGAGATGTGCACCATGGAGCTGTTCAAGGTCTCCAAGGAGAAACATCCCCTCAAGTTAATCAAGAAAAAGATGGGAAGGGCTGGGGAAATGGCTCAGTAGAATAAGCACTTCCCTGGCAAGCGCAAGGGCCTGAGTTCAATCCCCAGTTCCCCAAAAAAAAAAAAGAAAGAAAGAAAAAGATGGGGACGCATATCCGGCCAAGAGGAAGCTCAAGGAGCTGAGCAGCATGATGGCTGCCATGAGGCAGGCAGCTGCCAAGAGGAACTGAGCCCCTCTGGAATAAAGCTTTGCAGAAAGTTAAAAAAGAAAGGAAAAAAAAAATCTATTTTTTTTTGGCAGAACCAGGGATTGAACTCAGACCCTTGCGCTTGCCAGGGAAACACTTACTCTTCTGAGCATCTCAGCCCCTAAAAAAACTCTGTTGAGGGAAACATTTTCCATTTTGCCAAAGATCTGAGCCCTGGGGCAGAGTCCTACACTGGTTTCTTTGGGGAACTGGACCTGTGTTCCAGAGGTCCTGGTGCTACTTTGGGCTCTGTAGCTGTCCCCACTGCCTATATGCAAAGGACTGTACACAGGCTGTCCCCAGAGCCAGGGACACTTGTCCTTTCACAGTGCTGGTGCCTTCTCTTGTTCTGGCCTTGGCTCATACCAAGGGGCTTTCCCTCATCACTCGTCGTGTCCAGTCTCCCACTCACACTCCGTGTAACCTGCTGATTTGTTTCTTCTTTATATCAAGCGTAATTATTACAGCATTTATTTACTTTTCTCCGTACTTGGGTTTTGTCTTTCTCAACACAAGACACAAATTTCATGCATACAGAGAGCGTAACTGTCTTATTTGCCATTGTAAACAGTGCCTGGTGGAGGAAATAAGCATGTAGCTGTGCCTTCTCGAGCACAGCATGGGAGACGGGAAATCTGGGAGTCACTGGAATAGCAGTTGGCTCAGGTTTTCTGCATTCCGGTCAGAAGAAAGACCCCTGCAGCAAGCCCACACGTGTGGTGGGCGGCTCGGTTGCAGGAAAGGGAGGCTTGCACCAGGTTGCAGAATGTACCTGATAAGGACTTGTGCTGCATTTGTGCTGGACTGCATCTTACTGCATCATCTCTTTGCCACCTCCATTTTGTGTATTCTGTCGCCTGTGCTGGGTTTGTGCAGCTTCTGTTTACTGGGCTCCTTCTCTAACTTTGTACCATGCTAGGCCCCTGAATATGTTGGTCAGCAAAATGTGTGTCTCCTAGAGGCAGGAGCGACAGACCTACAATGAACAATCACAGTGAGGAGTACGAAGTAGCGGAGGAGAGATTTGGGTGCTGTGAGCTGTGTGGGGAGCTGCCCCACCCAGATCAGGAAAGGCTGAGTCTGAAGCACTTGGAGAGTGGGGGAGGGGACCTGGTCCCTGATGTGCTGCTCTTTTTCCAGGGCACTCTGGCCGTGCTGGCCCTGCAGGTGGCACGACAGGTCCACTTCCAGGCGTTCCTGTCCACAGGGCCTCGGCAGGCAGAACGCTGCTCTTGGCGCAGTCCCCTGGATCGTTTCCTCTCGTCTCCCTGGTGGCACCTGCACTCCTGTGAGTTCTTGATCCTGGGGCAGAGGGCTGGCTGGGTATCACCCAGGGTCAGGAAGTATCTCAGACACACCTCAGGAAAAGAGCCATCTGCAGGTCCTTGCCTTTCCTCTCTGAAGTCAGAGGAAGGGAAATGTGGTGAGGCTCTACCCACCCAGGGTGTGAACCCCATCGTGTTCCTGTGTCCTGTCACCGCCTGTGGAGGGAGCTCCACAGGTCGGTCACCAGCTAGCATGGGTCTTTGTGTTAGTAATAATGGAAATTAAAATTGAGCAATGGTGTGACTTCACAGGTAGAAACTTTACTTGAAAAGAGAGAAAATAGGGAAGGGACTCCAGCTCTAGTACTGGCTGGCAGGGACGAGCTCTCATGAAAAGGAGTAGGCCTTCTGAGATTAGCTGAGGTCCTGTGGGTGCCACTCTAGGGTCCTGTTGATCATTATCGCAGGCCGGTTTCATAACTTTGGAGAAACCCTCATGGCTTGAGGGCTGTTCTGAAATCATTGCTTCTGTCGGAGTACTTTTCCTGAGACCCAGGTGACTGTCAGTTGAGGACAGTGACTGGAGCCTTTCAGGAGTTGGTCCACAGGGGAAGGGTTGGACAGTGGGAATCAGAAAGGCTGCTGTCAGATGTCCCTGTGAGTCCTGCAAATTACTTATTGCTGTTCTCTGGGTGTCTTCCATCCTGAAGGGATGTGACCTAGGTTAGGGAAGTTTAGGGCTAATAAAATTTGTTAGGTTGACTTTAAAAGTGAGTGATATGTATTCAAAGGTAGTAAGTGCCGGCAAGATAGCTCAGCAGACTAAAGTGTCTGCTTTGGCAAGTGCAAGGACCAGTGTTCAATCCCCGGTCCCACGTGCTGTGCTGGCCCCACCCCTGGGGTGCACTGAGCCAGTGATTGAATCTGGGCATGGTGGTGTGCACCTGTAATCCCAGCACTGGGGGGGCTGAAAACAGGAGGATCACTATGAGTCTGGGCTGCATAGTGAGATCCTGTACCAAATACATAAATGGGAAAAAAAAATAAAAAATAAAAAACCAAACCCACAAAGCTTAAGGTAGTAAGGGATGCAAAACTGAACGTTAATCTTGATTTTGCACTTAGCTACCCACGTGAAAAGGCCTGGCTTTTAGCAAAAACTGCTTGTAATTCCTTGACTGCCTCAGAAGAAGACATCAGTTGTGCTTTTAATCAGGAATAAGGGCCCAAGAGTTTGTCCTTTGTCCCTATTGTGCTGACTACATCAAGTCCAGGCCACTTTAGATCATAGGTATAGCTTCCTGCTCAGCTCTTAACCAGTTAGGCCATTTTCTGGTCATTCAAACATTCATCAATAAATGAGTGTGTGTTTTATGTGTTATGTGCCATGCAACGGAAGCCATATGGACTAGCTCTGGAGTCAGATTGAATTGTAAAGGTTAAAGCCCCAGAAATACATGCTAGTATTTTTCTTTTCTTTTTGAGACAGGGTTTTGCTGTGTAGTTCAGGCTAGCCTTGAACTCACTGTGTAGCCTAGGCTGGCCGTGAACTGGCAGCAGCCCTCTTGCCTCAGCCTCCCAAGTACTGGGATGACAGGCATGTACCACCATGCCTGGCCTACATGCTAGTGATATTTTTAGTACCAGAAGTCTAACTCAGGTGAGACTTGTGCTTGCCAGCAGGTGCTGTGCCACTGAGCTGTACATCCCACCTTATGTGCTACTGTTATATTCCTAAACAACTTCCCTCTGCCTCAGTTTCTTCATCTGTAAAATGGGCTAATAAAACCATAGGGCCAGCCAAATAGCTCAGTGGATTAAAGCGCTTGCAAGCAGGCATAAGGGCCAGGGGTTCAATCCTCAGGCCTGCTGTGCTGGCCCCACCCCTGGGGCTCACTCAACAGCAGTTGAGACTGGGTGTGGTGGTATGCACCTATAATCCCAGTTCTTGGGAGGCTGTAAACCGGAGTCCAATGTAGTAGTAAGATTCTGAACATCCCGTAGACCCTTCCCTAAAATACAGGAAAAAAAAAGCTATAGAGGTTTCCTGGGGAGGCTAAATGTCAGGGCCTTAGAGCAGTGCCCAGTGCATACTAAATGCTTGGTGATTACTTGTCTTAGGGGTTATTTTTCTATTTTCTTTTTTGGTACCAGAAATCAAACTCAGGTCCTCACCCTTGCCAGGCAGGCACTGCGCTACTGAACTATATCCCCAGCACTAAGTGTTAGGTCTTGTCCTTATCAGTATGATCATAATCTTAAAGGTATTGCCATTAAGTAAAGCACTCGCAGCTGAAGCTACAACAGTGAGTAAGGTGGATGCTGCCCTATGACAGAAGAATTCAAGCAAAAACAGTGATTTATGCCTAGGGTGGGAGATCAGCATAAATCTGGGCCTAGAGAGGAAGTGGAGGAGGAAGAGGAGGAGGAGGAGGAGGAGGAGGAGGAGGAGGGAGGACTCCCAGAGCTTCTTGGGAGTTCTTCCTCTGATCTCTAGACCCTTGGGGACCAGTGGCTCAGACTGGACCGGCTCCCTTCTGACCCGACTCCTGCTTCTGTCTCTCTAGCCCTGCGAAGGCACGTCCTCCCTGGCCCTGCTGGCCCAACCCCCAGGCACCTCGGCCTCAGGGAACCCAAGCTGGGCCCAGAGAAGCCCTCAGCTCAGCCTGGAAGCTTCTCTCGCAGCTCCTTGAGAATAGCTGGTCCTCAGCAGCCCCTTGAAGAAGGTATGACCTCACCCCAGTTTGCAGAAGGAGGGTTGGGGGTGAAGGATAGAGTTGGGGCATTGGGCAGGTGGACATTGTTGCTGTACGTTCTCAGACCAGGAATTATGAGGATCCCTGCTTTCTTTGGTGATCCTGGGGCCTGCCCCTTAGCTCAGTTGTATAAGTGGCTACTTCAACAAAGCAATCAGCCTCAGGTTGCTGTGGTTCAAAACCCACAACTCCAGCCAGCCAAACATGCCCTGAAGGCATTTTGAGTGGGGTGAGGGGGGGGGAGATCCTTCTTTGGTGATCCAGACTTAGTCTGGATTCCCAAAATGTCACTGGATGGAGAGGCTGGGCAACCTGGGAGAAGAGGGAAAACAAAGTCATACACTTGTCCCTTGTCCCAGATGGTGAAGGCTTGTACTTTGCAGGTCTCAGTGAGTTCAGCTTTCTAGATGCCAGCAGTAGCTTTGAGTCGGAGCCAACGCCAGCCAAGCTACAGCACCCTGATGAAAAGAAGGTATTAGCCGGATTTTACCTCCGTATCATTCCCAGGTTGGGTAGCAGTCCCAGCCACCATCCCTTCATGTGTCTGTATTTCTTCCCCAGGAACAAGATAAATCAAAAGCTCTTTCCCTCGAAGAGGCTGTGACTTCCATTCAGCAGCTTTTCCAGCTCAGTGTTTCCATTGCTTTCAACTTCCTGGGTAATTGGGGGACCAGGCAGGGTGATGCGACAGGAGAGGGGTGGGCTAGGTAGAATACTGTCAGCATAGGGAGTAATTTAAATAAGGTTTTTTTTTTTCTTCCAGGCAGGTGGAGCAAATATCTGGCATGTAGTTCAGTGGTATCAGGGACCCACTGTTTTTTGTTGTTTTTTGTTTTCTTTTGAGACGGGGCTCTGGTCTGTACTTCATGCTGGCCTTGAATTCACTGCCCGGTAGCCCAGGCTGGCCTCCGACTCATGGCCGTCCTCCTGCCTCAGCCTCCCAGCTGCTGGGATTATAGGTGTGTGCCACCACGCCCAGCTGGGATGCACTTTTTTTTTTTAATTTAATTTTGTTTTGAAGAGTAAAAACAAATAGCAGAAACAGGGTAGCATACAACAATACTTCTGTTACAGATTTTGAAAAGAATAGCAAATTAGCAATGGTTGTTATATTACCTATTTTTAACGTCAGATTTGTTGCTCAGATTAACAGATACAGCTATGCGAGATGGGACAAATAATTGAATATTAATGCTTGCTTTTAATAAACATTAATTTTTTGTTGTCTTTTTTATTTTTTTAATATTTATTTTAAAAGGAGTATAATAATTGATGAAACAGTAGACATGGTACACATTTAGAAGATCAAGATGAGGTATTCAACCATAGTTTTTGTATTACACATTGCTGTCCTTGATGTAGTTGCTCAGACTGCAGATATCAGCATACAGAGTTAATCAGAATGAACATCTAAACATTAACTGCTTTTTTCAAAAAGCTGTTGGAAATTATTAGTACAGTCATCTCAGCCTTGCTGTGTATATACTTGTATGATTTTTCCCTCTTTTTTTCCTATCTTTTCTGCTTTCCCACATCTTCCTTGTTTATTACTTAGTTTCAGTTTCTTTCTGTTTTACTATATTTATTATACCTTTCAGGTTTTATTTATTCTTTCAGGTTCTTACACTAGGGAGACAATATATTTACACATGAGGGTCTGATTTATTTCACTTACAAGTATAGCCTCTAGTGGCATTCACTGACTGGGGCCCGCTCTTACTCATGTGAGTACTGCCATTCTAAAACTGCCCTTCTATGCCCAGAAGCTGCAAGCCTGAGCCAGGGAGATCACAGGTTTGAGCCCAGCTTGGGCAATTTAGCAACTTAATGAGACCCAGCCTCAACTTAAAAAAAAAAAAAAAATTAAAAGGAACTGAAGCTATAGCTCTTTGTAAAGGCCCCGGCTAAATACCTGGAGCTGCACACACACACACGCACACACACATCACAATGACAAAACATGGCTTTCATGTTGAGGTTTGGTTTGCTCTTTCAGCTCCTGTTCTCACTGCCATATTCCAGCCAGCTGGCTAAAGCCTCCCCTCCTTTAAGGACCCCTCCCCTGTAAGGACCCAGAACTCAGACTTCCAGCAAGTCATAGAAGCCAGAGTGTGGGCTTATGGCCACCTCATTCTTGGAGAGGCTGAGAAGTGTAGACTGCATAGCCGTGTACTTACCTAAAAATTATTTTTCTTTAATTTATTTTTGTCTTTTTGAGACAGGGTCTTGCTATGCAGTTCCATCAGGCCTTGAGCTCACTTTGTAGCCCAGACTGATCTCAAACTTGCAATGATCCTCCTGCCTCTGCCCCCTAAGTGCTGGGGTTGTAGGTGTGTGCCACCACACCCAGCTTGAAAATTGTTTTACTATAGAGGTAGGAGAAAATAAATCCTACAGCACGCTTACTGTTCTCTGCCATGCTTAGGAAAGACAGACTCCTGAGGTTTTGAGCAGGTACTAAAGTGCATGAACAGGAAGCTTTTGAGCCCCATCTGGAGTCTGCACGTACCCTCCCCAGTTTATCCTGGTTCTGCAGTGACTTCAGATACGAGTTTGGGTCTCTAAGTTCCTCTCTGACTTTATTTCCTTTTTTTCCCCCTCCCCATATCTGGGAATCTTGAACTCATGACCTCACCCTTGCTAGGCAGGTGCTTGTGGCGCTGCCTCCCCCGCCCTGTCCCTGAGGTCTCAGGGCTCTAGCTACACTTAGCGGTTTTTTGTTCCCTTAGTAAACATTCAATCCTGAAACCTTTGAATTGCAGCATGGGGTCTAATTGGAAGATGGGTGAGAAGCTAGGACTGATGAAAAGAGCAAATTTACAGAACATTTTTTTTTTTTTTTTTTTTGGCTAGGCCCTATTTCAGGTACTAGAGATACAGTGATTCCCAAGACTATGTCCTGAAGCAGGTGTGGTGGCACATGCCTGTAATCCCAGTACTCAGGAGGCCAAGTCAGGAGGATTGCCGTGAAGGAGAACAGCCTTGGCTACATAATGAGTTCAAGGACAGCCTGTGCTACCCAACAACACCCTGGGTCCAAAAAAAAGAGACATCTTTATTTTTAGGGTTTTCACATGTGAGTCAAAGGAGAGAAAAGCAGTAAATTGGCAAATAAATAGAAAACAAAATTTCAGATATAAATACTACAAAGAAAACAGTGCAAGGGGATCTGGCCAGATAGTTCAGCCGATTAAAGCACCTGCTTAGGCAGGTGGGATTTGATCCCTGACATGCTGTATGGGTTCCCACCCCCAGGGCACACTGAGATGGTGGTGTCTGAGACTGGGTGTGGTGGCACCCACCTGTAATCCCATTGCTTGGGAGGCTGAAAACAAGATGTTCACTTTGCAGTAGACCCTGTACTAAAATACATTTAAAAAAAGAATGCAAGGGAGTGCTGGGCATGGTGGTACACACCTGTAATTCCAGCACTTGGGAGGTAGAGCAGGAGGATTAGCTTGAGTTCAGGGCCAGCCTGGGATACCTAGTGAGAACCTGTCTCAAAAAACCACACACAAAACAGGAGTGTTTAGTAACTTTGCAATGAATAGCTTTGTAATCGGAAGTCTTTGCTAAGACTTTACAATTTAGCTAAAATTCTTAAGCTAAGAACTGATGACAAAAGCAAGCCCCTTTTGTTCCTGTCTGGGAAAGAGTTTTCCAACCAAGGGCAACAAGGAGTGAAAAGTTGCTGAGGCAGGATTGAATTTGTTTACTAAGGAAACGAAAGACTGCTAGAAAGACTGCTAAGAGTAGCTGGAGCCCTGAGACCTCAGGGAAAGGGCGGGGGAGGTAGCGCCACACACACACCTGCCTAGCAAGTGCAAGGTCATGAGTTTGATTCCCAGATACGGGGAGGGGAAAAAAGGAGATAAAGTCAGGAACTCAGAGACCAGAAGCAGGATAGAGGGTTTTAAGCCAGAGCAGTGAGAAGGTCAGTCACATGATCTGATTTACCTTTCCCAAGATTGCCCTGGATGTTGTGTAGACAAATGTAGATGGCAGGGGTTCCAGAGAGGAATAGGAGACCAGGTGGGAGCTGTTACTGACAGCTAAGCAAAACGTGCTGGTGCTTGTTGGAGGTTAGAGGAGGAGAGGACAGGAATAGAGTAATCTGGCTGGAGCCAGCGTGGGGGATAGGGACAGGGTGGGATCCTGTGACCTCTGAAGTCTTCTCCCAAGGACAGAGGCTCTGTGAACCCTGGACAGCAGGCTTTCAGGCAGTAGGGAGGTGACTTTAATTCTCTGCTGGCTGAATGGAACTTGGTTTCTCCTTCATTAGCTTTTTGTGTTCTTGATGGGCAGCCTCTTCTTAGAATTTCTTGCCCATTCCTTCATTCATATATTCATTTATTCAGCCAGCCTAAGCACTGGCAGAACACAAAGGCAGCCTAAGCTATAATCATATTTTGCATTTGTATAGCGTTTTCACCCTATGCAAAGTTATTTCTCCTACATTCTTTTTTTCTGCTCTCCCTCTAGGATTTTACAGTCTAATTGAGGAGACAGGATTTGTACTCTTGAGACAGTTTAGTTCATAGGAAAAGATTTGGTATATTAGGAAAATGCCACAAAAGTGACTAAAGCCTGACTGTGGTCTGGAGGCCTCAGAACAGAAGCAGGACGCCTGACAGAGATGTGGAGAGGCTGCAGGCAGGAACCAGGTTGAGCAAAGATCATTGGCCATGGTAGCTTCCTTTACTGTTTCCACGTTTGGGCAGGATAAAGAGCCCCTTCCTTTACTGCTCCCGGAGTCCTCAGATGACAAGGGTGACAGTATCACCTGTCAGGGAGGGTTTGTTGGTTATAAGCCACCTGAAATTCACTCCGGCTAACAAAGCCTTGAATGCAATTGGGATCCCTTGACCTTCCAAGCCTCCGAAAGGACAGGAATCAGTGAAGTTGCAGGGACCCAGGGGACAGCAACTGATAGACAGTATTGCTAGACTGCTGCTGTCAGAATAGACCTAGAAGAGCTATTTTTCCCTCCTTGTTCAACCTGATCAAGAGTCAGATTCCTGAGAGAGTCTTATTGGTTGGGAAAAGCACAGGCACACTGCTGGATAGCACCAGCAGTGCAGTGCAGTGGTTCCTGAGGGGCAGTGAGAGTGTCGGAACTAGGAGAGGGAGGGATGGCTCACAGGAGGGCAGAGCCGCTGACACCCAGGGCAGGCCGGGGAGCTATTTGGCAGATGAGAATAAATGCCAGCGTCTAGCCCAAGGGTCAAGAGATGTGGAGCTCGTTCATGCCTAGTGGAGGCTGTGGCACCTCCCTGGAGGAAGCTGTTGGTGTCCTGTGCTTTCTTACAGGGACAGAGAACATGAGGAACGGGGACCACACAGCAGGCTTTTCTTACTTCCAGAAAGCTGCTGACCGTGGCTACAGCAAAGCACAGTACAACATGGGCTTGTGTCATGAGCATGGCAGAGGCACCTACAGGGACCTCCACAAGGTACTGTCCCTTCTGCCCAGCTACCAAGAGGGAGCGCCAGAACTGAGCGGCAAGCAGTGGCCGGATCGCCTGGCTTCTCTGACCTGCTGGTAGCCTAGCTATGAGGACAAAATAAGAAAGTTCTTGCCTTCTAGGAATGTCGACTCAACTCAGGGAGAACACCCACCTTGCCTTTTTATTTGCAGCTGTACCCCCAACGTGGAGCAGCACCTTGATAAATGAATTCTTTAGAAGTAGAATAAGTACACAATGACATCATACACAAGAATGTGTTTCTTCAAATTGTATGTGAAGACAAAACAAAACAAGCCACAAGTGGTGGCATGGGTCTGTAATCTCAGCATTTGGGAGGCTGAGACAGGAGGATCGCTGTAAGTTCAGGCCAACCTGGGCTGCAAAGTGAGTTCAAGGCCAGCCTGAACTTCATAGTGAAACCCTGCCTCGAAAAGAAAAAATTCCAAACAAGTGAACAAAATAGGAGCAATTTAGTGTTCCTCTGCTACAGAACTGCTTGATTATATCTATGTAGACCTTCAGTGACATGGTGGATCTGTGTTTATTGGCAGGAGAAATCATCCATCGTGAACGACTCTCTGTCTCTGTATACGTAACATATCTATGGGAATAAATTTGCAAGCTGGTACACTAAAATTTTTATGTGGAATGATCTTTAGGAGATGGGGTTCCTTGGAATTTATATCTGTATGCTTAAATTTTGGCTTAATCTGTATTTCCTGACTAATCTATAATGACTACGTATTATTTTTTAAATTTTCAGTCAGAGAAAAAGTGCTTAGAGGGCTCGGAGCAGACTGGGTGTTTCTTCTTTCGCCCTAGGCCATCTTTTATTACCGGTTGGCTGCTAGCCAGGGCCACAGCCTCGCTCAGTACCGCTATGCCAGATGTCTACTGCAAGCCCCAGCCTCCTCGGGGGACCCTGAGCAACAGAGAGCACTGTCCATGCTAAAGCAGGCTGCAGACTCAGGCCTGAGAGAGGTGCGTACAACCGGCAGGGTCCACCCTGGGTTTTCTGGGCTGCGCGGAGCTGAGCATGATTGCGATGGCTTTTCCTTCCTCTTCGCCCACAGGCCCAGGCTTTCCTCGGGGTGCTCTTCACCAAGGAGCCACACCTGGATGAGCAGAGCGCTGTGAAATATTTGTGGCTTGCAGCCAGCAGCGGGGTATGAGACCTGTGGTACCAGGCTTGCTGCAGACTCAGGGTGGCCTGAGGAGGGAGTGGGAGCTGGCATGAACTTGTGTGCTTGGGCTGTGGTTTGCTAGGAGCCCTGGGCTGGCTTCAGATTTCAGCTCCTGCTGACATTCTGTGTGGCTCTTGGGCAGTGGCCTGTCAGGGCCTACAATCAGCT
The DNA here is from genome assembly GCF_000260255.1 of Octodon degus. NCBI lineage: Eukaryota > Metazoa > Chordata > Mammalia > Rodentia > Octodontidae > Octodon > Octodon degus. The sequence goes on along the minus strand of NW_004524761.1, from coordinate 3,610,881 downwards.
AGGGTCGGAGCATTTGCTTACAGATACTGTTAAATTCTACATAGCAGGGTTCCTTCTACTCTGTCAGTTGTTAAATGTTTACCAGTACACTATTGGATGGGCATTTCTTGTTTTAAATCTGTTTCCTTATCTTTAAAATCAACATAATGGGTGCTGTAGATCTAGCTCAGTAGCACAGCTCTTGCCCAGCATATATGAGGCTCTGATTCCACGCCTAGTACAACAAGGAAATCAAAAGAAACAAACTCAGTAAAATCAACGTAATGGCAAGGCTTGGCGGTACATTCCTGTAATCCCCAAGGCTGAGACAGGATTACCAAGTTAAGATCAGCCTGAGCAATTTAGCAAGACCCTATCTCAGAATAAAAAGTTGAGTTATAGCTCCGTTGTAGCTCCTGGGTTTGGTTGTTCATTCCCCAGTGTCACATGCACGCGCGCGCGCACACACACCCCAACAGCAACAGCAGCATAATACCTGTTTACTACTGCACAGGATTTTTGGAGGATTCTTTTTTTTTCCTCCCTTTGGCTGGCTCAGACTGCCTTAAGGGTGGGTCTGGTAGGGCATGTGGAGCAGGAGATGGAACCGCAGTCCCTTGCCCCTGACTGATTTTGTTAAGGTGCTTTAGACATCTGAGCTAATCCTCCAGCCCCCTACACAGGATTTTTGGAAGGACGAGGTCTGACTGAGGGAGCAAGCAGGAGTCTGTAAGCTGTACCAGCAGTGAGTGAGTGTCGCCGTGAGCAGTGCCCATCTGGGGAAGTCGGATGTACAGGGTGGGGCATGCTGAGCAATGGGAAAGGGGTGTCTGCTTGACTGAGATGCAGGCTGCCTGGCCCAGGGTTTGTTCTGCTGGCATTAAGGGAAACATGGTTCATTGGGTTTGGGAAGCATTGAGTTAAGCAGCTGTCTCTTTGGCTTTGGTTTTGTTGTTCAGGCTGGCCTTGAACTTGCAGCAGTCCTCCTGCCTCAGCCTCCTGAGTGGTAGGATTAGAGGCATACAGCTGCCTTGAATGCAGCAAATCTTAGAGCTTTATATAACTGAGCAACACTTGCGGTTTGCTGAATTCTTCAAGCGTATTAGACCAGTATCTGGTTTCATTTGTACCTTGAAGGGCCAGAAGTTCTGGATAGAGCAAGCACTGTGCCTGCACTGTAACTTCCTGCATGGAGACTGCTGCTGCTCTCTTTCTGGCTTTATTGAACCCTTGGGCATCACAATACTGCCTTGTCCATTCTGCTGCCCACAGTATCTGTGAAAGCTGTCAGAAGGGAACCAGTGTTGTCAACCAGTATCTGATAACCAAGTCTCTTCTTCGGTCAAGAGCCCCCCCAGAGCCTTCCTTAGGTGGGATGGGCCTGCAGTCCACGCTCTGGGCACAGCTGGGCGCTCCCTGGCCTGCCTGGGTCAGACCAGCATGCTGAGAAGTGATTTGCGGGAAAGGATGCCTGTCGTCTGTTAGGTGTTGGCACACAGGGTGCACACTCTCCCATCTCCAGGGAACCGTGTCCTCCAGGCTTGTACTGAGCAGTACTGTATTCCAGGGTCCCTGCCCTCCCCTGCGTCCTATGCTGGCTGCATCCCTGAGTACACTGCATTGATTACAGGGACTTCACCTGCTTGGCATAAAAGTGGTGGCAGAACTGAACTTTTTTTTTTTTTTTTTTTAATGTATTTGGCACAGGGTCTCACTACGCAGATTGGACTTGTAGTGAGCCTCCTGTCTTCAGCCTCTCCAGCGCTGGAATTACAAGCGTGTGCCGCCATACTGGGTCTCCATGGCTGGCTCAGCGCGCCTGGGGGTGGGGCATGTGGTGCAGGGGATCGAACCCCGATCCCTGCACTTGCCTCAGCAGGAGCTTAGTTTGCTGAGCTATCTCGCCAGAACTTTGACTGTGGAGGGTAGAAGAGAAGTAGGACTACAATTGGGAGTGCACAGTGTGGATTTTGGTTTTCTTTTTGTGTGTGTATGTGCTGCTGAGGATTGAACCCATGGCCCAAGATCTCTACCTCTGGGCCACATCCCCAGCCTCCTGGTTTCCTTCTTCAGTTGAGAGATTTTATATGATGAAAATATTTCAGTAGAGAGAGATTCACTAATGGAAATGATGACACTAGCACTGATTGTTAGTACTTTTTGTCTTGTAACACAAAAACCTAGTAAGTGCTGTTAGCAGCACTGTGTAGATGAGGAAGTGGAGGCACTGAGATGTGCAGTAATAGGTCTGAGGTTGGCCAGAGCCAAGGGTGGAGCCAGGCTGACTGATGTGAGCCTGGGCTCCCATCCCCACCCTACCCCTGAAGCAGTGCAGCCCCCGAGTTCAGGGCCAGGGGCCATCTGTAGGGAGAAGAAACGCACTCTTGTCACTTCTGCTTCTCAGCTCTTGTGCAGTAGGAAGCAGAGGGGCTGTGAGCGGTGGACCCTTCTCCAGCATGGCTTCCTGCTCTTTCAGGAGAGTGTAGTAACATACAGGGCTGAGTATTTCTGCAGCCTTTAGCTGGCCCCACAAGAGGAGCCACCACAGGGCTCTGGCTCAGTGGGACGAGCTCAGGAACTGGGCATCTCATGGTTGAGATCCCTTGGAATGCAGTGGGCCCAGGCTGAGCCTTCCCCCTGCTTGGATGAAGTCCCAGCATGCCTGACTCACCTTGCCCCTGGCTAGTTCAGTTCCTCATTCCTGTTTGTGTCTGTCCCTCTTTAGGACTCACAGAGCAGATACCACTTGGGAATTTGCTATGAGAAAGGCCTTGGTGTGCAGAGGAACCTAGGAGAGGCCGTAAGGTGTTATCAGCAGTCAGCGGCTCTGGGCAACAAGCCTGCCCAGGAGAGGCTGCAGACCCTCTTCTCCATGGAGGCAGCAGGTACAGATGCAAGTCCAAGCCACACAGTTCTGCTCCAGAGCTGGGTGCTCTGTAACACACGGCAAGGTGGAAGAAACCCCTGGTCTCCTTGTCATTTCTGCCCCCAGTGATGGTTACGAGCACAGATTTAGAGTCAGATCCCCCTACTGCTGTCACAGGCCTGGGACTGTATGTCCCTGAGCCTCGGTTCCATTATGTCTGAAAATAAGGGTTACGGTAGCACATAACACACAGCTTGCTGGGAGGATGAAGTGAGATGCAGGTTGTGGACTCCGTACGCCGGCCACGCAGTAGGCACTGAGCAAACGGTGGCTGCCCCAGTGACTTCTTAGGAGGCTCCGTGCCCTGGGCTCTGAGTGACCCTTCTGGGACTCTGAGGCCCACACACTCTTGAGTCTCTGGGGCTAGGTTCACAGTGCCAGGGGAGCCAAAGCTTTCAAGAACTTTTTGCTCCAAAATAGAAGCCTGGAATGCCACCTGAGTAAGCACTGTTTTTACCCCCTCTTGTAGCACTCAGGCCCAGCCACCTGGCCGTTACAGGACTGAAGTCTTTCTCCAGCCCCTCCCTCTGCAGCCTGAGCCCTCTGCTGGCTGGCGCTGCAGGCCTCCCTCATGCGTGGAGCACTGGGAACCTCAGCCGCCTGTGCAGGAGCCCGCATCTCGGAGCCAGCCTGGGAGCCTGCAGCAGTGCCATTCCCTCCTTGGAAAGAAGTCTCGTAAGACTGGGCTTTGGCTAAGGTGAGGTGAGACGGTCACTGGGGCCAGAGGGCAAGGCAGGTGGTTGGAGAACAGAAGGAGGCATCTGTGTCTCCCTCCAGTGGGAGCCGACGTCCCCACCCACTGCAGGTGCATGGCCCATCCAGCACTGTGACCATTTCCTCATTTGGGAGCCTCACAGGTTGGCCTTGTGCAGTCTCAGCTGTTTACCATCTGTGCACTGGAATGATTTATCGGGTGACCCCTGAAAACTTGCAGGAGGATGGAGACCCTGTCTGTCACCTTGGCCTTTGTCTTGGAGCAAATCACGTACTTTCACCATTCTTGTGCCTCGGTTTTTCACCCCCAGACCACATTGTCATTCCCAGTGTGCCTCTGGTAGTTCATGGGAAGGTTTTAGGTGGTCTGCAAGTTAATCCTTTTTTTTTTTTAGTAACTATATATTTAATGTATGATATGAAATACTTCTATTACACTGATCTATTGTAGGTATTTATAAAGCTAACTTATAAGAAATTGGGAATCAATTTACAGAAAAACAATGTCAGGCCAGTGCAGTGTCATACGCCTCTAAGCCAGACTTGTTTGGGAGGCTGAGGCAGGAGGATCACAAATTTGAGGCCAGCCTGGGCAATTTAATGAGACTGTGTCTCAAAAAATAATTTAAAAGGACAAGGAGGGGCTGGTGAGATGGCTCAGTGGTCTAAAGCACCTACTTAGAACAAGCTTAGCAAAGCACAGGGACCACGGTTCAATCCCCCAGCACCAC
>NW_004524761.1:3576125-3606431 GCF_000260255.1 Octodon degus | reverse complement strand
AGTTCAAAGCCAGGCTGAACTGCATAGTGAGACAGACAGACACACACAGAGACACACACACACACACATTAAAATAGGTGCTATAGGGGCTGGTGAGATGGCTCAGTGGTCTAAAGCACATACTTAGAACAAGCTTAGCAAAGCACAGGGACCACGGTTCAATCCCCCAGCACCACATGCCAGCCAGCCCCGCCCCCTGGTGGGCTGAGGTGGCCACACACACACACATAAATAAATAAAATAAATAAATTAAAAAAAAAAAAGGGCAAGGAGCCAGGCATGGTGGTACATACCTGTCATCTCTGTGCTCTGGGAGGCTGAGTCAGGAGGATCACAAGTTTGAGCTCAAGTCTGGGCAACTTGGTGACTTCGCAAGACCCTGTCTCAAACAATAAAGGGCTAGAGGTGATAGCCCAGTGTAAAGGCCCAGGGATCAGTTCTCAGAACCACTGAGAAAATGGAAAGGCTGGGGATGTAGCTTGTGGGTGGACACCCACCGAGCACTTGTGAGGCCCCAGGTTCCATCCCCAGTAGCAGGAAAAAAAAAACCACTTGCAGAGCCTTGCACAAGGGGAGAACAGATCGAGAGCAGTGGCAGCAGTTGCGGGGGTGGCTCGTGAATGGCGGGAACTTGGGAAACTGATGGTCGTGGAGATGAGCTCCAGCACTCGCTTGTGTTCTTCCCAACGGATCCACATGGTTTTTGTTTCGCCTTTGGTTTAGGAGGAAGGAGTTTCTTGCCTGACTGGCTGCATTATCTGTTTGACTTTTTCAGACCTCGCCTCAGCTCTAACAACAGAGCCTTTGCGTTCTCAGAATATCATGACTTGAATCCCAGAGAAGCCAGTTGCCATTCACCGTCCCAAACCCAGAGAGCCAGCCCCGCACTGTAAACGGGAGCGCTGCAGACCTGGTTCTGCCAGCCGTGTCACCTGCAGCTCTGACCTGACTCACTGATGGCATCTCCTCAGCTGTAGACCAAGGGCAGTGGTGCGTGCCCACCTTCCTTCACAGGGCCAATGCCGGGCCTTTCCCCTCAGGAAGGACCCCGGAGCTTGCTTAGACTCCTGCAGGCAGTGATGTTCGCGACTGAAGGAGGACCCAGGCCTCCTGACTCCTGGCCTGGGCGTCTGTTCTGCACTTCACGCAGAACTGTCATTATGATCCCACTGATGTGAGGAAGATGAGACTGGGCACCTGGGGTCTTGGAGCCAGAGTGTAGACTGTGAGTTTTCACTTGGGAAAGGTGAGCCAGAGGTGTCTGGACATTTAATAAAACAGCTCGTGGATTATCTCATCACTCTTGCCCTTGAGTGTGTTGGTGAGAGCCAGGGAGACGGGGGAGGGGGTGGAAGGCGAGGCTCCATCCTCATCTCTGAACTCTCCATTAACCAATTAAAGGGTCTTAAAAGCTTCTCCAGGAGAGAGACTTAGGAAAGAAAATGATTTCTGAGTCAACGCTAATGACTCCAATTACTGAGTTTGTGAAAAGCTGTTCCCTGGCTTCTGGATATTAGCCCGAGTTCATAGCATAGATATGGTGGAGGGAAGGGGAAGGGAAAGACCGAGGACCAGCTCCTCCAGTGACTGCATGTGTGAAGAGCCCACTAGCATGGCCGGTACAGAGGAGGGAGGGTTTGTGGAAGACACTGCCCACATTCTCTCTACTGCCAGGCCCCCCCTCAACCAGTCTTGTAACCGTGCTTTCTATGCTTTTCTAACACCTCACTCACCTGTGGAGCCCCAGTGCCTCCCTGCCCCCTCCTGGGGTGCCCCACACACTGGCCTCACCCTTATCACCTCCCAAGATGGTCCTCCTTAGTAGCCGGAACCCCATCTTTGTTCTGCAGCAACTCAGCATCTAGCAGTGTTGTGTGCAGCGCAGGGGCTCAGTGCCATTTTAAGCCATGCAGTGCCCTATTCTCTCAGCCAAAAAACAAGGCTTCTGTGGTCAGATAAGTTTGGGAAACGCCGCACTAGACGTCCCCTTTTATAGATGCACCAAGCGCATCAGCACATTCTGGGTTCCAGGAAGTCCTGCAGTAAGAACACCGTTAACCCGGTGTGCACCTCACAGGCCGAGACAGAGCCCACCTCCTTCCCGGGCCCCCTGAGAAAGGCACCACCATCTCTCCTGGTGGCACCACACTTGGCAGTCTCCTCCCCATCTGGGGCACTTGGGGCCCTGATTCCTGCTTCCCTGGCCATCCCTGTGGCCTGGCCCACTCCACACAGTGGACCTGGCAGCCTGTGGTGACAGCCCTGTGCCACCTCCCTCCCACTCAGCCACTGCAGGTTAGCAGAGGCCTCCATCTGGGAGCCTGAAGTAGAGCAGGGTGTTCAGGCTCTCCAAGCTGAGGCGGCTTCCCCTGGTGGAGAGGGAAGGGAGCAAGCTGAGGAAGAGATGGCGTTAGGGACCAAAACCCATAGCTGTGCAGTCACTGTGGTTCTACTTCAGCCCCAGGAGAATGGCTCCATGGGCAGAGTGGGCAGCCTGGGAACTGCTGTGCTTCTGCCATTAAAATTCCTTTATTAACAACTTATCTCCAGTACCCTGAGGGGAGATGTGGGTGGAGGACAGGAGGTGGCCCACATCAGGCCGGCCTGTCTCAAAATTCCAGTGTGCCTAAGGATCAGGGACTGGGGCCCTTGTTCCTGAGCTCTTGAGTGAAGCTCTGCTGTCTCAGTTTCCCTACCTGGGGATGTTCTTTCCAGGGACCCCTGAAGCTAGGGTGGGAACAAGGCCATTTGATTCATTAGATCTTCCAAGCCAGTACAGCGCAGGGCACTTAGCAGCTCTTCAGGAATGAATTACTCGACAAATGAGAGTATTTGTACCGCATCTCCACCCAGTGCCTAGTACACACCTGCCCAGGACATAGTAAGCACTTTAACAGTTGAATGGATGAATGAATGACTCAAAGACCCCTCCCCCTTCCCCCAACCATTCATCCTTGTACTTTCTGGCACTTAGCAATTGTTCAATAAATAATAAACACAAAACGTTTGTTGAATGAATGTTTATAATCATGCCCTTCTGTTACATCAATAACTAGCAGGGGCTGGAAGCCCCTGACCTATTTTCTAGGTGCGCACTGTGTGCCAGGCTGAACCTGTGCTAAGATGTCCTCCTCCCTCTTCTTGTCTTTTTGGGATTTGGTTCTGTCTGGAGCCCCAAAGGTAGTAGATGCCATTTCACTCTTGTCTCAGCCAAAGAAAGGTAGGGTCAGTCAGCTGCCAAGCTGAAGCTGGGTGACAGACAAGGAAGCTGCCTGTCAGTCTCCGAGCTGCCCCAGGCTGGGAGTGAGCTCCGCATTGCACTACGGGTGCTGCAGAACGGCTGACTATCGATAAAAAATGTCCCTCTGTGCTTTCCAAATTAAGACGACATTTAACTGAGTGCTTGCTGGCTTGCCTGCTCTCTCAAATCTCCCAGGAGACAGAGCCCATCTTGGTGGAAACTGTTTTGAACATGTCCAAACTCTCAGCTTTGACATCTTGGCTGATGTCAAGAAGTTTCTGTAACCTTCCTGTTCAGCACACCCAGTTCTGTCACCATATGTACTGTCTCGTTCTCAGCCTGTTACCGGGAATCGTGCTGGTGTCAGTGTAGGGGGGGTGCACACAGTGCGGAGAAGAGCTCCAACCCTTCCATCAGAGCCCCTGCCCCGACTGATGATCACTGGCCTCCATCCAGGGCAGCTCTGCACAGCAAGGTTCCCCAGGGAAGGGAGGCAAGGATTGACTGCAGTGGCCCTAAATCTTCCCACATAGACCCCTGTGAGAAAGTGGTGAAAGCATCTACTCTTCCCAAAGAGAAACACAAAGTCCTCCCAACTTTGCAGGCAGTTCAGCAGACTCATAGATCCGGAAGCCCAACTGAGGACCCCAAGTTAGTAACCCTTGATGCATCAGAACAATGTTCTAAATCCCACCATCCACATCCCAGCTCTGCCACAAACCTGCCAAGTGGCATTGAACACATCTGCCATTTCCTTCTTTATCTTTGGCCATAAAATGAAGATTTCAAATAGCTAAACCTCAGATTCCTTTTACTACAATGACCCACATCTGTGGAAGTATAAATGATGTCCTAGAGCAGTGATGATAACCTTTTACTAGTCACATGTTCCCTTGGGACTCATGAGAACTTTGTGCCCTTTGTGTAGAAAACTATATATACACAAAGTTGTACTTGGCATTTGGGGAGTTCAGGGACTGTAGTTCCAGGACTTGAGCAGGTCCTGCAGTGGTCCTGTGTAGCCAGTGACCCAGCTGCAGCCATGGTCCCACGCCCTCTACTACGACCCTTCTCTCCACCCTTAGACTCAGCTCTGCATTGCAAGTCCACTAATAGTGGGTCAGCATGGGCCACTTGAATTACTGTCGTGATCCACTTTAGTATGGTAGTTTTCAGACTTCACTTTTATATAATGGGACGACTTTTTCCCAGTGTAGTCCTACCTGGAGCTTCAGTACAGATGCCAGGGCATTCTGCCACCTCTGCTTACACATTTATTCATTTACACAGCTATTCCACAGATGTCAGCAAATGCCATTCTGTGCAAGGTGTCTGCCTGATCGGGCCGGAGACCCCGCCTGCTTGGTTTCCCTTAGCCTTTCTCAGGACCTGTAGAACCCCGCCTTATGAACCAGCTTCCGTCCAGGACAACTCCACCATACTGATGAGCTATGATCACTTGGAAATTTCCAGGAAAGTTACAAGGCTGAGCCTTGGGAACGTATTTGCTGCTTATTTCATTGCCCCTTCCCTGGAAGGCTGGCTGCTGTCAGTGTCAATTTCCTAGACCCAGTTCATGTACTGTTCTTGGGGGCCTGGGTTCCCAGGACCAACCTGCTATAACCTAGGAAGATTTATTTGCAAACTGCGTTTGGGAATGACTTCTGCCCTGAAAGGACTATGCTCTGGGAAGTGCAGGGCCCTGCAGCAGGTCAGATCCAGGTTCCTGCACCCTGTGCTTTACAAGTACAGAGTTCTGTGACCTTGAGTGGCTTTGGGAACGTTGAACCGCATTCCTGAAGGGAGCTCAGCAAGTCCACCACTTTCCCTGTTAAAAACTCACCCCTGGGGCTTTTCTATTTCTGTTCCTTGTCTGGCAGTCGAGTGCCAAGGTTGAGGGCATAGGTTTTGGTGCCAGGCCAGCCTGGGTCCAAATCCTAGTGCTGCGTCTAGTCTCTGCTCAGTCCTGGGAGTGACACTCAACTTTTCCAAGCTTCATTTGCTTGTCTGTGAAGTGGGGATTAGAATACTTGCCTCCTATGATTATGGGAGAATCAAGTTTAATCTTACTGTAAGACCTCGTGCTTGGCTAATATAAATGTAGAACACTGATAGGAGCTTTTGTAGTCCTGGTTTTCCAGCTGAGAAGCAGATTACTTGATAGCAGGAGTGGGGTCAAGAACACACACGTCCATCATCCACATGCCCCACTCCCATCCAGCCCAGGATGGAATAACAGCTCTCCCTCTGTTACAGTTTCTTCCTCCCTCTCAACAGGTGCAAATGGGAATGAGCGGCTGTTTTTCTTTTATTTGTAGGACAGAGAGCATTGCTTGGTGTCCCCAGAAGCTAGTCCTTTGCTTCCCGTATCCAGCAAAGCCACCTTCCCGGCTTGTGATCCTCTGCAGCATCTGTCTCTACAGATGACCAGTGTGGTGTGTGTCTGGCCAGCAAACACTTCTGCATGCTGTCCATGGTCTCCAGAGACTTCCCAGGGCACCTTCCAAGGGGCCACTCTGCTCAGTCGGTTAACTGGGAGTCCCAGGTTCCTGCCGCCTCTGTTGGCCGGCAGCAGTCACCCTGAGGTTCTGGGGCCAGCTCTGGCCCAGTTTCAAGATTTTCAGAAAACAGCTCATGTCCCCCTGATCCTCAGGACCTGCGCTCTCCAGCATGTCCCAGGAGCTTCCTTCCTGCATCCAGAGACATCCAGAGGCCTCTGGCTGTGCTCACAGGTACCTGCTGTCACCACTTCCACTCCTGTCCTCAGCCCACTTCTTTCTACCTGGGCCTCCCAGCACCTCTGTCCCTGAGGCCACACTGGTGGCCAGGTCCAGACTGAGGGTCCTGCCACAGACAGAGAGCCGTCGCAGCGCCTCGGAGGCGGCCTCCACAGGCACCTCAGAGCGCTGCTCCAGCAGCATCTCCAGCAGCGAGCTCATCTCTGAGAGGAAGGTGCTGGCCAGCTGTGTGCCCACAGGGCTTAGCTCAGGAGCTGCTACCTTGCCGAAGGTCTGGAAGGTCCTCGGCTCCTCTGAGACTGCAGCATCTGGGGATATCACATTATCTCGGTAATTCGTGGTGAGTGGCAGAGAAAGTCTTGCCATCCAGGCTGGGTCCGGGGAGCTGAGCCTGTCCAGGGCCAGGCCTGTGGGGGACAGAGGGACACAGTGAGGGCCCCGCCACAGGGAAGGGCCAGGCAGGGAGGGCAAAGGAAGGGGACAAAGGAGGGAAAGGAAATGGCAGAGGACAGAGAGGGTGGTGAGGCGGAGACAGGAAGAAGAGGCCCTGACAGGGAAGCTTGCTGGCAGGAAGGCTCCGACAAAGTGACAAAGCACCAAAGTGCCTGGAGGGATCAGGCAGGAGGCAGTGGCAGGAGGACACTGAATTAAGGAATTCCTCAGTGTGTCTACAGAGCTTCCCTGTTCACAGTGGATTCGGGCCTAGGTGTCTTCCCTTCACTTGAGAAGGCTCACGCCTTGGAGAAGCTTCTCCCCCTTGGTACCTGCTGAAGCCTGGGGTGTGGATCCCCTTTCTTAGTCAAAGTCCGGGCTCCTGGCTTGGCACCACCTTCTGTTCATACCCATCACACACTGACCATTCACTAGGCACTCGTGTGTCAGACCACTTACATCATATCTCATGTAAGGTCTGCACAGGCCTTTGAGGTCAAGAGCATCCTCTCCATTGTGCGGATGAGGAAACTGAATGCCAAAGCGGTTCAGTCACTCATCTGCTAGGCAAGCAAGATGGATTTGACCCGCAACACAGTAGCTCTGCAGCCACTGGGTCTGTACTTTCAGCTCACTCTCGGAAGAGCTTTCTCCCTCCCTGGGAGACTCCCTGGCCTGCGAGGGGCTGTGCTGTTACCTGCTGCAGTGGAGGGGCACACCCTCAACTCCTCCTCACCCTTCATCTCTCAAGCAGCAGGAAGCCCTGGCCTAGAGTCCAACTGGGAAGGGGCTGCCTTCTGGGAGCCTGTCCCTGGAAAAGGACCCTGGCAGTGGCAGTGGTAAGGCATTTTGGTGCCTAGGAACTTAGAAAATTGTCCCCTAGATTCCCAGAGCCACCTTCACACTGCTTTTCCTATTCCTTCAATAGAAAATCCTGTCTCAGAAACTTAATTCCAGGCCTGATGTCAGAGGTAGAAGTAGTGTAAATTTTATGGTTAAGAAACCTAGGGCCAGCCAAATAGCACAGTGGGCAGGGATTCAATCCCAGGCCTGCTGTGTGGGCCCCGCCCCCGGGGCACACTGAGACAGCAAATGTGACTGGGTGTGGTGGTGGCACGTGCCTGTAATCCCAGCTCTTGGGAGGCTGTAAACAGGCGGATCACTATGAATCCGATTTAGTAGTGAGACCCTGAACACCCTGTAGACCCTTCCCTAAAACACCAAAAAGAAAGAAAAGGAAAAAAAAGAAAAAGAAAGAGCTATCTTTAGGAAAAAGAGACTATGCATCTAATTTAACCTGTATTCAATGTTTGCTGCAGGTGTCCGCCTTTAAGATCTGTACAAGCTTATAGACTAAAAGGAGGCCAGGCCTGGTGGCACATATCTATAATCGTAGCACTCTAGGAGGCGGAGACAAGAGAACAGAAAGTTCAAGCCAGCCTGGGCAACTTAATGAGACCCCCGTCTCAAAAAAGGGCTAGGATCTACCTCAGTGCAAAGACCCTGACTTCAGTCCCTGGTACCCAGAAAAAAATAAATAAAGTTAAAAGATAGATCAAATTACTCCTGGACAGAAGGGACTTCTTTTCCTTCTTTTTGTTTATCTATTTTTCTACATTAACCAAATAGTGCTTCTGTAATTTGAAAAAAATTATTCCAAAGTACAGCTAATCATGTTTTAATATTGATAAATGATTCTGTGTCTCTCGTTTGCTTCTGGATCGTGCAGGCTGGGAGACAGGCTTGGGTCCTTGCCCTAGTGGATCTTGGGGTCTGGCCTCATGCCTGGGACTTAGCGAATGTCTGTTGAATGATTAATGAACATAAATATTGATCCTCGGCATCTGGGAACTGTAAACCTTAGTTCCCTGAGACTGCGAGGCAATAAGGTTGGATGGGGCTCAGGGCGGTGAGGTGCAGACCTCTTCTCCTGCAGCACAAGGGCCAGCTGCAGGAGTGCAGCTCGAACTGGGATTTGGCAGGCGAACGGGAGTCCCTCAAGAATGATGTCAACCTCACCTGGCATCACCCTCTAAGCGCGTCTGCAGGGGCTTTGGGTCCCCCTGTATTTAACCTCTCGGCTTTGCCGACTAGAAGTACTGGGGCCTTGGGAAAATGGCTTACCCTCTCTGAGCCTCCTTTCCCCTCACAAGGGGTGAGAAAATAACACTGCGCATTGTGAGACTCCAGTGAGCTCATCCTAACATAAAATACTGTCGTCATTACACCCTCAGGCGGGGCTTTTATCTGAGCACCCAGACTCGGCCTCCACCCTGGCCCCAGTGAGCTGCGCAAGGGCCTTGCTACCCCTGCCTCCCTCCTGTCCCTCACTGCTCCGTGCACTGGGCTGTGGACAGCAGGGCAGCTTGGGGACCGAGCCCTCAGGCCTCCGTGCAGAACTGAGACAGACGTAGAGACAGAACTCAGAGCGCCATCTGCTAACCCTGTGAGGGTGCTGAGCACTTGAAAAGTGGCTGGGGTCACTGAGAGACTGGATACTGCCTTTTTCTTTCTATTTTTTTTTTTTTTTTTGTGCTGGGTACAGAACTCAGTACCTCATGCTTACCAGGCAAGTGCTTATGCCACTGAGCTATCTCCCCCACCCATTTTATTTCATTCTAATTTATTTAAACTTAAATAGCCACGTGTGGCCAGTGGCTACTGTTACACGAGCAGCACTGTAAAATTTAGAGTCATACTCCCTGTGCTAATAACCACTCAGTGTGCCACCGTAGGCAAATTATTAAGCACCCTTGACCCTCGGTTCTTTTCCTCTATGAAATGGGGATAATGGATAACTCCTCTCGCAAGATATTCTCAGGAGAAGCTTAGAAATGGGACTAGCACATAAAAGCACGCCATAAGTGTTAGCTATATTTTTTAAGCCAAGACAAGGGCTGTCCCTGTCCCGCCATGCCTTCAGTGTGCTTGTAACCAGATGGAGCACAGGAGAAATTGCTTGTTCACAACAGAAACAGAAAAGCACAGTGTGGGGCAGTTGGGCACAGGGCGGGCTGCCTAATGGCGATCAGTGTCCACCACAGCGGGTGGGGCAGCTGACAGAGTCTCGAATTAGAGTTCACATTATGTCCTGATTGTCACGATTGTACCTCTGCCAAAACAAAGAATTCTTTTTGTTTCAATTAGAAGTGTTAGCATAGTAAAGAGTTGACTTAAGTTGCCAGGGTGAAAGGGCATTTAAACACAGCAGAACAAGTGTGTCGTTTAGGCATTCAGGCTGGCTGGCTTTGGCTTCCCTTGAGTCTCCAGTGTGGAGGAGCCAGGTTGCTCGAGGTGGGCTCAGGCTGTTTTACCTCTGAGAGCTTCAGTTTGCTGCTGTATAAATAGGAGCTAACAACTCCTACCTCTGGGTCTGCCGGGAGGTTTAAATGAGCTAAGTGTGTATAAGGTGCTTCCCAGTGCTTGGCTCACACCGAGAGCTCAGTAATAGCTCCCAATTCTTACCATGATTTTTAAAATTAATCACCAAAGTAAAACTTGGTCTTCAGACAAAGGAATTCTTTCTGAGGCACCAGGGGAAGTAAAATGTTGCTGATGTTCCTCCCCAGGAATAGAATAGCAGCTTCTCTGCAGTGGATAGGAGCAGAGGCCTAAAGCCTCAGCGCCGGAGGGAACTTTGAGGACAGAGGTAGCCTTGGGTCAAGCTGTGGGTCCCTACCTTTCTGGGTGTCCAGCAGGCTTGACAGCTCTTCTTGCAGCAGCTGCTTCACGGAGAGGTCCTCTCCGGAGTCTAAGGGTCCATCCTCCAGGTCTGGTTCTCCTTGGCTACCAGTTCCAACCCCTGTGTCATCTGTGTCGAGGCCTGCACTCCTGTGAAGGAAACCAACCAGTCAGTCCCATGCGGGGAATTCCCACACAGCTTTGTTCTTTCATGCCAGCATTCACGTGTCCATACAGGGAATTGGATCTACAACCTGACCTTGGACTTCCTTGAATACTCTTTCCTCATCTGCCAAATGGGAATAATAAGTAATCTCTGCCTGGCAGGGTACTGCGAAATGAGACTGTAAATAGGTAAGGGGCTTGCTTAGCCTTGAGGCTGGCACAATGTAAGGACTCAGTAAGCAGAGTGAATGTGAATTCGTGGTTACTGTTACTCACTACTGTCCCTCCTGTGCCTTTGCGTGGTACTGGGCAAGAGTTCAGTACACTTCCCATCATCAACGAGGCAGGGATTTTGTCTGTCCCATTCTCTTCTCTTCACCAGTGCTACGCACACAGTAGGTGGTTAATAAGCACTGTGGGACAAGTAACTGAACATGTCTCCCTCCATATTTAAGCCAAATCTCATACCAGGGAGATCGGGCCTGTGGGGGATTCTGCTGGGTGGGGCATCTCGAAGATGCTCACCTCTACCTCCTGCACTTGTCTCCTGCTGGCTCCACCCTGACCCCTCTGCCTCATAGACCCTCGTTAAGAAGATGCCAAGGCTCCCTGAAGGGCTCTGAGGCGTAGGAGTCTTCCCTGGCTATAGCTCCCACCACTACCACTGTCACATGGCCATTTCTTCTCCTAGGAAGAGATTAGCTGGGAGGTGACAACTAGGATTTACTGAAGCCATGATTCTTTTTTTTATTGTTCATTTTGAGACAGGGTCTCACTATGTAGTTCAGACTGGACTTGAATTCACTACGTAGCTGAGTCTGGCTCTGAACTCATGGAAATCTCCCTGCCTCAACCTCCTGAGTGCTGAGATCGCAGGCGTGCACCGCCACTCCTGTGGCCCATGATTCTTAGACTCCATGCCACGCAATGCACATGTGCTATCTCACTTTAGCCATTCACTTGTGTGAGGGGTTCGCTTGTCACCATCTCCATTTCACAAATAAGAAAACTAAGACTTGGGAAGATTCTACAGCTTCCCCAAGGTCCCCATGGAGTAAGTGAAAAGCAAGAACCAAACCCAAGCCAACAGGGCTCTAGAATGTGTGTGATATTAGGGTTCAGAAAAGGACGCCCCACAGTGTAGGCTCAGGAGCAAAGTTTCTCTCTGCCCTCTGCCGTCTTGTTCATTCCCTGTGGGGCAAGCCACAGACACCAGAATTCCTCTCTCCTAAGATGGGCCAGAGTAACCAGGCCCCCTCGCCTCAAAGATGGCCATAAAAGCCAAAAACAAGGGCTGGGGACATGGCTTAGTAGAATAAGTGCTTGCCTGGCAAGTGCAAGGGCCTGAGTTCAATCCCCGGTTCCGCAAAAAAAAAAAAAAAAAAAAAAAAAAAAAAGCCAAAAGCAGCCTTAATTTTCCCCCACATTTCAGCATAAGAGTTAGCCATAAAGAAAGTCTCTGACCTACCTTGTTTGGTTATAGATCATAAGATCCCCCACTTCCAGAAAGGAAGGAAGAAATGCTATACAGAGAGGCCAAGAAAAATTCCAGCAGACGGACCCTGCTGGGTTTCCCCCTTCCTCTATTTCCCTTAGCTCATACCCTGTCTATCCAATCATATTTCACACAGCTGTCCCTGCTTCATTAAACGTAAGCATAAAAATAATTCACCCTGTATCTTCGAGTCTTCAGTTTAAAGGTTCTTATGTCACATAAAACTATGATCAAAAAATTGTTTAATGGTTTTTTTCTTCTGCTAATCTCAGGCCAGTTTATTTCAGAAGACTCAAATTTAGAATTTCAGAGAGAAAATTTGAAGTTCCCTGCAGCACTCGCCCCTGCTGTACACTGCCACTCACCATCCCTGCACAAAATAAGTTACAAATTAACAACAAACGCACTGAGCCAGGAGTTAGGAGCCCTGAGAGCTAGTCCCAGCTTTGCCATTCACTTGCTCGGGTGACCTTGAGCAAAGTCACTTGAAGGGGAAATCACTTAGAATTGCCTGTGTGCCTGCTAGGTGCCAGGAACTGGGATATTCGGAATACATTTGATCATTAAATTCTCATCGTCTCACTACAAGGGAGGTGGCGAGGCTTCCATTTTATAGACGGAGAAATGAAGTCCTATGAGATTATCTGAGTGACTCAAGTTTACGTAGCTTAGTTGGATTAAATTATTCGGAGCCTCCATTTATCCATCTATAGCTAGAAATTAGATTAGACCTCTGGAGCTCTCTTCCTGCCCACAGGGGCACACCCCACAGGTCATATCCACGTATCACATTTGTGCATCGAGAGAAAGAAAGGTGAAAGTTACAGATTTTAAGCCCATTTATAGCACCTCTGTAATCAGGGGACAGATAATCAGAGCTCAGGATGAAATAATTTCCTTAGTGACTTTGGGGCCGGCAAATACTATAAATACAGCAGCCTCAGGTCCTGGCCCCGACGGGGGAGGGATGCTTCCTGCTGCACTCACCCAGGGACGGAGGCTGCAGCAGTGCAGGGTGGCCAGGGGGCCCAAGACGTGTGGGGGCTACGTGCTGCTTACCTGCCACTGCCAGGCTTGGCCAAGTACTTATTTCCCCGGTGGTTCGGTTTGGGCTGGAATTGGCCCTGATGCAGCAAGGACAGCAGCTGGGAGATTTGCTACAAGACAGGAAAAATCTGTTGACTCCACACAATTCCGACCCAGCATACTTCCTCGCCGGATGTTTCCCTCAAAACTGGTGCTTTCTTTTTATAGTCTTTCCTCTGGCTTCAGATGCCTGTGTGATCAGATGGGGGATGGATCCTTAGATAGAGGCCGGGACTTGGGGTGTCACAGCAAGCGCCCCTGCCTTGCTGTGTCACTCAGGACCTGGCTGACCGAGGGACAGTGTGGTGACTCCCTGAGCCCATTCCTTCATGCTCATCCCCTGGAGTGACCTAGTGGGCTCTGGATGGGGCACAAAGGGCACTCCTGATGATCAAGGCACTGTTACCTAGATGAGGGGTGTCCTCAGGAGTTATTTTCCTCTTTTAGCAGTACTGGAACACTGACCAATTTATGTGGAGCAGATGTAAGGCTTTGCAGAGGTGATCAGTGCCATTTAATCCTTCACCTGTTCACCCTTTCAGCCCCGATACAAGCATTTCTTATGTGCCGATTTGGGCCAGGCACGGTACTTGCTGCAGGAACAAGGAGAAGCAGATTCTACTGTGGCCCTCTGGGAGCTCATGGGCTGTCGGGCAGGCAGGGAAGGGTGGTTACAAGAGGGGGCTGCATCTGAGTGTTGGAAAAGGATGGGGTGTCCAGGAGCAGGGGTACCCCAAGTGCAGCCTAAAACAGAGAGGTAGTGTGTGGGGATGAATGGTACTGGGGGAAGTTTATTCTTTCATTTTGTTTTCTTTTGAGACAGCAGTCTTACTTTTTGGCTGGGCCTTGAATTCCTGGGCTCAAGTGTCCTTCTGCCTCAGCCTCCCAAGTAGCTTGGCCTGCAGCCACACCTGTGACCTGCTTTCATTTATCCACCAAATGTTGCTTGGGTTCCTACCACATGCCAGGTACTTCTGCTCAGACTCAAGGCTCATCAGGAGGCCAGCCCCTGAAGGAGAGTGAGGTCTGGGAGAGGCTGAAGGGCTCAGGCAGGGGCCCTGCAAGCCGAAAGGTTGGAGAACAAGGCAGAGCGGGTGAGGTACCAGCGCCAGACCTGCAGGCCCTCTCGAGAAAGAGGCAACAGACCAAGTCCGAGGAGACTGAGTTCTAGTTCAAGGTCATTCGAGGCTGTAGTAAGACACCAGGCAAGGTTTTAGACCTACCCAGCCCTCAGTTTCCTTGTCTCATATTTCTAAAGTAAGGCTAGCCTTCTTCATGGCATTGTCAATGCTCATTAGATGACTTCTGTTATTCTCAGAAATGCATCTTTCACCTCCTGGGCCCAAACCTCCCTCCTCCCTGGGGAGGCCCAGAAGTGATGTCAGAGGAGACTTGGAGGAGGAGGGTGCTAGGACTGGAGTTGTACTGTGACTTGGGAGAGTCAGAGCCCCCTTGCCTGCCTCAGGGCGGATCCCACCTGCCACCCCAGCTCTCAGGAGACAAGGTCCCTGCATCCAAGCTCTGTGCTAAAGTCCCATTCAGGGGAAGAGTCCAGACTCTGGAATAGTCAGATTTGGGTTCATGTTCTAAATCCTCTTCTGTGCTGGTTCCTATCTGTGTGACCTTGGGAAGTCACTCACATGTTCTGAGCCTCAGTTTTCTTTCTTTCTTTCTTTTTTTTTTTTTTTTTTTTTTGGTGGAACTGGGGATTGAACTCAGGCCCTTGTGCTCTCCAGAGAAGCATTTATTCCACTGAGCCATCTCCCCAGCCCCTGAGCCTCAGTTTTCTTAACAGTAAAAAAAGTAAATAATAATGAGAGCCAGGTCATGTGGTGGCTGAGGTTTGTGTGAGCCCAGGAACAGAAATCATTTGTTAACAGATCCCATGACGGACTCCCAGTCCCTGGTGGCATAAAATCTTTGCAGCAGCCCAAGGGAGAAGACAGGGTAACACTGACTTTGGAGGGTTGAACCGTGGGCTCACAGGCTATGAGCAGTTAAGGCTGGAACTTGAACTCAGATGTGGTTCTGCTGGGGGCTGGGCTCCTGCCAAGCCACGAGCACAGGGTGTCTTGGTCCCTTCCCTTCAAGCTGATTCCAAACAACAGGTACTTTCCTCCCATCAGCCAGTGCTGCCACCCACAGTGCCTGCTTTCTGCCATCCTGTCCACCAGCACCCAGCACTGAGTTTAGCGAAGCATTTGATGAAATAAGGGAAGCGATGGGTAGACGAGGAGGTAGAGAGCTCTGGGCAACCTATGGACCTCAGGGAGCCCAGGCAAGATTGCTAAGAGAACAATGAAGCCCTCTCCAGGTGGCTCCCTAGGAAGGGGACGTGGGAAGGAAACTGCATCCTTGCTCCACAGGAAACATGTCCTATGCCCAGGCCAAACAGAAGAACACTGTGAGTGGGCAGCCTGGCACAGAGAAAACACTCTTGAGATCAGAGGACCAGACAAAGGTCTGAGCCCAGACACTATCCCTGAAAGATTCCCCATTTGTGTGTAATAAACCCAGTCACTCGACTGCTTGTCATTCACCATCTGATTTAATCCTCAATCTCCAGGGAGGTAGACCCAGGGTAAAGTTGACACTGTAACCCCTTTTTTATAGATGAAGAAAATGGGGTTTTGCTCTTAAAGGATTTGCCCAAGGTTGCCTGGCTCCTAAGTGGCTGTGTTGAAAATTGGACTCAGACCAGCCCAATTCCAAAGTTATAAGGTTTTTTCTGTTGCTGATCCTGCAGGGCCAGCTAGTAAGTATTTGGGGTCAAATGCAATCCTACAGCCTGGGGGCAGTGGTCTCCAGGCTTGCCTGCTTCATAAGAAATTGGCCCAGAGGTGACAAGGGCAGGAGTGAGCAGGCAGGGATGCAGCGGCAGCAGGAACCTTTTGCTGAGCACCGACCACACCCGGACAGACTGTTCTACTGGCATTAGGGTCACTGAAAGAAAACTTGGGAGATGGGTGCTGTGAGCATGGATGTCTTCAACAAAAAAGCTGATTGACAACTGTGGGCAATGGCTAGGAAGAGATAGAGCCAGGATTCAGACCCGGGTGACCTACTCCTAAGTTTGCGTTCATAATCACTACACTTCTGGTCCATTTGTGCAGGAACTGTGTACAAGTGCCCACTAGAAATTAACTGATCAAATCCTCAGGACAATTCTGTGAGGCAGACTCTTACTATCATTCTTAAGTATTCCTGACTTAACATTAAGGAAATGAAGGCTCAGAGACACTAAGTAATTTGCTTAGGATCACACAGAGAAGATCTGTTGATCTCGGAATCATTGTTACTCAAAGAGAGCATTCATTAGAAGGTGCTGCGTGAGCCTAAGGAACAAATGTAAGGAATGTGAGGGCAATGGGGATGTCTGAGACCATGGGCAGGAATCCAGGGGTGACCAGGGAGGGAGGTACCTGAACAGGAGGAGAATCCATAGTAATCTCCTCCACAGGGTTCCGTTCTGCAAAGGCTGCCACAGACAGCCGGACCAGGCTCCGCAGAATCTGGTGGGGGCCTGATTCTGTCTCAGGGGACCCCCTGCCGCTGAGATTCCGCCGCCTCAGAGTTGCTGAGGAGGCCGGAGGGCTCAGTAGGGCTGTCTCGCTGCTCTGCTCTCCTGCTGGCCTTCCTGTGGGGCTGCCCTTCAGGGCCCTTGCTCGTGCCTGGCCTGGGGTGGATGGGGACTCCAGAATGTTCAGATTCTCCCGAGAGGCGTTCCTCTGCCTGGGGTGGTTGAAAAGGAGGTTGACAGTGTCCTGCAGCTCTCGGCTTTCTGCCAGTGCTCCCTGGTTGCCTTGGTTACGCAGGGTCCGATACAGGGTTGGTGTAAGGTGAAAAGGAGCCTGCAGGCAGGGGTCCCAGCCTGCTTCCATCATGGCTTCCTTGCCTGCATCCTTGTGGCACTGGCTGGCTTGGCCAAGTTCATCTGCCTGGCCCCTGAGCATAGGCACCAGGTGGATGTCTGCCTTCTGAATGTGTTTCTGGGGCCTCCTGGGTTGGTGGCGATAGGTGGACTCAGCTTCCCGACAATTGTAGGCCCTGTTGTCCTTCTTCTCTGTCCGGCAGATAAACATGAACAGAACCAGGATCAGCCCAAAGATGGCCAGCAGTACAGCCAGGCAAATCACCATCAGCACTGACGTGCTCAGGACCCTCGGGTCGTGAACAGCATCCCTCAGGTGGTCAACACTCGTGACAAACATGACCCTCAAAAGGGCTTGGGTCTGCAAGGAGGGGCTGCCCTGGTCCTCTATCACAATCTCCAGCTCCCATTCACTCCCAATGAGGCTGCTGCCATTGGTGATATTGATGAACAGCTGCCCCAGGTCAGGGCTGAGGCTAAAGAGACAGGCCTCATTCCCACTTCGAATGCTGTACAGCAGCTCTCCATTTGCTCCTGAGTCTGCATCTTTTGCTACAATTGTCACCAACAGGAATGGCCAGGAGCCATGAGTGGCCTGTGGTAGTGCATCAGCATCTGCTGCATCTAAGCCACTGGGAGTCTCCATGGGCACCAGAAGGTGGCCGGTGGAGGCATTTACAAGCACCCAGAGACTGGCTTTTCCATTGCTGAGCACAGGCTGAATCACCTCTGGGGCATTATCATTGGCATCTAAGAGGCTGACCCACACAGAGATGCTAGAGGCAAGCTGGGGCTGACCCCTGTCCTCTGCTATCACCCGGAACTCAAAGCTGGCCATCTCTTCATAATCCAGCGACCGCTGGGCAGTGACCTCTCCTGTGTTTGGGTCAATAGCTACCAAGTGAGAAACTGGGGAGTCTTGGATGTGGTATGAGATTTCCCCATTAATGCCCAAGTCTGCATCGTGGGCCTTGATGGTGATGAGGTGAAGAGAGGGTAGGTTGTTTTCCCGAGTGGAGACTTCGTACCAGCTCTTCTCAAACACTGGCGCATTGTCGTTGGCATCACTGACCTGAATGTTGAGCTGTTTATTGACTGATAAGGGGCGAGCTCCTTGATCTTGGGCGAACAGAGTAAGGGTATACTGGGGCCATTGTTCTCTGTCCAGTGTGGCATTGGTTAGCAGCATGTATGAGTTGCCATTAGTCCTTTTCAACCTGAAGTGGTCCAAATCTTGATTCAGCCAACAGTGGACCACACCATTCTTTCCTGAGTCCAAGTCATCTGCCATGACAAGTGCAACAAAACTGTCTTTAGGTAGAGCTTCAGACACCAGTTGTGCCTGGGAGGCCCAAGTGATGTGGATGGTTGGAGCATTGTCATTGACATCTAGAACCTTGACAAAGACTTTGCAATAGGCTGGGATGGAATTGGGCCCCAGGTCCCGCGCCTGGACGTCCACCTCATAGGCAGGATTCTGCTCATAGTCTAGGGGTTGGCACAGAGTGACCTGGCCTGTTTTAGCATCGACACTGAAGGTGCGCAACACCTCTGGAGGCATGTGCTTGCCAAGGAAGAACTCTACCTCCCCATTGGGACCTTGGTCAGGGTCTGTGGCAGTCAGGTTTACAAGGAGAGTGCCGGGGGCAGCATCTTCTCGGATCTGTAGTTCCAGAGAACTCTCAGCAAACACAGGGCTGTTGTCATTGGAATCCAGGACATTGACCTTGATCAAGCTGGTGCCTGACCTTGGGGGGTTCCCACTGTCATAGGCAGTCAACACTAGATCAAAAAACGAGCGGACCTCCCGGTCCAGCTCTTTCACTACCATAAGTTCTGCATGTTTGGTCTCATTAGGTCCCACAAAAACATCTAGGGCGAAGTGCTCGCTGGGGGACAGGCTGTAGGAGTACACAGTGTTGGAGCCAGTGTCTGGATCAAAAGCTCTATCCAGGGGGATCCGTGTGTGCAGCGAGGCACTCTCGGAGATTTCCAGCTCCTGCTCACCTTTGGGAAACTGTGGCTGGTGGTCGTTGATGTCCAGCACTTGGATCTCCACATGGATCAGAGCCAGCTCCTCCCTCACAAGTACATCAAAGGAAACCAGGCAGGGGTCCTGCTGTGGGCATAGGCGCTCTCTGTCCAGCCGCCATGCAGTGCTGATCAGGCCATCCTCAGCGCCCACCTCAATGGGGAGTGCCTGAGGCAGCTGCAAGACCCGGAAGGTAGCTCTCATGGGCCCAGGCCTCTCGGCCCACGCCAGTTCCCAGGACAGCTTCCCTATCACGGTGCCAGACGGCACTTCCTCTCTCACTTGGTATTTCACCATGAGAGTGGCCACCTCTTGACAGGTCCCTGAGAGGAACAAGTAGCCACCTGGCCCCAAAAGTCCCACCAAAAATTGTAGAAGTGGCATCATGCTTACCGCCAGATTCAGAAACCGCTAGAGCTGTTCAAAGTCTGGGCAAGTCCTCCACTGCTTCCTGGATGTCTCAGCCCTGTTCTCCTGCCCCCAGACCTGCTGACACAGCTTTGTCCCATAATTAGAAGAGGACAGAATGAGTAGGGTCCCCAGGCAAGGCCATCTTCATTGGAAGGGATCTGAAGGGCCCAAGTACCGATGAAGTAAAATCACCAGTCCACATAGCAATGATGAATGAAAGCTGGTCCAAGAGGAACTTGACCCAGAAGAGCAGGATATGGGGATCTAATTTCCAAATAGTTACTAGGCTAGGGAAACAGAGAAACAGCTTTTTCCTATGGAAACCCCACCTACAGGAAAAGGGAGGGCTGTGAATTTCAATGCCAATTAGAGGAAGAGCATTTCCTGTGAAGCTGAGTGGCTGAGAGCCGCGTCTGAGGAGGATGAGGGAGGATGAGGCTGGGCTCCCGGGCCTGGCCGGGTGGGAAGGAACTGTCCACAGAGCAAGGCAGTTGCTGAGGCCGATGGAGCCTCTCCATAGCCAGGGAGCTGGGAGCTTGAGCCACCGAGGCTCTGCCCACCGAGGCTCTGCTTCTCTTTCACGATCATTCCTTCTCCCACTCTGGTCTTTTCCCCACCCTTATTTGTCTCTGTCTTGACTTTGCCCTTAATACACACGTTTGTCTCACTAGTCAGCAGCTGTAATTAACCAAGCAGCCATTCGAGCTCAACTGCCGAGGTTAAGATCCTAACTTTGTCTGGTAGTAGCTGGGTCATTTGGGACGAGGCCCTTAACCTCTCTGGGCCTCTATTATCTCATTTTCTGAGTGGGCCTTAGGATAAGAATAGCAGAACTCTCGACAGGAAATTGTGAGGATTAAATGAAATGATGCATGAAGGGCCTTGGCCTGCACCAGGCCCTGAATCACAAGCAATGACGTTATTGTCGAGGTCTGTGTTGTAATCTGCATATCTTACGGTTGCAACTAGCTTTTGCGCTGACCCTGGGACAGCCCTTGCCCACACTGACCCACAAGAGTGCCCAGCGCCTGAGCTCCAGAAGCTGAGAAGGCCTGACTGACCCGCGCAGCTCCCCTCCCCCTCGTTTCCGGCCCCATCCCGGAGCGCTATTGTTCTCCGCATCTGGTCCAGCCTGGGTTGCTGTCTGGGGAACCCCCAGCTTCTGCTTCTTGTGGTTTGGAGATGTTATGCATTTCCCACTCCCACACCTTCCCCTCTCTCCCTTTCATCTAAATCTTTCCTTGCCTTCCCCCAATTCTCTCCCTACTTCTGTTCATAACTGAATTGCATGTAAAGTAACTCTCCTGCTGCTCCAGCGCTGCCCCTGGATGCTTTAAGATGCGTCTTCCCCCCATTACCTACCCCCCACCCCCCCCCACAGCTGAGGTCCAGGGAGGAGCCGAGTGGCCAGTGTGCTTAGCCCTTGAGATGGCCTTGTTACCTGTCACCCTTCTCGATTTGTTACCCCCAACATCCTTCCAGCCCCATACGCCACCACGAGGGGGAGTCTAGAGGTTTGTGCGGTACTTGAGGGGCTGTGAATGAAGGCTGGCTTCCCCAGATGGATGCTTGATATTGGTCCTAAGGGCCACATACTGCATCTGTCTGGATTTGCTGGCATTGAGGCGCCCGGCGCCACGGCTGGGGTGTCTGCAGACCAGCCATCTGTCTGCCCTCCAGCTCCTCTGTCCCCTGTTCCCTTTCATTCTATACTCCACCCCAGGAGCTTTCCCAAACATTTCACTGAAACCCATGAAATCATGTCTAAAGCTTAGGTGGCTTTGGGGACCCACAGGCCCTCACAAACTTTGAGACTCTGCACAGATGTCTTGACCTCCGAGGGTGTCAGTCTCCTCCAGAGTGTGGCTGTCACCCAGCCCATCAGTGTATGGTAAGGATAAATGAGACTTATGCATAAAGGGCCTAGTGCAGGTTCTGGCATAGCAAGAGCATGTCGGGACTACGGTTTGACCTTTCTTTATCCTCTAGATTATGCCCGTATGCAGACAGCCGTGATGGCCGTGCATTTGCTCTCTTGGTTCGTTCATTTGTTTTTTATTTACATTAGTCAGGAATCCTATTTTCCAGGTTCTCCTCGTTTCAGGTTTGATGAGGTGCCTCTCTGCTCTGAGAGCCCAGTGGAGAGCAGGGCCACAGAGGGAGCTCATTGCCCTCTAGTGACAGGCAGTGTGTGTGACAGCCTCATTTAGCCTCTAGCAGGCAGGTGCCTCTGTCCCTAACCCTGACCCTAACCCTAACCTCCCGAGGGGCTTCTGGTCTAAGATGAGGATGAGGATGAAGGAAATAAAATGAAAGAAACAAGCCCAGAGTAGTGTCTCAGGCTTCAGACCTGGAGGTCGGGAGGCCCCTCCAGGAGGGTGCACACTGAATCCTATAGACGCGGAGGAGTCAGCCAGGGGCAGGGGCGTGGACAGGGAAGAGGCAGCGCAGGTGGAGGGTGATCTGCTTCCTCGTGGTTTGGAAGGTGGGAAGATGGGACTGGGGATAAAACTAGGGGTCATCAGATGATGAAGGGCCTGGGTTCCATGCCAGGATTGAACACTTGTCCTGAAGGCCCTGCAGGATCTTTTGAAAGACTCAAAGCAGGCTAGGAGAACACCATCAACACGCCAGGCTTTGTCCTGAGTGTTTTACCTAGATCTTCTCACGCCACTCTCACAACCAGGCCACCAGGTTGCAGAAGCTGAGCCCACAGCATAGCGAACGTGTACGAGATCATGTCGATTTCCCCTCCAGAAAGCTGTTCGGCTGTACTCTGGAAAATGGATTGGGAAGGCGCCAAGAAGAGGGAGGGCAGCCAGCTGAGTTCTGCAGAGAAGCTCTGATGCAGAAACCTCTGGCCGTGGCAGTGTTTTCAGAATGCCATCTGGTGGCCGAAGGTGGAGAAAAGGGCGCAGAGGTACAGAAGGTACAGTTTGGGGATACCTGTGCTGTACAAAAGGACATAACAGGAGAAGCTACATATGATGACAGCATCTCCTCTTAATGGAAAGCCTGATGTGGACTGGTGCTCCAGAAAAGACTGTGGCTTTTACCTGCTATTTATACTCTTGAAAAGATGTTATACCTGTTATGTGCACATAGGATAATTATAAGTTACAATATATGCTACCTCTGTCACGTACAGTATGTGTGTACATGCAGGCACATGCGTTGTGCTGTCTCAGTTCTGAAGAAAGTGTGAATTTGAACCTTACAGTTGTTTTTCTTGCTGTGTGTTTTAAGTTAAGAAGTTAAGACCAAATTCTAGGACTTCAAAGCTAGAAAGCAGAGGCCCTGGACTTCTAACAGGTAATCACCTCTGGGAACAAGGTCTCCACTTGCTTTCTCTTCTGGCTACAGGGCTCTGTTGACCTTTAGCAGTCACATGTCAAGGGGTAAATGAGCTGTCACCGGAGTTTCTCCAGAAAGACTGCATTTCTGAGTTTGATAAGCAGGTTTAAAGGAGCAGAGGTTTGAAACAACCGAGGAGAACCTCCCTTAAGTATGTTTTAAAAGAGGACAGAATTGGTGTTGATGCTTTAAGGCCTTGCTCAGCTTTCCAGGTTGCTAACCACAAATCCTCAGCTGTGAGGAGGACTGAAAGATGATGTGGGAAGGAAGAGGATCAAAGGGTCTTTTCAAGAGACCTCAGCCAGCCTTGGGCTGGGCATGTACCTCAGAAGTTGTCCGGCATGCATGAGGCGCTGGGTTCCATGCCTAGCAGTACACACACAAAAACAAGGAAGTGCTTATAACCTTGAGGCACTTTGTAGGGTCAGGGAAGTAGGCTGTGACTCTGCTCTTTGTGGAAGTTTTGGGTCAGCTGGATGAAGGCTAGGATCACTGCCCCCCCCCCCGTGAATGTCCTGCTGGACCAGCTGCCCACTCTCAGGGCTCAGGATCCAAGGGCACTCAGGATCTCAGGGGCACTAGCACCATAGAGGGATCAGCATCTAGAGCAAATTCCATAGCTTGCTAAGGACGCCGGATGGTTTCCCGCTCAGTGTCGTCCTGGTCCCGGCTCCTGCCCACCGCCAGTGTCACTCACTGTTCAATCCTCACCTGCTCTCTATTTCCATCCACTCCTCTGTCTGCTCCTTAGACATCTCCTGTGGTTTTCCTACCCCCTTACCCTCCCACGTGTCCCCAGAAGTATCCTCAGCCCTCTTAAAAGTCATTAGCCTAGATATCAAGTGCCAGATTTGGTGACTAAAAAGACAGGGTATCCAGGCTGGTGAGATGGCTCAGTGGTCTAAAGCACCTACTTAGAACAAGCTTAGCAAAGCACAGGGACCACAGTTCAATCCCCCAGCACCACATGCCAGCCAGCCCCCCCCCCTGGTGGGCTGAGCTGGCCACACACACACACACATTAAAAAAAAAAAAAAAAAAAAGACAGGGTTTCCGGTTAAATTTTTTTTAAAAATTTATTTATTAATTTGTGGGGGGGGGCAGCTCAGCCCACCAGGGGGCAGGGCTGGCTGGCATGTGGTGCTGGGGGACTGAACCGCGATCCCTGTGCTTTGCTAAGCTTGTTTTAAGTAGGTGCTTTAGACCACTGAGCCATCTCACCAGCCCTATCTGGTTAAATTTGAATTCCAGAAAAACAGTGAATACCTTTTGGGTATAAGTGTTTTCATCTGACAGCTTTGTCCAGCAGTAGTGTATGCCCCCAACCGAATTTTCTTTTCCCCCCAGAAGTTTAGTTTACACAGTGAATTTGAAAATGTAGCAATAAACACAAAAGTCAAACGTATTGATGAGATGCATCATCTGGGCATGAATATTCAGAAGCTGATGCTGTTGATTGGCCTTGTTATGTACTCAGCATTTCTGGGTCAGTCCGGGATCGAACTGTTCTCACGCTGAAAGAACAACCCTAGAGGAAGCCGGGATCACACTCAGTCATTAAATCGTTCGGTCATCCAGTCACTCACTTGTTTGGTGGAATTCAGCATGTTCTTCTCCATATACAAGGTCAATTTTTTTGGCATGGGGAAGTAACTCAAGCTGACCCACTTTCCCTTCCTCTAAACTATTGGTTTGTGTTGTTTTTTTCTTTCTTTCTTTCTTTCTTTCTTTCTTTCTTTCTTTCTTTCTTTCTTTCTTTCCTTCCTTCCTTCATATAGAATCTAATCAGCCTAATTCTCTCCTTGCTTCAGAAAAGCTCCTTCAGGAAGGAAAATGAGTCTTCCCATCCTTACATAAATTCTCATGGGACTTCCCTTTACAAGTTTATGACAGCCAGGAGTTGAGCCTGGAGCTCTGAGAGAAGCAGCCACACACTGATTTATGATGGCAGCAGCTGCTAAATCTCACCTCTCTTTCCTTCTTACAGAGCCATGTTACCTTGAGGTTACAAAATTCTTTTCACCGTTATTCAGGGGAATAATAATAAAGTGCCAGGTTGCAAGTATAAACATGATCATTCTGTGCCTATTATTGTAAATCAAATTTTACCTTGCATCAGAAGCACAGAAAGTATCTTACGCTGTCAGCAACCTCAAGCCTGGGTAGGAGGCTGTCTGTCTGTAACCCTGTGGGTCAGGGCTACACCGGCAGGGAAACTGAGCACACAGGGCGTGTGGCTACTTCTCCTGACGCATGACTGATGGCATCCCTTGAGGAAAGGGTCAGCTTGGCCCAGGCCTAGTGCTGGGGTCACCGCCATGTGCTCAGGATTGCAGTTGCCTGGGCTTCAAGCGCAGCTGTATACTGCACCATCTCTAGGACCGTTGCAGGCCCTTAGCTTGCCGTCAGTGCCCTTAGCTTTATGATGCCAGGTGACGACGACAGCTCTGCTATACGGCTTTGCTTCATCTGTACGTAGTGTTCACAGCAGGGTCCAGCACGCAGGCAGCAATCTGAATGTTAGTTGTTTATAATTGTGCCTGCAGTGGAGCAGCTCCCAGAATAGTTTTTTTTTTAAGGCTGAAGGCTCCAATTCTATTATTATTATTATTATTATTATTATTATATTTAGCACAGAGTCTCACTACACAGATCAGAGTCGTAGCGCTCCTCCTGTTTTTAGCCTCCCCAATGCTAGGATTGTAGGAGTGCACCACCACGCCCAGTCTGACACCTCCATTTCAAAAAACAACAGCCAACCTGAGTTTTGAGATTCTCACATGATAACAGACTTTTAAGATTGATATGATGAGCACATTTACAAGGTCTGATAGAAACTATGGTTTATATTTAAATTAGTTTTCTTTTAATTTTCTATGACAGTGAAAAACACATTGTTGTCAACACGTCTAAAAGCACTGACCCCTTATTTTCAACACGCGCATCCCCTTGTCCTTGCCACTTTCTGAAGCCACTCTGGAAGTCCTTTTTCACGGGTATCAGCAGTCTTGCCATTCCAGCAGCCTGGATGCCCTAAATCAGCTCAGAACGTTATGAGGTGGGCGAGCAGCAATGTGTCATTTATTACAATAATCACTTTATTTTCTAATCACCCTTGTCCAACGACAAGGCAAAGGCAAGAATTCAGAGATATTTGTGTACTGGTTGGGGCCCACACTGACCATCCTGTTTCACCCATGGCCTGGGCAGAGCCTTTGTCCCCCTGCTCATTCCTCTGTGTCAAGGGCTCGGTTAGGTGTGCTCATGAGCGGGAGCTGCTAAGGAAGAGCTGCCCCGGGGAAGGTCCAGAGCGCCGCAGTTTCTGGACACTCACTGACCAGAGCTGTGGCAGTTGGGAGGCTGCCGGCCAGCCTCTGAGGTAACAAGTTTGACTCTGTGGCACGCTCCTACCTCTACTTGATGGCCTGGGTGGGGACCTCTGCTCTAGACACACACTCCTTCCTCCCTGGCCCTTAGCTCCATCATCTGAGGACAGGGGAGAGAGTTGAGCCCCTCTCTCTGTGTGTCTCTCTGTTCCTCTCTCTTTCTCTCTGTCTCTGTCTTTCTGTCTCTCTGTCTCTCCCCCTCTCTGTCTGTCTCTTCTTCTCTGCCTCTCTCTGTCTCCACTCTTACCAATTATTATGGCATGGACTCTAATATTAACTTCCCTAGGGCCTTCCCACTTAATTTTCAGGCTAGAATTATTTGAATCACTATCTTTGTTCTAGAAGCTCAAATTCTCTTACAGGCTTCTGGAGAGGGTTAGAAAATATAAACTGATAAGGAATTGGCCCTAACCCTGCCCCCCCCCACTATGGGACACAGTTTCTTCATCCTTAGTGCCTCAGTTTCTTCTTCTATAAAACAGGGAGACAAAGTTACCTAAGTCTTGAGGTTTTGAGAACTGCAAATGATACAATTCATGTAATTCAATGAATTATTTTTTTAAAAAAATATTTATGTGTGTGTGTGTGTGTGTGTGTGCGTGTGTGTGGCCAGCTCAACCCACCAGGGAGCAGGGCTGGCTGGCATGTGGTGCTGGGGGATTGAACCGTGGTCCCTTGTGCTTTGCTTAGCTTGTTCTAAGTAGGTGCTTTAGACCACTGAGCCATCTCACCAGCCCTCAATGAATTCTTTACAGTTCATATAAAATGCTTAAATAGTTGTGGGTTGAATAAAAGGGGAAAGCTCAATGTAAGAGACTAACCACATGTAAGAAACCAAAGACATAGAAGTCTGTTATTTTCTTGGGAATCTAAAGAGAAATCTCAGCCAAGTGTGGTGGCACATGCTTGCAAGACCAGAACTCAGTGGGCCGGGGAGATGGCTCAGCAGAATAAGCACTTGCCTAGCAAAGCACAAGGGCCTGAGTTCAATCCCCAGTTCCGCCAAAAAAACAAAAACAAACAAACAAAAAAACCACACACAAAAAAAAACAATCAGAACTCACGGGCTGAGGCAAAAAGATTGCTTCAAGTTAGGGGCCAGCCTGGGCTACACAGTGAGTCCAAGACCATCCCAAACTGCATGGCAAGATCCTGCTTCAAGAAAATAAAAAAATAAAAAAATAAAAAAAACCAAGGCCAGGTATAGTGATGCGTGACTGTAATCCCAGCACTCAGTAGGCTGAGGCGGGAGGATTGCCATGAGTTCAGAGCCAGCCTGGGCTACAGAGTTTCAGGCAAGCCTGAACTGCATAGTGAAACCCTGTCTTAAAATATTTAAAAAAAAAAAGGAGAGCAAAAAAATTCAAAGACCTTTTTTGTCCAGTCCTTTCCTCAAAAATAGACCCTAAAAACAAACAAACAACAACAAAAAACACCACAGATCCTAAAGCTTAAATTCACTTTTAACCTCACATTCACCAAATTATTACATGGCCTTATAAATCTCTCTTCTCTCTACCCTGTGACCTCTGACAAGCAATCATGACCTGATGTCACAATTCATCCCCTGCTCCACCTTTATGAGAATTTCCCAAGCTGCTTCCTGGGCTTCCTTACTTTTTGAGACAAAGATTTCTGGGACACCTCTGGTCTTACCTCTTGAGTACCCTAAGGTAGGCTACCATGTGCTTTTCTCTTAGTTTTATTTTTTTGGCTAACTGTGAACAATGACATTGACGAATGACTTTGGAGGTCCTTCTTCCTTTCTTTCTTTGCATTTTGAAGGGGTATTTTTCTGGCTTTGGGATCTATTCTGGGATAGTTTTCTGTTCTGTGACAGTTAAGATTTATAGTACATACAGCTGTGCACAGTGGTGCGTGTCTGTAATCCCAGCTACTCGGGAGGCTGAGGGAGGAGGACAGCGAGTTAGAGCACAGCCTGGGCAACCCTGTGAGATCCTGCTACAAAATAAAAATTTAAAAAGGGCTAAGGGTATAATTCAGTGGTAGGGCACTTGCTCAGCATGCGTGAGGCCCTGGATTCAATCCTCTCTCTCTCTCTCTCTCTCTCTCTCTCTCTCTCTCTCTCTCTCTCACACACACACACACAGAGAGACTTTATATAGAAAATTAACAATAAGTGCTGGCATTGGGAGGTAGATAGGAGCTCTAGAAGCCTGCAGGCTTGGGCAGAGTCTGAGCTCTGCAGGTTGCTTTCTGGGGAAGGATTATAGGATGAGGAAGGCACAGGCACTTATTAGATCACTACAGGCACATTATTTTGATGGTTCCCAGGAGCAAAAACCAATATTCTTTCCATTTAAATGCTGAAGCAGCTTCATACCTAAGCAAATTAAATTGAGATACAACTGACATATAATAAAATTAACCCTTAAAAGTGCACAATCTAGGGGTGTCTAGAAGATTCAAGTTATGCAACTATTATTCTTTAATTCCATGTTATTTTTTGTCTTCTCCTGCAATACCTATTAATAGTCACTTCCTGTTCCCTCCTGCTTCAGTCCCTGGCAACCACCAATCTATTTTCTATCTCAATATATTTATATTTTCTGGACATTTAATATAAATGGAAAAAATAATACGTGGCCTCCTGTGTCTGACATGTTTCACTTGGCATGTTTTCAAGGTTCAGCCATGTTGGAGCCTACATAATTAATTCATGCCTTTTTATTGCTGTATAATATTCCATTATATGGATATGCCACATTCAGTTTAGCCACTCATTCACTGATGAAAGGTTTAGGTTGTTTCCACTTTTTAGCTCTTGTGAATATTGTTTTTTTTGCGGAACCGGGGATTGAACTCAGACCCGTGCACTTGCTAGGGAAGTGCTTATTCTACTGAGCCATCTCCCAGCCTCATTGTGAATATTGTTGATATGAGTATTCATGTATAAATTTTTTTTTAATTTTATCTATTTATTTGTGTGTGTGTGTGTGTGTGTGTGTGTGGCCAGCTCAGCCCACCAGGGGGCGGGGCTGGCTGGCATGTGGTGCTGGGGGTTTGAACCGTGGTCCCTGTGCTTTGCTAAGCTTGTTCTTTGTTCTAAGTAGGTGCTCTAGACCATGAGCCATCTCACCAGCCCCCATCATGTATAAATTTTTGTGCAAACATGTTTGCAATTCACTCGGACATATTGTAGAATAGAATTGTTTATTTTTCATATAACTTTAAATTTTGGGAGACCCATCAAACTTTTTCAAAATGGCTGTATCATTTTATATTCCAATTAGCAGTATGTCAGTTTCCAATTTCTTTACAACCTTACTAATCCTATTCACACACACACACACACACACACACACACAAATACACTAGGGATTAAACCCAAGGCTGGGGTCAGGGAGATAGCTCAGTAGAATAAGCACTTGCCTGACAAGCACAAGGGCCTGAATTCAGTACCCGGTTCTGAAAAAACAAACAAACAAACAAACAAAAACCCAAGGCTTTGCACTGAGTTACACTCCAATCTATTACCTTTTTAAACATTTTAGTTTGAGATAGAATCTCATTAAGTAGTTGCTGATCTGCCCAGGTGGGGCTTGAGCTTTCAATTATCTTGCCTGAGCCTCCCACAATGCTAGATTATAGGCCTGCACAACCATACCTAGCAATTGTCTTCTTCATCTTCTTCTTTTTTACTATGACTATTCTAGTAAGTGGGAAGTGGACTTTCATGGTGGTTTTGACTTGCATTTTACTCTTAACTTTAGCTTACTAATCATTTACGTATCTTTTTTAAAGAACCATCCCATCAGATCCTTTGCCTGGTTTTTCGTGGTTACAAGCATTCTTTGTATCTTTTGGATAACATGTCTTTGTTAGGCATATGATTTGTGAATATTGTCTATTCTATAGTTGCTTCACTTTTTTTTTTTTTTTTTGTGGAACCGGGGATTGAACTCAGGCCCTTGCGCTTGCCAGGGAAGCACTTATTCCACTGAGCTATCTCCCCGGCCCCACTTTAAAAAATCATTTATTTATTTGTTTGGTACAGGGTCTCATTAGGCAGCTCAGACTAATGGTGATCCACCTGTCTCAGCCTCCTCAGCACTGAGATTACAGGTGAGCGTCACCACGCTGGGTTTTAGTGGCTGTCTCTGCACGGGATCCACACGGCATGTGGTACCCGGGATTGAACCTCTGTCCCTGCACTTGCCGGGCAGGCACTTAGATGGCCGAGCTATCTCCCCAGCTCTGTCTTCACTTTTTTTTTTTTTTTTTTTTTTTTTTTTTTTTTTTTTTTTGGAGCTGGGGATTGAACTCAGGCCCTTGTGCTTGCCAGGCAAGTGTTTATACTACTGAGCCATCTCCCAGCCTCATTGTGAATATTGTTGATATGAGTATTCATGTATAAATTTTTTTTTAATTTTATCTATTTATTTGTGTGTGT
>NW_004524761.1:3575088-3576025 GCF_000260255.1 Octodon degus | reverse complement strand
GCAGCACGGCAGGCCCAGGGATCGAACCTGTTTTCACTTTTTTTTTTTGGTGGAACCAGGGATTGAATTCAGGCCCTTGCGTTTGCCAGGGAAACGCTTATTCCACTGAGCCATCTCCCTGGCCCCTGTCTTCACTTTTTAAGAATAGGAAAATTTATTAGAGAAAAGCAATAGGGCTAGGGATGGGGGAACAGGGAATAAGAATAGCTCCTGACAGACAGGACTGGCTCCGAGTGGGTTGCCCTTCACTTTCCTGATAGTGCCCTCTGGGGTAAAATTTTTAAAATGTATTCTATAACTTCTACTTTTAGTGCCATAGCTTAGAAACTACTGCCTAATCCACATTCAAGAAGATATTTCTACATTTTCTTCTAAGGATTCTACAGCTTTTGCTCCCACATTTGGATCTCTGATTCACTTTTTGTATTGTGATGTGAACTCGGGAGCATTTAATTTTATAAAACGCAGCATCTCTATAATCGCGTGAACTGTGGTCAGTTCTTGAACCTAAATCTCAGCTTTCGTCCCTTGTACACTGAGAATAACCAGTGGTACCTACATCAAAGTTTTGGTGAAGACAGAGAACACGTACATGAAGCGCTTCGCGCAGCGCCGGAAGCACCCGGCCGTGCGGTAGCTGAGTCCCGCGGGTGAGCGCTGCATTCCAACGCCAGGCCCGAGCGGGGCCGCCTCGCTGCGTCGTCGCCCGAAGAAGGTCTGGCAGGCTACGGAGCCCGTTTCCCAGGTTAGACCTCTGACTCGCGCTGACCTCTAGGGACGGGTCAGAATTGGAATTCCCGGGGCCTGTCCAGAACCACCGCCCGCGTCCCCCGCAGCTGGGCGGCCTGCACCGCTCCGGGCCGCAGACGCGGGCCGCCCCGGGGAGTGACCGCGGTCGCTCCTGCAGCGCCGCGCACGGTCTGCGGAGGGCGCCCGG
>NW_004524761.1:3560611-3574803 GCF_000260255.1 Octodon degus | reverse complement strand
TCGGCCCGCCGGGTTGCCCGCGGCTCTGGAGGGAGAGGGCGGGCCAGGCCCCGTGGCTTGGGGACGCCGGGCCGGGCCGCCCCTTCCCCGGCCGCGCAGCGCCTCTGTCCCCAGGCGGGCCGGTGTTTGGTGACCCGCACAAGCAGCACTGCTCGCCGGCGGCCCGCAGTGAACCGGACGCGGCGAGCCCATGCCCGACCGGGTCCAGCGCAGGCCCCGAGCCCGCACGGCGAGGCCTGGAAGAGCCAGGAAGAGCCTCCAGGCCCCGACGGAGGCGGGGCTGCCCTCCTGCGGAAGCTAACGTTCAACCGGATCGCTGCCGGAGGATGCCCGAGTTCACTCTTGGCTCATGTTAGAGACCGGGTGTTGCAAATCCAGATTTGGTTACATTTTAACTGTGTGACCTTGAGCCAGAAGGGGGTCCTAAACTCATTTTCTTATTTACGTAATGGATACAACCTGTTTCATACGGTTGCAGGAATGTAGCAGCGGTTAATACATTAAAAAAAAAAAAAAAAAAAGTGCTTAACACCAAGGCAGACAACAGTTAAGAGCTCAGCAGTTGTTACTATTGTTACTGTTCTTGTCTGACACAACATTCTCTTTCTAGTTGCTCCCACAACCCTCTGCTCCGGGTCCTCCATTCCAGCGCGCTGGAATTTCACCACAGTTCGTTACAGTTTTTCCAGTGTTTCGTACATCTCACTGCTACCTAAGAATGACACACAGTGGACACTTGGTCCTTGTCTGAGCGATTAATGCAGGTTAGTAGGAAAGGACGTGTATGTTTATGAACTACTGTAATGCAATGTGTGGAAGGAAGAGTGTGGCCGGATTTTATTTTTAAAGACATGTCGAATTGAAAAGTGCTGAGTACCAAGCCGTGCCGTCCCTGCGGCCCCCCCAAGCCCCCCCCTCCAGCTGTGGTGATTGAGACTGGGCATGGTGGTGCACCTGTAATCCCATCGCTTGGGAGTTTTAGAGAAAAAGAGAGAGAGAGAGAGAGAGAGAGAGAGAGAGAGAGAGAAAGTGCTGAGTACTAAGAGCATTGGAGGTGGGCTCCAGAGACGGCATGGGTTGAGTCAGAAAGAAATGGACCTTGGCCTACAGAAATAAACGCTAGGTCACTCCTTGGGCTGCCATGGTGAGGAACTGCTAAGGAGAAACTGTTTTGAGTACAGGCTCTCAGCCCTGCCCCACCTGTGAACCCTGAAAACTGCAGGGCTGACTTAATTGCCCGGGGTGTGGCCTGGGAGTTGAGGTTTTAAAAAACCTCAGGAGACCCTAATATGCAACAAGATAGAGGCGGCTGATCTAAAACCATAAATTCTACAAATTCATCTCTTATACTCTGTATAATTTTTTTTTAATTTTTTAAAAAATATTTTTATTTACGTGTGTGTGGGGGGCCAGCTCAGCCCACCAGGGGGCGGGGCTGGCTGGCATGTGGTTCTGGGGGATTGAACCGTGGTCCCTGTGCTTTGCTGAGCTTGTTCTAAGTAGGTGCCCTAGACCACTGAGCCATCTCACCAGCCCTATAATTGTTTTTAAGAGATGCAAAAATTGTAATCCTGTTATCACCACATGCTACCACCTGGTAGAACTGTTGAGGACCAAGGTAAGGTAATGAATATGAGAGGACCTAATACAGTACAAGGAGGTGCTCGTGAACGGAAATTGATTTTTTTTTTTATTGTGGCAGAACTGGGGATTGAACTCAGGCCCTTGCGCTTGCCTGGCAAACACTTATTCTACTGAGCCATCTCCCCGGACCTGTAAATTGATTTTGAATATCATAGAGTCATATATTTGAGAATCTAATTTAAATGTTATGGTTTCATATAATATTTTCATTTAATTTTAAGATATTTGTGAGACTTTGCATAACCTATATATGAGTCACACGTCCCCTGCTTCATGAACCCTAGTTTCGAAGTCTGGGTGTAGATGGATATGGTGGCAGTGCATGCCTGTAATCCCAGCATTTGGGAGCCTGAGGCAGGACAATCACCCAAATTCTAGGCCAGCCTGGGTTACATTAGTGAATTCAAGGCCAGCCTGAACTACATGGTGAGATGCTGTCTCAGAGAAGTGAAACAACAGAAGTCTAGTTCAAAAACATTTATTTATTTATTTTTTTTAAATATTTATTTATTTATTTACTTATTTATTTATTTATTTTGTGTGTGGCCAGTTCAGTCCACCAGGGGGCGGGCGGGCTGGCATGTGGTGCTGGGGGATTGAACCGAGGTCCCTGTTCTTTGCTTGGCTTAGCTTGTTCTAAGTAGGTGCTTTAGACCACTGAACCATCTCACCAGCCCCTCAAAAACATTTAGTGTCACAGGGTTTTGTTTGTTTGTTTGTTTGTTTGTTGGTGGAACCAGGGATTGAACTCAGGCTCTTGTGCTTGCCAGGCAAGCTATTATTCTACTGAGCCATCCTCCCAGCTCTCTAAAACATTAGAATAAAACTCAAGGTTTGTGTTTTTCATAAACTTAAAAAGTATGTGTGTGGGCCAGTGAGATAGCTCAGCGTACTAAAGCGCCTGCTTATGCAAATTGAGGCAAGTTTAGGGACAGCAGTTCGATCCCCGGCATGCTGGCCAGAGTCTGGCACACACCTATAAATCTTAGCGCTTGGGATGCTGAAAACAGGAGGATCATTATGAGTCTAGGCTGTGTAGTGAGACTGTATACCAACCAAATACATTTTTTTAAAAAAGTGAGTGTTCTTGTTTTGTTTCTGGGGATGTGTATGAGGCCCTGGGTTCAATCCCTAGCACTACCAAAAAAGGGAGAGAAGGAAAAAGATAAATTTCCTATCAAAGTTAATCTATCTCTGCAAATGTTAATTCATGGGCGCGATAGAGAAAAAACTGGAGGCACATGAGCGATGAAACAATCTAAGAAGGAAAAGAGAAAAAATAAGCCCCACCGAACTGAGCATGTTTGTTGTGGGGTGTAGTGTCCTGTGCCTGTGGTGTTCCTCCCCAGCCTGAGGGCAGTCAGATAAGGCCCCTGGCGGGCAGGGAACATGCTGTGCGCCCCCTTAACCACATAATGCATTCTGTTGTAGGAGAGTAAGGCCCATATGCGACTGTAGATAAGGATTGGCTGTATGTTAGAATGAGTTTGACTTACATGGCGATAATGGAAACTTGGAATTTAAATTTCATATTTCTGACACATCCTTCACACTGCTTTTTTGCAGATGGCAGAATTTGGGTCGTGGATCTAACATGAGCCCCGCATCTTGGCGTCCTACCCAGCTTCAGCAGTCTCAGCTCCACCCGCTGGAGAATGAATGGGCTTTGCACAGATTACAAAGAGCACTGAAGCACAGACTGCAGCGCTGATACTGTCTCCTTCCGGTTGCTATTAACAGGTGCTAACTGACCTCAAGTGGAGCATGTCCCTGCGCCTCAGGATGCAGCCTGAGGGGGGTTGTTGACTTTGTGGGGAAAGATAGCTTTTAGAACAGGGAATGATTTGCACTGGATTTGTTTAACTTTTATGTTAAGTTTTATAATGAGAAAACTGTTATAGCCTAACCTTTTGGTTTTGTACATTTCAATTTTTTTTTCTTCAAAGAGTGTCGTTGAGAGGGGAGCAACTACAATTATGCCCAACATTTTAATTAAGAATGATAATTTTTAATACTGATTTTATGGATTTTCATTGTATATTTCCTGTGTCTTTCAATCATCACAATTGAAAAAGCATTGATTTATGCTTTAATTATAGGATATTTTGATTGTTAATGTTACCTAAAAGAATGGTAACTTAAAATTAATGGCCTTGGGCCGGGGAAATGGCTCAGTAGAATAAGTGCTTGACTGGCAATTGCAAGGATCTGAGTTCAATCCCTGGTTCTGAAAAAAAAAAAAAAAAAAAAAAAAAAAAAAAAAAAAAAACAAAATTAATGGCCTTGTAAATTTGACAAAAATCTGGTGTTCTTTCAAATTTTTTTTTTTTTTTTGCGGAACCGGGGATTGAACTCAGATCCTTGCGTTTGCCAGTCAAGTGCTTATTCTACTGAGCCATCTCCCTGGCCCCTTCTTCTGTATTTAGGACAGGGTCTACAGGGTCTCACTACACAGATCAGACTTGTAGTGATTCTCCTGTTTTCAGCCTCCCAAGTGCTGGGATTGCAGGTGCGTGCCACCACGCCCAGTCTCAATAGAATTCTCAGCACACGCAGGGGTGGGGAACGGGGAGCACTGCATGGTGCGGCATGCCAGAGATTGAACCCCTGCCCCTGCACTCTGCCTAAGCAGGCACTTTAGTTCTCTGAGCTATCTGACCAGCCCTAAAATAGTTTGTGATTTGTCCTCCCTAAAGTTTTTTTAAAATTGTACTTTTTCTTAAATCAGTCATAATACCTGATAAAATCAGCAAATAAAAGCACATCAACCACCCATTTTTGAAAAAGACCATCTTTCCTGCAAAACTGATAGCATGGTAGGCACAGCTGTTGGTTTCAGTTTAGCAGAAACTTGAGGTCGTTAATCTCTTGTAGTTGTTAGTGCGGAACATTTGCTTTATGTACCATTGAACTTGCCCCAACATTGCATTTTTCTACTCTTAACTGATTCAAATGATTATTTTCAATTCCTCAGAAAAGTAAATGTCGTCAGAAGACCGAGAAGCTCAGGAGGATGAATTGCTGGCCCTGGCGAGTATTTATGATGGGGATGAATTTAGAAAAGCAGAATCTGTCCAAGGTGGAGAAACTAGGATCTATTTGGATTTGCCACAGAATTTCAAGATATTTGTGAGAGGTCAGTTGATAATATGCACCTACCTAGATTTTTCCTTAATGAATATTTACAGCTTTTTAGTGTACTCTAAACTGTGCCATTTTGAGTTTATAGGCATTAGTGATAGATGATGTTATTGCAAACTTTGTCCATTTTTTTCTTAATAGAATGAGAGTAAAATAGTGTGTAGTTTACGTCCACCTTTTTAACAACTGAATTGGGGTATCCCCCCCCCCCTTTTTTTTTGAGACAGGGTCTTGTTGTATAGTTCAGGCTGGCCTTAATCTCCCTACAGAGCCCAGTCTGGCCTTGAACTTGTGGCAGTCCTCCTGCCTTGGCCTCCTGAGTGCTGGGATTATAGGCACTGCCACACCTGGATTTCCTGCATATTTTGTGCATACTGTCTACTAGTTGGAGTTTATCAGCCAGGAGTCATCTATAGTTAAGAGGATAATCAATGAGAAAGTGAAACACATCTGTGAAAACACTTGGATTGTACGGTGGTGGTGGTTAATGCTATTTGATTTCTAGAATCATTTCAACTGCCATAAACAAGTGGCACATGTTACTCTGTGACCTTTTGCTTCAGTAGAAACAAAACTCTCTTGGTACATTCACAGAAGACGTTGACCCTTTTTCATGATGTTTCTACTCTAGTCATTGAGTAAAGAACACATAATCATTTTCAATGAAGCTGAATGTGGTAGTGTGTACTGTATCTTGTCCTCACACCTGAGATTGTGCTGGCAGAAATATCCCTCGCTATGATTCATGGGTAGTTGGCACATGCTGGTCAAAGTAAGTTACACTTGGTTGTTAGATAGAGATAAATGTTCTTTTTTCTAGGCTGTCATTTAATCACCTACTGTAAGCCAAAAATGAAAGAAACATTTTTATATTAATCATTAGTGTCAGAAGTTGTACTGGGAAAGTTATAGTAGAATACATGTGCGTCTTCATACATTTCATGGTGCCATGTAGATTTTTCCAAGATTAGATTTTTTTTTCTTAAGGTGGTGGCTATGAAGTTAAAATCAGGGATTAGAAGGTGCTTTGGGGGAGGATTCTATCCCCTCAACTAAAGCATTAAGTTTTTTTTTTGAGAGCTTTGCTCACCAGTAATGGACACTCAAGTGTTGACCAACTGCTCCTTTCTCATTTTTGTTTTCGGTTCAGGCAATTCAAATGAGTGTCTCCAGAATAGTGGCTTTGAATACACCATTTGCTTTCTGCCTCCACTTGTGCTGAACTTTGAACTTCCACCAGATTATCCATCCTCCTCCCCACCTTCATTCACACTTAGTGGCAAATGGCTGTCACCAACTCAGGTAGACCCAAAACTTAATTTCTCCTATCCATTTTTAGAAACTTACAAAATCATCTCTAATTGAAGACTACCCTGATGATCTTGAGTTTGCTGCATGAAAAACAAATGACTTTGATTTTGTAATTTTTTTCCCTTCATGAATCCTAATGTTAATGAATTGGAAATGTTTGTTGATATAAAAGGAATGGCAGTAACTGAGTGATTAATCATCATGATTGACCTATGAATTGTAAGAGGAGTAATTTTCAATCAAGTATATTGTTTCTTGTCTTACTATTTATTTTCCCATTTAATCTCTATTGTAATGGAGACTGAGATCTTCCTCATTTTCCTTAGACGTTGGTACTTTTTCCCTTTGGTTTCTTATCCATTTGTTAAATAAGCGATTTTATTGTAATGAGGACTCGAAATTGAGCTAATGTAGCAATGAAAAACAGATTTCATGAGTAAGTAGACATACTTTTCTCCATAAAAATCCCTCCTATTAGTAACAACTGTTGATTTTTGTCACTTAGAATTAAATGGACACAGAGGTGTGTGCAGTTCTTACAGATATTTCATTAAGATTTGTGACCTTCAGCTGGATGTGGTGGTACACACTTACAACTCTAGTACTCAGGAGGCAGAGGCAGGAGGGTCACTGCAAGTTCAAGGCCAGACCAGGCTGCATAATGAGCACAAGGCCAGCTTGAACTGCATATTGAGACTGTCTTTAAAACAAAAAAAATTCTGGCCTTCATTCTCCCTTAGGTTATGTACCTCTAGATTATGTATTAAGTTCTCATAAGACCCTCAACCTTTTTTTTTTTTTTTTTTTTTTTGGCAGAACCAGGGATTGAACTCAGGCCCTTGCATTTGCCTGGGAAGTGCTTATTCCACTGAGCCATCTCCCCGGCCCAACCATTTTTTAATAGTGTATAATAATTGTGAGTACTTATGCAGTACAGTGTGATTTCCACAAATATGTATAACGCATTCTGGTCAAATCAGAGTTATGTGTAGCATTTCTATCTCCCTGTTCATACTTGGAGCCTTCAGCTGTCTCTTCAACTTCAGCTCTTGATTGAGACATAAATAGGACTTGAAGCTAATGGGAAGTATTCTGGTATGTAATGGATCGATAGCAGCTACTTTTCTAGAAGTCATGAAGATTGATAGGCTAAGTGTACTAAGACAGAAGTTGTCTTGAGTGACTGACCTCAAGGAATAGCTCATTACTAATCCATATAATTTTTATTCCCTCACTCACTGACCTTTTAAAGGAGCATGTTTTTTCATAATTGAGATTATGTTTTAGAAGAACTTCACAGATAATACATGTAGAATAAAAAGGAATATTGCTTTACATTGTGGTATTTCTGCTAACGGGTACAGGATAGTTCATTACTCGCCCAGGAATATCAAGACTGTAGGGAGTTTCCTTCTCTTTTTTTGCTAGAATTGGGAATTTAGCCAGGGACCTCAGATGTGCTAGCCAAGTATTCCATCGCTGAGTTTTTTTAAAATTTTGAGACAGGGTTTCACAAATGTGCCCAGGCTGGCCTTGAATTTGTGTCCTGGCCTCCCAGGTAGCTGGCGTTGCAGGTGTGCTCAATGCATCCTGCTGAGACTGTTTCATAGTTAGGTCACTGACAGTTAGGAAAGTATTTAGATGTTTGTAGTCCCATTTCTCTGAGAGCTCTTGGTGTTTTACCATATGTGTGTAAGCAGCAAACACAGGTCAGATTAGTTGGTTATGGGGGTAGAGTTTCAGACTCTAGAATCTACTTAATGCTGCCTTTTGGGGGTTTATATGGAGGAAGAGGGTTGTCCAATATTTTATGTTTTACAGCTAAAATTATTAGAATTATTCATCAAATATGCACAGAATTGACATCTTAATTTCTTTTATGTTTTTTCCCTTTTTTTTTTTTTTGTTACTGCGTCTCGACTCCTTGGTGTTGTGAATTGCCCCCACTGCCAGTGAGACTGAACGGACCTGCCATTCCCTGAATTGGGGTGGTGGATGGGATTAGGATGTGGACTGGGTCTTCTGGATTTGCCATTGCTCCTCCTCAGTGTACACACACACGCAGGGTCTCTCTTGCTGTCTTCTGTGTCTGCCCCCCCTTTGGGGGGGGGGACCAGGGATTGAACTCAGGCCCTTGCGCTTGCCAGCGAGGTGCTCATTCCACTGAGCCGTCTCCCTGGCCCCACGCCCCTCCCCCTTTAACATTTGTGTGCATCCCTGCTGCCTCCTGAGAAGAGGCTGCAGAAGGGACTGGAGGAGAGCGGCTTCTTCATTGGACCTGGTAGTTCATGTGGCACACAAACATTCTCTCTGAAGTATTTGTTACATTTTACAGATTTTCGCAGGTTTCTCACATGTGTGGTAGATAGATGCCTCTGTAAACAAATGTGAAAAAAGCACTTGTTTAATCATGTTACTAAGTCTGGGTTAGCACCTGTGCAGGGCTTAGTTGGTAGCATTGTGCAGAGCAAAGGATAGAAGATGTCTTTTTTCACTTGTTATTTAAATTTACAAATTTCTTTGCCATCTGGAAGACTTATTTTTGGTTGTTTACCCAAAACAGAAAAGCAGCTTATAATTCCTGAGCTCTGTTACAAATATTCTACATTTCTAATGGAAAAATCCTCTTACATTTGCCTTTCAAATCTAAGAGACCTATTTATATTGTTCACTCATTTATTTTTTTGTGGTACTGGGTATTAAAGTTTAGGTTTTTGCACTGAGTTAAACCTCCCCTTTATTTCAGATTTTGAGACAAGATCTTGCTAAATTGCCCAGGCTGGGCTTGAACTTTTGGTCTTTGAGGCACACATCATGACGCCCTGTTGAATAGGCCACTCTTAAAGAGCAAATGTCAAAATAGTTTAACTTGGGTCACTTTAGGAACTGTGACCTTTCTGCTTGGTGGCCAAGCTACGCGCAGGGTTTGTAATTATGTTTAGATTCAAGGTCAGTCTGCTTCCGCCATATTGATCAGGATCTGACTTCAGCCCACATTGTGTGATGAAAAAATAGCTTGCATATCTGAAAAACAAGAACTCTGAGGTTGAATTCTGCTAGTGATTCCTTCAGATGAGTTGGCTTTTTGATGGG
The DNA here is from genome assembly GCF_000260255.1 of Octodon degus. Taxonomy (NCBI): domain Eukaryota; kingdom Metazoa; phylum Chordata; class Mammalia; order Rodentia; family Octodontidae; genus Octodon; species Octodon degus. The sequence goes on along the minus strand of NW_004524761.1, from coordinate 3,565,614 downwards.
GTTGGAAGAATTTAATTTTCTTTTTGTGGAACAGGGGATTGAGCTCAGGCCCTTGCACTTGCCAGGGAAGTGCTTATTCTACTGAGCCATCTCCCTGGCCCGAATTTTAAAATTTGGATAGTGTTTTAATATTTTAAAATTTAGTTTATAAAAACAAAGAGTAACGGGCCAGCCAAATAATTCAACAGATTAAAGTGCCTGCTTAGGCAGATACAGGGGCCAGGAGTTTGATCCCTGGGCCTGCCATGCCAGCCCTGTCCCTGACTGGGCATGATGGCATGTGCCTGTAATCCCAGCACTTGGGAGGCTGTAAACAAGAGGATCACTATGAGCCCGATCTGCACAGTGAGACCCTGTAGACCCTGTCCTAAAATACAAAAAAAACAAAGAGTATCCTGAACTATAGGGTACATAGTATGTGATGCTTTAGTACATGTACTGTATATGTTGTCTGATATTTAGATCATTATAAGCATACTCATATCATTTCTTTTTCTTCTTTTTTTTTTTTTCTTTTTGGTGGAACCAGGATTGAACTCAGACCCTTGCGCTTGCTAGGGAAGCACTTATTCTACTGAGCCATCTCCCTGTCCCCTACAGTTATCATTTCTTTACAATAAAAACATTCAAAATCTTTTTCTTTTCTTTCTTTTTTTTTTTTTTTTTTTTGCGGATCCAGGGATTGAACTCAGGTCCTTGCACTTGCCAGGGAAGTGTTTATTCTACTGAGCCATCTCCCCGGCCCAAAATCTTTTTCTTTTAACTTTTTTTTTAAATGTATTTAGTGCAGTGTCTACAGGGTCTCACTGCACAGATTGGACTCATAGTGATCCTCCTGTTTTCAACCTCCCAAGAGTTGGGATTATAGGCATATGCCACCAGTCTCAGTCTCCATCTGAGCATTCCCCAGGGGCAGGCTGGCACAGCATGCCAGGTATCAAACCCAGTCCCTGCATCTGCCTAAGCAGGTGCTTTAGTCCACTGAGCCATCTGGCCGTCATCTCTTAACTTTTTTTTTTTTTTTTTTGTGGTACTGGGGATTGAACTCAGGACCTTGTGCTTGTGCTTGCCAGGCAAGCACTTATTCTACTGAGCCATCTCCCCGGCCCTTTTACACTTTTTTTTTCTCTGTCAACTTTTTGAAGTAGACGGTTCGTTATTGTTATCAGTAGCCACTTACTGGGCAGTAGCATGCCATAACTACTTTCTGCTGTGTAACTGGGTACCTGCTGATCATCCTCCCACTGTTCTTTTTTCCCAGCTTCTGGCGATTACAATTCTACTTCACATGTCCGTGAGATTAACATGAGTGATGTGATGCGGTATTCCATCTTTTTGTGCGCAGCTCATTTCACTGCATGTCATGATTTTCATCAGTTCTGTCCATGTTACACTGTAAATGACAGGACTTTGTCCTTTTTGATGGCTGAATAGTTTTCTGCTGTGTTATATACTACTTTTTCCATTCATCTTTATTTTTTTTATTTTTTTTTAAGAAGAATCCTTTATTTTATTTTTTTTAATTTTTATTTATTTATTTTTACATTTTATTTATTGTGTGTGTGGCCAGTTCAGCCTACCTGTGGGCGGGGCTGGCTGGCATGTGGTGCTGGGGGATTGAACCGCGGTCCCTGTGCTTTGCCAAGCTTGTTCCAAGTAGGTGCTTTAGACCACTGAGCCATCTCTCCAGCCCCTCCATTCATCTTTAAATAGACTTAACTTGTTTCCATCTCTTGCTGCAGTAAGCATGGATGTGTGGATGTCTCTGACTTAGTGATTTCTTTTTCTCTGCTATGTACCCCATACTGGAAGGGCTGGATCATATTATAGAGCTATTTTTCAGTTTTTGAGGAACCGCTATACTCTTTTTCCATAATCCCTACAGTCATCTTACATTCTCACCAGTGCTGTAGAAGCTTCCCTTTTCTCTGAATCCTTGCCTTGCTGGCACTTGTTTCTGATTATAGCCACTTTTACGGGATGGAGCTGATGTCTCACTGTGGGTTTCGATTGGCGTACTCCAGTCAGTGATGCTGAACGTTGTGTCTTCATGTAGCTGCTGGGGTGTGTGTGTGTGTGTCTTGAGTTCTGTCCATTTAGGTCTGTGAACCGCACCCTCTTGGGAAGGCTAAGCATGAGGGTCTGGAAGGTGCTGTGCACGTCCTCATTAAGCCACACACTACTTACTACTTGCTTACCGCTGGCCCCTCTTGCTTCCGTGCTTTATTTATTCACTATTGAGGTCTTGAAGTTCCTTGGAAAGTCTGGTTAGCAAACCGCTTGTCAGATGTATGCCTTGCAAATATTTTCTCTTTCTGTAGGTTGGGTCTGAGCTGTGTTGCTTCTTTGGCCATGCAGAAGCCTTCTAAAATTTGATTCAGTCCCTTTTGCTTCCGTTTGCTCGTGTTTTCTGTGGTTTTGGAATCTTGTCCAAAAGTTCATGCCCGTTCCAGCATCTCAGAGCATTTTCCTTCTACAGTTATATAGTTTCAGGTTTTACATTTAAGTCTTTAATTTGAATTGATGTTTGCAGCTGATAGAAAATAAAGGATTGGATATCCAATTTTCCTGGCACTAGTTACTGAAAATATTTCTTTCCTAGGTTTTATTGATTTTTTTGGGGGGGGTATGTATATACATGTGAATGTTTTTTATAGAACTAAGGAGCAAACCTAGGGCCTCCTCGTGCATGGTGAGCAAATGTTTTACCACTGAGCTACACCCCCATCCCTGAGGTGTTTTCTAAGTATTCTAGGGTACCTACAGAGCTAGGACTCCTGTAGGAAGAGGCAGAATTCATTTTAGAAGCAGATCTCAGTCAGGCATGGTGGTGCATACCTATAATCCTAGCACTGGGAAGGCTGAGGCAGGAGAATTGCTGCAAGTTTAAGTCCAGCATTAAGTATATAGTGAGATCCTGTCTCAAAAAATCAAAAGAAAGGAAAGAAAGAAGTAGATCTCTTTCTCCAACATGAGCAATAGAGCAAACATACGAAAACAAACTAACAAGCTGGGTGCAGTGGTGCACACCTATAGTCCCAGCACTGAGGAGGCTCAGGCAGTAGGATTGCCATGAGTTTGAGGACAGTCTGGGCTACATAGTGAGTTCAAGGCCAGTCTAAACTACTTAGGGAGACCCTGTCTCAAATAAATGCATGCATACATACAAAAAAGAAAATATCCAGTTCACAAGTTGCCATGCAGTTATTTTTGGATCTTCCGGAGTTTTACCATTTCTCCTGCTTTTGTGGTATTTGTGTGCTGTGGTTTATGTTGCTGAGTAGTTTATAAATCCTTTGGTGAGGATGTTAGTCATGTTTTGTAGTGGTTTAGAACGATACAGTAGGATGTGTGAGGGGCTAATTTTACAAGTCTCAAAGATTCAAAGGGAGACGAGGAGTTCGGAGCTTTATCTTTCCCAACTCACAGCGCCTTTGTGTGATTTTTCCTAGCTCTCTGCCCTCTGCAAGCACTTAGACAACCTGTGGGAAGAGCACCGGGGCAGCGTGGTCCTCTTCGCCTGGATGCAGTTTCTTAAAGAAGAGACCTTAGCATATCTGAATATTGTCTCTCCTTTTGAGCTCAAGATGGGTGCTCAGAACAAGGTGCAGTGGAGGACAGCTCAGCCCTCCCCCAGCACAGAGGCGGATTCTGGAGGAGCGGTTGGATCCAACGCAGAAGACCAAGAGGAAGTGGTGGATGAGAGAGCTGTGCAGGATGTGGAATCATTGTCAAGCCTAATCCAGGAAATCTTGGACTTCGATCAAGCGCAGCAGATGAAATGTTTCAATAGTAAATTATTCCTGTGCAATATCTGTTTCTGTGAGAAGCTGGGTAGCGACTGCATGCACTTCCTGGAGTGCAGGCATGTGTACTGTAAAGCGTGTCTGAAGGACTACTTTGAAATCCAGATCAAAGATGGCCAAGTTCAGTGTCTCAGCTGCCCAGAACCCAAGTGCACTTCCGTGGCCACCCCTGGGCAGGTAATCTCTATGAAGGACTGCCTCCTAATTCTCTTGCACAGAGAGAACCTTCTCCAGAACTCCCTCGGTAGGGGTCGTAGGGCAGGCTCAGATCTTAAAGCCAGCCTGCACGTTGCTCCATCGCCTCCATCGGTAATGCGGTGGCCTGCCAGGGCACATCTGTAGTCCCAGCACTTTGGAAGCTGAGGCAGGAGGATTGTAAGTTTGGGCAACTTCATGAGACTATGTCTCAGAATGAAAAAGGTAGGAAGTGCAAGGGATGTAGCTCAGTGCGAAGGCCCCAAGTTCAGTCCCCACTGTGACCAAAAAAAAAACGTGGTCTTTATTACTTAAGCAAATGTAAGTACTGCTTTGATGGTTTTGGAGGAGTGATAAAAATGTAATTATGAAGTCTGGTGAGTTATTTTGGATATGTGTTAGCATAAGTACAACCCACTTGGTTTTAATTTTTGTTTCTTTAAATCAATTTTACTGAGGTACGATTTGGCTTACAATAAACTATACCCATTTAATTTATATGGTTGCTTAGTTGGCCAGATGTGTAGAACTATGCAGCTACCATGTCAGTCACCAGGCGTGTCCAGCCTCTGCCTGCTGGGGTTTTTCCTTTTTAATGTTATAATAAACAGGTGTGGTGGCACACGCTTGTAATCCCCACACTCAGGAGGGATCACTGAGAGTTCAAGGCCAGCCTGCATAATGAGTTCAAGTTATCTTGCACTTCACAGTGAGAGTCTGTCTCAAAAATAAAGGAAGTTTTTATATATATTATACATGAACTATATATTAACTATGTTATATATATTCACTATCTTTTCTTGGGTACTGGGAATTAAACTCAGAACCTCACAATTGCCAGGCAAGTGATGTGCCACTGATCTAAACCCTGGCTCCTATTTTATATGTGGCTCAAGATGATTTCTTTTAGGGCTGGGGAGACAGCTCAGTAGAATAAGCACTGGCCTGGCAAGCACAAGGTCCTGGGTTCAAGCCCAAGTACCACAAAAAAAGAAAAGAAAA
>NW_004524761.1:3522440-3560511 GCF_000260255.1 Octodon degus | reverse complement strand
AAGTGATGTGCCACTGATCTAAACCCTGGCTCCTATTTTATATGTGGCTCAAGATGATTTCTTTTAGGGCTGGGGAGACAGCTCAGTAGAATAAGTACTGGCCTGGCAAGCACAAGGTCCTGGGTTCAAGCCCTGGTAAAAAAAAAAAAAAAAAAGGATTTCTCTTAGAAAACTGGTGGGGCCCGGGATGGACATGAATATCCCCATTCTTGGTTTGATTCTGAAGTGAAATAAGGGTTTTAATTTCTGGACCTCATCTTAAGACTCTTCTCCGGGTCAGAACTGATCAGGAAATCATCAGATTTATGATATTTTGTGTATTTCCAGGTTAAAGAGCTTGTGGAAGCAGAGTTATTTGCCCGGTATGACCGCCTGCTTCTCCAGTCTACCTTGGACCTGATGGCAGATGTGGTGTACTGTCCGCGCCCATGCTGCCGCCTGCCTGTCATGCAGGAGCCCGGCTGCACCATGGGCATCTGCTCCAGCTGCAACTTTGCCTTCTGTACCTTGTGCAGATTGACCTACCATGGGGTCTCTCCGTGTAAGGTAACGGCAGGTATGTTGTAACTGCAATCCCAAAACTCCTTTCCTCTTTCCGTGACAGACTTCAGTTCTCAAATTTAAAATTCATTCAGTAGATACTCCTGTGTGATTTACTCTCTTGGGCTCTTAGGATACACACTCTGTCCTCATGAACATATACGTACTAATGGGAGTAACAGGCAAACGAAGTGAATAAGGCTGCTGGGCAGTAGTAAGTACTAGGGAGAACGAAGGGAGCAGGGCCAGGAGATGAAGGAGTTTGGGGCTGGAAGCCTTGGCATTTTTAATTAGTCAAACCAGGGGAGATTTCACTGCCAGAAGGTTTAAGGTGAAGAAAGTAAAACCAGATGGGGTGGTGGGGAGAGAAACGGCAAGATACTTTCTCTTTGTGAACATGGGAAAATGTGGGTCCCAAATCACCGGTATGGGGCCTCTAAGCTGCCACTGTTTTCATGGTGCACATATCTGAGCTGTCATCAGATGCTTTCCCATTGAGGCCGGAGCCTGAGAGCCTTCCTCAGTTTAGCTGGCCTTCAGTGGCTTAGTTTTTCTCAGGGATGGTGCTAATGGCTACTAGCTATTATCCCTATGTCTAGGGTTATGGAGGATAAAGAGAATTTAGTACAGTGCTACTCAGAATCATGACATTTGGCCAGGCATGGAGGCGCACACCTGTGATCCCAGTGCTCAGAGGCTGAGGCAGGACCACTGCTCTGAGTTTGAGGCCAGTCTGAACTACATAGGGAAACCTTGTTTCAAAAAGATAACCACAACAAAAAAGTTACGTTTGTGATTCTAGTCTGTAACAAGGTAAACAGTCGAGGTGAGAAACTTTTATAGGAATTTCAGAGCATTTTGGTTTGAACTTCTTTATGTTTTTCTAATTCATTGGGCTATGTTTTGCAGAAGTACTGATCCTTGACAGACTGGGGAGAAATCTGATTCTCCACCGTAATTTGAGGAACAGTGGCTGATACACTTAAAATGTAAAATGGTAACATCATCATTGTAATAGTTACTAGTTGCTAATGTTAACAGAGTGTCCTTATTTCCAAGAAAATAGCTAAAAGGAAAGAATGAGTGAAAGAAAAATCCTGGTTTCCTATGGCAGAGTCTCACAGAAGATAAGGAGCGTTTGTAGCTTAAGTCATATTTAACTATGAAAGAAGCCTTGACTCTGTAACCTTATGTTGAGAGGCTGTCATACAGTTTAGGTATGTCACAGCATTCAGAGAAGAAAGGGAAGACTAGAGGCTTCATTGAGATTAGAAATCTCACTTTGTGTGTGTGTCTTTTTATAGAATAGGTATTATATAAAATATGCGACACTAAGAACTGTACTGAGAACTTAAGATGTGTGGGAACACAAAAACTGCTTTGAATTATTGGATAAAAACTACAGTACTAAAAAGATCTTTGATTCATCAAAGTAGAAGTGGCAGAACATTGGGAACGCACAAAGCAGAAAGAATGTACAGGGCAAAGGAAAGAGTACAGAACGGGCTTCTGCCTCAGATCATATCCATTGCTTAAAAGGGAGACAAACCTCTAAATCACAGGAAATTAGACTAGAAGAATAATTAGGACCATGCTGAGAGAGGTCTTTCACTGTGCTGAAAATTTAAGGCAATAGAATTGGGAACCCAAATAGTTTTCTACAGGAACAGCCTTCGTCAGTGGTTGCCTGTTTCATTTGCACTAAATGTTACAGCAGTAGAAGCCACATGAAGAACATGAAGGGGAAATGCCACCAGGAAGAACTGTTCAGTGCTGTGGTAAAGTGTAGCATAGGGGAAGCTGAGGACAGTAACGTGGATTCCCTGACCATTGTCTATGCAGAATTCAGTGGTTAGTTTTTGCCTCAAGCCAAAGGGGCCTTGCATATTTGTTAAGCCTCTGTTCTATGAAAAGGTGAGTGATGCTGGCTTCATGAAAAATCATTTTCAACCTTGAGGTCTTTTATATGTCTGTCTTAATTGTGCCATTTGCTTAAATATAACATTGCAAAATCAAAATCAGGGCTGGGGAGATAGCTCGGCGGTCTGAGTGCCTGCCTGGCAGGTGCAAGAATCCGGGTTTGATCCCAGGTTTCACATGCTGTGCTGGCCCTGGAACCCTGGGCACATCGTGCTACCGCTGAAACTGGCTGTGATGGCGCATAGCGCTGGGGTGGCTGAGACAGGAAGATCACTATGAGCCCAAGCTGCGTAGCAAGGCCTTGTACCAAATAAACAAAAGAAAGCAGATAACTTATCACCTTTAGCAAGTTCAGTTTTTCTAGTTGGGTGATTCCTTTATTCCCTGCTTTGTCATTTCTGCATAGGTAATCTTTACCTAGTTATAAGAAAAGTGTACTTTTTCTGGATTCTGTGTTAGGTGATAGCTATTGTGATTTGACTTAAGTTTTTAGTTTATCATGTCATCATATGGCTTTTATATTTATTTTCCTTGAAAATTTAATTTGTTGGGCCACAGAGATAGCTCAGCAGTCTAAGCATCTGCCTAGGCAAGCACAAGGACCCAGATTCAACCCCAAATACCACATGCCATGCCAGCCACTGAAACCAGGCATGGTGGCACAGGCCTGTAATCCCAGCAAAAGGAGGATCACTATGAGACCCTGTACCTAATACATTAGGGAAAAACAAGTTTTGTCTACCAATTTTTTTTTTCTAAATATTTTAGGGAAAGGTCTACAGAATGTTGAGGGTCTTACTACTAGATCACACTCAGAGTGATCTGCCTGTTTATAGCCTCCTAAGAGCTGGGATTACAGGCCTGCACCACCACTCCCAGTCTCAATTGCTGTCTCAGCATGTGCCAGGGGCAGGGCCAGCACCGCAGGCCTGGGGATTGAACCTCTAGCCCCTGTGCCTGCTTGTAGGCGCTGTAATCCACTGAGCTATTTGGCCAACCCTTGTCTACCATTGTTTTTTTTTTTTTTTTTTTAATTTTATTTTTATTTATTTATTTAGTGTGTGCGTGTGTGTGGCCAGCTCAGCCCACCAGGGGGCAGGGCTGGCTGGCATGTGGTGCTGGGGGATTGAACCGCGGTCCCTGTGTTTTGCTTAGCTTGTTCTAAGTAGGTGCTTTAGACCACTGAGCCATCTCACCAGCCCTACCATTGTTATTAGCATCTTTATGAATATGATATTACTTTCAATTACCCCCCCACCCCTTTTAATGTATTTGGTTGTTGCAAGTTCTCACTACACTGCTCAGATTCATAGTGATCCTCCTGCTTTGAGCCTCCCCAGTGCTGGGATTACAGGCATGTGCCACCATGCCCTGACTCTGTGGCCAGCTCAGTCCACCCTGGGGGCAGGGTAGGCGCAGCATGTGGTACCGGGGATCGAACTACAGTCCCTACATCTGCCTAAGCAAGCACTTAATCCATTGAGCTATTTGACCGGTCCCCAATTACCCTGTTTTGATAAAGTCCTAGGAATAGCATTATGATTTTTACTCAGTTTGCAATTAATTAATTAATTTATTTATTTATTTATTTATTTTGCGAACCAGGGATTGAACTCAGATCCTTGCATTTGCCAGTCAAGCGCTTATCCTAATGAGCCATCTCCCTGGCCCCTCAGTTTGCAATTTAGTAAAAATAAATTTTCTATTTTACTTTCTAGAAAAATTAATAGATTTACGAAATGAGTACCTACAAGCGGATGAAGCCAATAAAAAGTTTTTGGAACAGAGGTATGGTAAGAGGGTGATTCAGAAGGCTCTGGAAGAGATGGAGAGTAAGGAGTGGTTGGAAAAGAACTCAAAGGGCTGCCCATGTTGCGGAACTCCCATACAGGTAAGTGTTCTGGAACAGACCTGGAGGTAGGCAGATTTGAAAGCATGTCATGTTTATCTTAAGCCTAGCCAGGTGTGGTGGCCCATGCCTGCAATCCTAGCACTCAGGGAGGCTGAGGCAGGAGGATCTTTATGAGTTCAGACCAGCCTGGGCTACAAAGTGAGCTCAAGGCCAGCCTGACTGCATAGTGAGACCCTGTATCCAAAAAAAAAAAAAAAGCTAATTAGTCAATTTTATAACCTGTTAATACTTCTTGTATTTATTAAGCCTTTATCCTTAGGAAATATGATTTCACTATTAAATACTGTTACTTTATGTATATAGACTTCCCTTTTCAAAGTGCTTTCACTCAAAGACAGTCTCACATTATTCCCATCTTAAAATTGAATGGGTTATGCAGCCAATAACACAGTTCATTTGGGCTCCTGCTTGTGGTCCAAGGTTGAGAGCCACATCTGGTGCAGGGCTTCTTGATGGCAGAGCCCTGAGGCTGTGGAGGGCATGGCGTGGGCGTGGGCTTGCTTGTGTGTGTGTGGCACAGAATACGCTCAGTGTCTGTTCTCTTTTTCCTTGTAAAGTCAAGTTTCCAGTCCAGGTGCCCTGCTCTGAGGACTTTATCTAACCTTCATCTTCCCAAAGGCACTGCCTCTAAACACCATTGTTAGATTAGATTTCGAGCTTCTTAGCACCTAACAACTCGGATTAAACTCCAATATTTTTTCTTTAATTTTATTGACATATTGTAGATGCATATAATGATCACATTCATTATTTGAATGTAAATTTGTACCTGTACATGATGTATTTTCATTCTTTTCCCTCTTCTGTCCCCTCCATTCAACGCCTCCTACCCTTCTCACTTCCAAAAGCTTTTTTTTTTCGTGGTACTAGGGATCAAACTCAGAACTTTGTGTTTGCCAGGCAGGCTCTTTTTCTACTAAGCTGTCCCCCCAGCCCTCCAAAAGCTTTGTTTCCATCTTTCTATTCTTTTTGTTTTCCCTTCCTTCCTTTCCTGTATCCCCTTCCTAGTTTGGGTTCCCATTTTAATATATTCTTGCTGTTTCCCAGTACCTATTATACATTTTGGCCCTTATTTATAGTTTCTGTGTATCATATCAGAGAAACTATGTGATACTTGAACATGTGTGTCTGATTTATTTCACTTAAGAGTATGGTCTTAAGGTGCATCTATTTACATAGAAATAGCTCAGTTATCTTTCTTTATGGCAGCGTCCATTCATTGGTTGATGGGATTTGGGCTGTTACAACCTGTGCCACTATAAACGTGGCTGCGCATACCTCCCTGTGGCATGATGCCTTTAGGGTTTTTTGAGAAGACATCAGGAAGCGGGTAATAGGTAAAATGGATCCCTAGTTTTAGTCTTTTGATGACTCTCCACATTGATTTCTACACCGATTGCACCAGTCTATACTCCTACCAACAGCAGAGAAGGGTTCCTTTTGCCCCACACTCAGCTAGCATTTGTTACTGGTTGACTTCTTGATAACGGCCATTTTTTGGAGATGAACTCTGAGTGTTGCTTTAATTTGCATCTCTTGAATGACCGGTGATTTTTGCATATTTTTTCATATATTTTTTGCCATTTGTACTTCTTTATCTGAGAAGTATCTATTTCTGATGCCCGTTTTTGAATCGGGTCTTTAAATTTTGAGGGCTCTGATTTCTTTTACTTTATATAGTCTAGATGTTAGTCCTTTATCTGAGAAACAGTGGCAGAAATTTTTTCCTAGTTTGGGTTTTTTCTTCACTGTGCTGGTGGTTTCTTTTGCTATACAAAAGCTTTTTAATAAAATGAGATCCCAATTATTGACTTTTTGTGATATTTCCTGTGCTATCAGGGTTTTGTTCATAAAGTCTTCTAGAGACCAGCAGAGGCAGTGGCCGGAGCAGCCGTAGCCTGTGTGTCCCCATCCCCACCCCATCCTCTTCCTTCACCCCCCCCTTCCTGCTCTGCCCACTCGGGGTGGGGGGCTTGCCTTCCCACCCACACCTCCCGCCCTTCCCCTTCCCACCTGCTCCCCTTTTCCCCTCAGTCACCTCACACCTACAGTTTTTGGCTTTGACACCCCCCCCCTTGACTAAAGACTTGAGCACTCAAAAAGTCCAGGTCCCCATAGTATTTGACATGGACATCGGTGTGATTGAAGGTGGATTAAATGTCACTCTCACCATCCGGCTACTTATGCATGGGAAGGAAGTTGGCAGTAACATTAGAAAGAAAGGAGAATCGGTTAAGAAGATGCGTGAGGAGAGTGGTGCAACGTATCAACATCTCAGAAGGGAATTGTCCTGAGCGAATTATCACTTTGGCTGGACCTGCTAATGCCATCTTCAAAGACTTTGCTATGATCATTGACAGACTAGAAGAGGACATCAGCAGCTCTATGGTCAATAGCACAGCTGCCAGTAGAACCCTAGTCACTCTGAGGCTGGTGGTCCCTGCTAGTCAGTGTGGCTCTTTCATTGGAAAAGGCAGTTGCAAGATCAAGGAAATACGAGAGTACAGGGGCTCAGGTCCAAGTGGCAGGAGATACGCTCCCCAATTCAAGTGAGCGGGCCATCACTATTGCTGGCATCCCACAATCCATCATTGAGTGTGTCAGACAGATCTGTGTGATCATGTTGGAGACTGTCTCCCAGTCCCCCCTGAAGGGCGTGACCATCCCTTACAGGCCCAGCCATCAAGTTCTCCAGTCATCTTTGCAGGTGGTCAGGCCTATACCATTCAAGGACAGTATGCCATTCCACAGCCAGAGTTGACCAAGCTGGACCAGTTGGCAATACAACAGTCTCATTTTCCCATGACGCATGGCAGCTCTGGATTCAGTGCAGGTTTGGATGCATCTGCTCAGACTACTCATGAACTCACCATTCCAAACGATTTGATTGGCTGCATAATTGGCTGTCAAGGCACCAAAATCAATGAGATCCGTCAGATGTCTGGGGCGCAGATCAAAATTGCGAACCCAGTGGAAGGATCTACTGATGGGCAGGTTCCCATCACTGGATCTGCTGCCAGCATTAGCCTGGCTCAATGTCTAATCAATGTCAGGCTTTCCTTGGAGACAGGTGGCATGGGGAGCAGCTAGAACAATGCAGATTCATCCATAACCCTTTCTGCTGTTCACCACCACCCATGATCCATCAGTGTAGTTTCTGAACAGCCAACGATTCCAGGTTTTAAATAGTTTGTAAATTTTCAGTTTCTACACTCTTTATCATCCACTCATGATTTTTTATTTTATTTATTTATTTTTTTTTAAATTTTACTTATTTGGGGTGTGTGTGTGTGTGTGTGTGTGTGTGTGTGGCCAGCTCAACCCACTAGGGGGCGGGGCTGGCTGGCATGTGGTGCTGGGGGATTGAACCGCGGTCCCTGAGCTTTGCTAAGCTTGTTCTAAGTAGGTGCTTTAGACCACTGAGCCATCTCACCAGCCCATGATTTTTTTAATTAAAGTGTTAATTCCTTTCTCTGTTCAGCTGTTTATGCTGAGATCCATATTTAGTTTTTGTTTTTGTTTTTGTTTTTTTGGTGAAACCAGGGGTTGAACTCAGGCCCTTGTGCTTGCCAGGGAAGTGCTTGTTCTACTGAGCCATCTCCCTGGCCCTACATATTTAGTTTTATAAGCTTCTCCCTGTTTTTTGTTTGGTTTGGTTTGGTTTGGTTTTTTGGCTCACGAATTTTTCTGTTTGTCATGAAAATGTAAGGAATATTAATACATTTCAGTTTAGTTCTGTGATGTCAGGAGTTTTTCCAAAAAATTAAAAGATGGACTGGAGCTTTTTGTGAATAGAAACTGGATGCCACAGTGAGGCTCTCTTTCAAGGTGGTTGGTCCTTTTGTCAAAGATAAGGAGGCTGAGTGTGTTTGGAGTTGTTTGTACGTCTTCTAATCTGGTCCACTGGTCCTTAAGTCTTGTCTGGTGATCCTATTCTCTTGTCTGGTGGATTTATGCTGTTGGAGTCCATGGAGTTGTAGCCTTTGTAATCTCATCCTGTCTGTCTGTCTGTCTGTCTGTACCAGGGATCAAACTCAATATCTTGCGCTTGCCAGGTAGGTGCTTAGGCTGTGTTACCTCATTTTAGAATGTCCATCAGAACATTTTAGAATGCTGGTTTGGTGGTCATGAATTTCTTCAGATGTTTTTGGTCATGGAAGTATCTTATTTCTTCATCAATTTTGAAAGATAGTTTTGCTTGGTTCATTAATATGGGTTGGAGGTTTTCTTTTAGGGTTTGAAATACTTCACTCCAAGCACTCCTTAAGGGTTTGTGTTGAGAAATCTATAATTCTGATAGGATTTTCTTTATAAATGTTTTATTTTGTTTTCTCTAAGAGCTTTTAATATTCTGTTCCTGTGTTGAGTTTCTGGAACTTAACTATTATATACCTTGGATAGCTTTTAAAAAATAAAAATAAAAAAAATAAGTAATTGGAGTTCTGTATGCCTAATTTGTATGTCAAATTTTCTTTCCATGTTTGGGAAATTTTGTGCCATTACTTCTCTGAACTTTTTTTTTTTTTTTCATTTGTACTATCTATTGCTTTTTCATTGACTTTAGTCAACCTCATGTTGTTATTCATATCCTTTAGTAGCTGCTGGATGTTTTGCAGTCCCTTGCTATTTTAAACCTTCCTTCCTTCCTTCCTTGAGGTTAAGAGCAGAATATTTATTGGGGGGAAGAAAGCTTCTGTCCAAGAGAGGGATGGAAGGGTGGCCTGAGCAGGTTGTCCCCAAAGAAATCTTTCCTTTCGTGATCGCTAACTGATATCCTGTCTTCTAGATCTGATATTCAGTCCTCATATTGATGCATCTGCTATGTTTACTTTGAATAAAATCTGTAATCTCCCGGATATCTGATTGAATCTGCTTCATGGATTTCATTTCCTTCCTGTGTTGGGCATTTATGGTTTCCATCATTTTCCTAAGCTCTTTTACTTTTTTTTTTTTTTTAATCTGTATGTTCTCTAGACTCAATAATCATGCCCTTCGTTATGACCATCTTCACTGGTTATCTGAGAATGTCTTTCTGATGTGATTTTTTTCTAGACCTCATGCGTTTGTTTTGTTACTTCCAGTGTTACCACCTCAGAGAGTTCAGGTGGGTGGCTTTTGAATTGGTCCACCTCATTGCCCTGTGGGTTTGCCTTCGGTGAGCCGGAAGTGTGAGGTTACATCTTTCTTCTGTGTCTGTTCGTTTTCTTCTTCTTCTTTTTTTTTTTTAGTTCCTGCATTGATGCTTGTGAACTACTTTTTTTTTTTTTTTTTTTTTTTTTTTTTTGCGGAACTGGGGATGGAACTCAGGCCCTTGCGCTTGCCAGGGAAGCGTTTATTCTACTGAGCCATCTCCCTGGCTCCTGTAAATTGCTTATGGTAGATATCTTTACTGCTGGTGTTAAGGACCTTTAGGAATATTGTTTTCAGAGATATCTTTAAGGTGTAACTGGCTTTTGGGTTTTAAGTGTATTGCATGATCCTATCTCTTCAGAGCTGGGCATGGTGGCACAAGCCTTTAATCCCAGCACTGGGAGGTCTGAGGCAGGAGGATTGCCATGAGTTCAAAGCCAGGTTAGGCTACATAGTGAGTTCAGGGCCAGCCTGCACTACAAAGTGGGACTCTTAAAAAAAAAAATTCCACCTCTTTAATTTATTGGGGCTGAGAAATTGCTGTTTATTTGGCTCAATTCCTGAGTCTTTGATACTAACTATAATATTTATGACCCTTGGGCAGTCTCAGTCTTGGCATACAAGGAAGAACAACTGATTAGAGCAGTTATGTCATCTTGGCTTAAGTGATATATTCAGTAATAACGATAGCATCAGACATCCTGGAAAGTGACAGACTGTAATAGTATTTAATTTGCCACTTTTAGCCACAGAAACAGTATTCGTAATTATATAACTAAATTGAAAACAAACCAGAAAATTGTGTAGAGTAAGTATATCTCAATATGGTAATTTAACTCTCAGGGGAAAAAGATGTAAAGGGGTTATAGGAAAAATGGAGAAGTAGAAGACAGATAGGAAGCGAGGCTAGAGGACAAAGGAACGTCATGCAGGCTTTAGCAACTGGTAAAGAAGACAAAAGGGACAGAGGGAAGAAACAAAAACTAGAAACAGTACTCTCAAATAAAAATAGTAATGAACAATTAAGATCTTCCTGGATGTTTCCACCATGAGTTTCAGAGAAGACAAGCCATATTAAACTATAGCAGATTAGGGGAAGAGCTATGTTTAAATTTTCTTCTTTTTTGGTTAAGCCAGGGTCTTGTCTTGTAGTTCCTGCTGGCTTCAAACTCACAGTGGTCCTCCTGTCTCAGCCCCTGAGTGCTGGGATTACTGGCATGTGCCCCTACGCAGAACTACAGTCAATTCTTTTTTTTTTTTTTAAAGGCTACCTTTCTTTCTTTCTGTGTGTGTGTGGGGGGGGGCAGCTCAGCCCACCAGGGGGCGGGGCTGGCTGGCATGTGGTGCTGGGGAATTGAACCAAAGTCCCTGTGCTTTGCTAAGCTTGTTCTAAGTAGGTGCTTTAGACCACTGAGCCATCTCAGCAGCCCTACAGTCAATTCTTAATTCATCTTTGTGATTTTAAAAAAGATATCTGGCCTCTCAGAACTGTTTATCCTGGAAAGCAGCATACTCCTGTAACAAGTATACAATTAGGAAGTGGACATTTTTCCACTAATGTGAGCCAAATAAATGGATCAAGTGCTTAACATCAAAATCTTAACATGTTTTAAAATCAAAATATACTTCATACTTGATCACCCTGTTTCAATCTGTTATATCTACCCTAAGCCTAGTGATTACCCTGTTACTCCATGAAAGAGGCTGGCTTTACATTTGACCACTTTGGATATGCCTTATCCCTATGATAAAATGGAGGACTTGATGCCAACTATTTACCAGTATTTATGTAAAAATTTAAAACTCAAGCACATTTAATCCAAAACTTAATATCCAATCGTGTTTGATTTGTATCTACTGTTTATCAAGAGATTTTGCCAAGCATCTAATTACATCTAATGCTAGGAACACCTGCTAAATATTTTCTGTGTTTCAGTTGTGAAAATAATAAGAATTATGTTACTTGTGTATTTCAATCCTGCCTGAGGAAAGAGAAGCAGAGCTGGGCGTGGTGGTGAATGCCTGTAATCCCAGCACTTGGGAGGCTGAGGCACGAAGATCTTGTAAGTTGCAGTTGGAGACCAGCCTGGGCTACAAAGTGAGCACAAGGCCAGCCTGAACTGCATAGCGAGACCCTGTCTCAAAAAGACAAAAACAAACAAAAGAAAGAAAGGAGAAACAACTAGGAGAATGTTACGCTGAATCTTTCTGGCATCTTACAATCCTCCTGTCTCAGCCTCTGAAGCACTAGAACTTAGACATGTCCACCACTACATTAGGTTTCTTCACAGTGCATCGCTGAGAAAATAGAGCCCCAGAGACATGAAGTGACTGCCACAGTTAGCGAGGGGTGTATCTTGCTTTTATGTTTAGAGCCTTGATATTGTTCTCTTTCTGTCCTTTGCACCAGAAGCTGGACGGCTGTAACAAGATGACATGTACTGGCTGTATGCAGTATTTCTGTTGGATTTGCCTGGGTTCACTTTCTAGAGCAAACCCTTACAGACACTTCAATGACCCTGACTCCCCATGCTTTAATAGGTATGTGCACACAACGTTTCTCCTGCTCTGTGGTATTTTTGATATTTGATTTAAAGACCACAAACCCAGTGTTTTACTAGGTACTTAGACTTACTTATTGAATTTGTCTACATATTTTTCCACCCATATAAATTTATATATTATTTTCTTGAAAATTTTATTTTGTGAATATGCCCTGAAATTTTTAAGTTGTTTTATCAACTTTTTATGAGGAAAACTCAAACATACATGAAAGTTGAGAAGATAATACTGTGAATAGGATGTATCAATTATTTTCCATATTCACTGTCTTTTTTAACTTCTTTGCTGAAGTTCTTAAAATTGGAGTTACAATGATGCTCCAACTCTACTTCTACATATATAACCTAAGAAAATGTTCTGAGGGACTGGGAGCATAGCTCAGTGATAAGAGTATATGTTTAGCAGGCACAAGGCCTGGGATTCATCCCCAGTACCACAAAAAGAAAAAAAATAACGCTTCTATGTAAAAGCATTACTTTAAATTTTTTAATAATAGCATACTGTCATGTCCCAACCCGCGGGTTAGTCAGTGAGGACCTTAGAAGGGGAGTGGGGATGAGAAGGGACAGGAGACACAAAGAATGGAGACAAGACAGGATTCTGATCAAGTCTCGTTTATTCAGGGGAGGTGCTGGATATATATAGGGGGTGTAGGAATGAGGAAGTCTCTGCTCTAGGGGGTCAGCAGGTATCTAGGCAACGGGGGAAGGTGTCACCTCTGGGGCATAGCATGTGATTCACGGGGAATGGGCAAGGTGAGAAGGACCATAAACTTAACTCAGCAGGGGAATAGAAACTTAAGAAACGGCTGACACTATTATAAAATGGATACCAGTTAATGGCTTCCCACACTGTCATCTGACCCAGTATATATAAAACATTCCAGTTATTCCTGAAAACTGTCAAAGTTCAGATATTATAATCATCAAAGTTACTTATTTATTTATTTATGCTGAGGATTCAACTTAGAGCTTTGTGCATGCTGGGTAAGTGCTGTACCCACTGAGCTATCTCCCCAGTTCTGTCTCTGAATGTAAAAAAGTTTTGGGGCCTTTTATGTTGACTTTTTTTTTTTTTTTTTTTTTTTTTTGCGGTACCAGGGATCAAACTCAGGACCTTGTGCTTGTCAAGCAGGTGCTTATGCTCCTGAGCTGTATCCCTGACCCTGTGTTGACATTTTGAAATGTTTTAAGTCAGTTGTCCTATATATTTTACCTTCTAGAATTTTTTTCTTCATGGTGTCTTCCAACTTCTCTATCTTTGCTATTTGCTATCAATTTGAAGTTTGATCCAGACAGATGTTTGAATAGGTTTAGAGTAACCATTTTTGTTGAGGGGATATTTACTACCTGTTACATAACACAGGGGCCATAATGTCAGGCTGTCCCTCTATTAGTGTGATATTTAGATGTATCATTTGTTTCATTACAGAAGGTAAGTTTTCCTTATGTCTTGTTGATTAGTAAGGAGGGAGCCAGAGAGATAGCTCAGCAGTATAAGCTAGCACCTGCCTGGCAAGTGCCCAAGCTCAAGGTCTGGAGCTCAAAAAAAAAAGTAAATACAATATTATTAGTCAGGAGGATTCTTTGGCACAGTGAGTATTCTGTGCTCCACTAGCTGTCCAACTTTAGCAGCAGTCAGTGGTCTCGCTTACTAGGTTTCTGGAGAACATCTATACTTGTTAGTGTCTTAAACTATAAGGGAAATTGAGGCAATAAGCTCTGCATATGAATTGTTCAAGTAAGCATTGGAAGTTACATAAATTTGTGGTGATAGAAAGAGATTGATAGTTACACTGCATTCTACCAGTTGAGCATGCAAGGGCTATGAAGACAGTGGAGGTATTAGCATAAAAGAGCGGGGCCTGCCCCTTAGCTCAGTTCTTTTTTTTTTTTTTTTTTTTTTTTTTTTTTTTATTTATTTGAGAGAGAGAGAGAGAGAGAGAGAGAGAGAGAGAGAGAGAGAGAGAGAGAGAGAGAGAGAGAGAGAGAGAGAGAGAGAGAGAGAGAGTGTGGCCAGCTCAGCCCACCAGGGGGCAGGGCTGGCTGGCATGTGGTGCTGGGGGATCGACCGCGGTCCCTGATGCTTTTGCTAAGCTTGTTCTAAGTAGGTGCTTTAGACCACTGAGCCATCTCTCCAGCCATTAGCTCAGTTCTTTAAGTGGCTGCTTCAACAAAGCAGTCAGGTTCAGGTTGCTGTGGTTTGATCCCCACAACTCCAGCCAGCCAAACTTGCCCTGAAGGCATTCAGAGCAAAAAAAAAAAAAAAAAAAAAAAAGCATAAAAGAGTGTTACAGTGTCTTAACTTCTCAGCTTCTAAAACCTGACAATCTGACCTTTCCAGTCTTGTAAGCATTGAGTTAATTTTGTGACAGCTATCCCCTGTTATATTATTGATATTTTAGGGGGTGGCATGTTTTTTTCTTTTTTGAGACAGGGTCTCACTAAGTAGTTGAGGTTGGCTTTGAATTCACTGTATAGCCCATGGCAGCCCTAGAATTTTTAGTGATCCTCCTGCCTCAGCCTCCCGAGTACTGGGGTTCCAGGTGTGTGCCACCATGCCAAGTCTCCTATTACTGTATACAGTTGGCCCTAGAAAATTTATGGCCCAAAAAGCAATTTGTTTGCAAAGTTAAGGCTGCTTTTTCATTTTTTAAAAATTTTTTGGTGGAACCAGGGATTGAACTCAGACCCTTGCGCTTGCCAGGGAAGCACTTATTCTATTGAGCCATCTTCCTGGCCCCTAGGCTGCTTTTTCAGAGGGACCCAAATTTCAGCCTTTCTCAATGTATGATTAAAGCAGAAGAAAGATATTGTCAGAAAAATTAGGAAGCCAGGGAGATGGCTCAGCAAAATAAGTGCTTCCCTGGCAAGTGCAAAGGCCTGAATTTAATCCCTGGTTCCACCAAAAAAAAAAAAAAAAAAAAAGAGAGAGAGAGAGAAATGCAGGAAGTATTTTTGAAAGAAGAAAATGCAGATTAATGTTCAGCTTTGGCCAAGTACATGACTGTACATCTTATTGGTGTTCCAGGTTGTTCCATGCTGTGGACGTTAATGGAGATGTCTGGGAAGACGTGATTGAAGACTAGTGGCTCATGCTCACGAGACAGGGGTGGAGTTGTTTGCCCTAAGCGTTTCTCAAGTACACTAAGAAGCTTCTCAGGATTTTGGGATGCCGTGCATGCACTCTTCCTGAGTACCAGAGAAGGAAGAACAAGATTTATATTTTCATTTGGTACTATTGACTAAGGCATCCATTTTTCCATGGAATATAAACTGATAAAATTAGAAGCCAAAGGTTCAGAAAGTGAAAACTACAGATTATTGAATATTATATAACATGCCCAAAGTGCTAAATAGTTAAAAATAAGTATTTATTTTCTCCCCAAGGTAGAGGTGAGGTCGAGAACTAACCACATAGACCTGTCTCCAAGAAGCACCCCTCTGAGGCATTCTTCCGGAGCCCCTCCACTGCCTCTTCACACAGCCGGGTGGGTAGAAGGAAGCCCTATGAAATGGTACTGAGTACTTCATCTCACTCACATTAGACCCTTTCCAATCTAAATTTCTCCTGAGGTTTTTGTTTTTGTTTTTGTTTTGGAGGGAGTCTTCTCCCATAATTGCATGGATGGCCCTTTGTCATTTTGATCTGCTTTTCAGATAGAAATTTATAATTTAAAAAATTTTTAATGCCACAAACATGGCTGGGTATGGTGGCACACACCTGTAATCCCAGCACCCAGTAAGGCAGAGGATCGCTTCGAGTTCAAGGCCAGCCTGGGCTACATAGTGAGTTCAAGGCCCACCTGAACTGCATAGTGAGACCCTGTCTAAAATACCCTCCAAAGATACACAAATGCTGCAGGTCGCTGGTTCTGAGCCAAATCTGCAATGTAAGGATACTGGCCTGGAAGAATTTCAGCCCTGTCCTCCATGTCTGAGCAGCAGAACTTAAAGATAAACCTTTTTTGTTCCACATCTTTTCTCTTTACTCTTCCCTGCCTTCTGTTGGGAAGAACAATTTTAGTATTAATTCCAGCACCACACTTTTAGGAATAAGAGAAAGCCTAATATATTCCCCAAGATGAAAAAGCTGATTTTTTTTTTAAATAAGTGTGGATTTTGAACCTTTCTACAGCACTGTAGTTCTGGTCCTGATTTTCTGACTGGGAAGTCTTCTCTGATGAGCTATGGGAATTTGGCTTCCTACCTTTTTTGTAACAGCAGTGTTTGGGGGATAAATTTGCGGTGATACATAAGTTCCTATTAGGGGTTTTATTGGCTTTTTGGGAAACTATCTTTCCTTACAGTTTGGTGAGTGGCTTAATAGCAAATTATTAATTTTTTTGAAAAAGAAGACCGGAGATTTCAACTGTACCTTTTGAACTTCTTTCTCCTACCATATCTTTGAAAACTGAGGAATCACTTTTAACTGTGATGAGCGTATATGTCCAAAAAAATCAGTAAAGACTCTGGATGGTCAATGAGGATGCTTAATCTTACAAATAAAAATAATTTTAAAATCATGTAATTAGAACAGAGCGGCTGCTGTTTGTTCTGTAACCAAGGCAACTTTTTTTGGTGGGGAGGTCAGACATGTTGAGCTTGTACTTCACTGCTGACCTGCATCCCCAGCCAGCTGATTTTTTAAAGTGAGAAGGAAACAGTCCCAGAATATCAGCTCCTCACTTACAGAGCCTTGTGACTGAGCTTATATTTTGTATAAGTAAAAGTTTATACTTTGTTTAAACAAGTTAATTTCACAGATTTCCATTCTGCATGTTTACTAAGATATAAGAACTGAAGTTAAAGGGGCTGGGAAGACAACTCAGTAGAATAAGTGCTTGCCTGGCAAGCACAAGGACCTGAGTTCAATCCCCGGTTCTGGAAAAAAAAAAACAAAAAAAACTGAAGTTGAAGAGTAAGCTGAAGATAAAAAATGCAAGTTAAGGGCTGGGGAAATAGCAGTACAGCAAAAAAAAAAAGTTAAAAGCATATATTTGAGTAGCTTCTGCGATTGGAGTTCAAAGTGCATGAGCTAGAGATTTTAAGCTGTTGTATTTTATGTTATAGAGGTAGCTATTACTACATAATAGTTTTATGACAAAATGAGAGGCTTTTTTTTTTTTCATGATTTTCACAAAGCCCAACACAGGTACAGTATTTAATCTTAAGACTTGTGTAGTCACCTCTTTCTTTCCTTCTTCTTTAGGTACACAATTTTTACCCCTTAATTTTAACAGATGGTACAGTTTGTGTTGTAGTCAGGGTTTGCAAAGGAAAAGATATAAGACCCATAAGTTACAGGGTTATGTATTCACCCAAAGAGTCAAATGAAAAAAGAATGCAGGAGATCTATCCACACACTAGAGACTCAAAAGAATCCAGCTAAGAGCCTGGATCCCATGCAGTGTCCTGCACAAGTCCAGCTGGAGGCCTAGAGCCCACGATAATGTCTCCTGCAAGTCTGTATCAAGGATCTGCACTGGGAAAGCCCAAAGGTCAGCGGTAGAAGCTAAAAAGTCTGATCCAACAGGATGAACAATCTGTGCCAGCAGGCTGAGGGATCTGCACTGGAGCCAGGAAGCAATGCTCAAGGTAAGGACTAGAGCTCCCCTGAGAAGAAGCACAGCCATCATCAGTGACAGCAAGGACCCAAGCTTCTCCAGTGATGAGAACAGAAGAGTTCGTATTAGGAGAGACAGAGTGACAAGCTGCTCCAGGAGAACAGAATCAACAGCACAGCTTTTTCCCCTTTATGCTCCCAGCAACAGTCCTCAGGGCCCTGCACACCCAGCCTCACGCTGACTAGTTCAGCTGGGTGTGACAAGTTGACTGTTAATCCAGCAGTTTGTAGAGCCCCATGCTTAAGTATGTGTTGTATACTAATTTTAAGATGGCCTAGCTTTGTTAGGATATTGTCTAAGTAAAAGGAAAGATTTGGGTATCCCCTTAAAAGCCCTGTAAAGCCAAAGGGTTGTGTAAGGTTGCTGTGTTGAGAAGTGTGTGACGGTGCAGAAGGCCCTCTGTACAAGTGGGTGAGACTGGCTAGAAGTGGACAAGAGCCGTGTAGGTCTCTGGTGGGAATTTGAGGGGCATTGTCTCCTGGTGTCATAACAAGGCTCGTGGGGCTAGGCCGATAAATGAAAATAAGCCTCCATGTAACTCTCAGGCCAACTGAAGACTGCGCACTTCCTATACTTGTTTTTTGTTTTTTTTTTTTTGTTCCTCGAATGCCTTCAGGGCACTTTTGGCCAGCTGGAGAGGTGTGAGGTTCGAACTCCAGCAACCTGAGGCTGACAGCTTTGTGGAAGCAGCCACTTAAAGGCCTGAGCTAGGGCCAGGCCCCCCGCTTCCTATACTTGTGATTGAACTAACTTAAGAGCCTGCCTTTACCAACGAAACTGCACTGTTGCATCCATTTTTTAAAAATAAACCTTGAGGGCCAGGGAGATAACTTAGAATAAGCCTAGCAAGTGCAAGGTTCTACGTTTAATCCCTGGTACCACAAAATAAACCTTTAATTTTGGAAGTTTTAGATGTATAGAAATACTGCAGAAATAGTACATAGTTGCCACACTCACTTTCCCCTATTAATATCATACATTCATATGGTACATTTGTCACATGAGCGAACTAATACTGATAGGCTATTGCTAACTGGAGTCCATATTTAACTGAGCTTGCCTTAGTTTTCTTCATGTCATTTTTCTGTCCTATGCTAGGTACCACATTATTACAGTGAATCATCATGTCTCCTTGGGCTGCCACAGTTGTTAGTATTATATAAATACTCATCTTTTTGGGATTTTTTTCCCCCACTGTTCAGGATTCAATCCATGGTCTTCATGCTGAGCTATATTCCCAGCCCCTATTTTTACTTTTTATTCTGAAACAGTCTTACCAAGCATGCCACACCAGCCACTGAGACAGTGGTGGCACACACCTGTAATGTAATTGTACCAAGTAAAAAAAAAAAAATCTTACCAAGTCCCTGAGTTACCTTGGCTGGGCTTAGTCTTTCTGCCTGGGCCTCTCAGATTGCTGGGATTACAGCTGTGGACTCTTATGTTTGACTTCATTCCATCTTGAAGTATCTGAATGGGTCAGAAGCTGAAAAACTTTTCCTGAGGTCTGATTATCTGGTCTTAGCAGGCTCAGCAAATCAGTGAAATTCTTTGTGATTGAGGTCTTTTTTGGCCTTACATTTTATTTCTCAAAACATGTCACTGCTTGCATATGCACTTTCAGGTTGTTTACCTGCAAAAGTCATTCATTTCTGTGTTCAGCTTCATGGAAAAAACAGCCACCACTACCACTAGACAAGTTGGTCAGACTACCCTTGGGTCAGCTGGACCCTCAGGGCTGCACTCTGTCTGCACAAGAGGATAGTTTGCCTTCTCAGCTGAGTCCTGCGGTTTGCAGGATGCATTTCATCCTGCCCACAGATACAGCACACAGATCGAAAGACTCGGATGGCCTCTTCCCAGATCTTAGCGTGGTCAGTAAAGCCGTTCATAGTTGTAGAGCACTCTAGGTTACATCAGAAATCCCTTAGTCTCCCTGATTTTTTTTCCCTGAAGAGATGTTAAGGTAATCAGCAAAGAAAGTGAAGCTATTCACATGGGTATCTACTTTGTAAGAAAATGTCAAAATTTTGACTGGAGTTTGGGTCTCACCACGTATTGGTATTGTCAGGAGCATCACCAACAGGTGGCAGCAGTTCTCAGAAATAGAGTAACCCCCACTGGTCCTGGTAGAGCCGGCATTCTAGGAGCCCAGGTCCTGGAGGCTGAGAGGTTCCTTGAGCCCAGGAATCTGAGACCAACCTGGGTTAAAGAGCAAGACCCTGAAACCAACATAACTGGTTAAGCTAGTAGTTGCTTCTGCATTTTGTTAAGTAATTTCTAGGATTTTAATTTTCCTCCATGCATTTCATTATGGTGGCTGGTATTTTGGGCTTTAGTAGGCATAAAGTGATACGAGGAAGGCAAAATCAGCAGGTTAGCAAAAAACTTTAAGCCAATTTAAAACTGCTTGATTCATTTTTGCCATAATTTTTATGTAGCAAAGTGTGATGCCAAATGCTTATGTTTCTACTGACATAAAACAAGGTGTGTATGAAGGTCCTAAGTAGGACCAAAGACTTGCTATGTTATGGTGCCTGCTGATACTATGATAGTAGAAAGAATAGCCTCTCTATTCCCTTTGGCTTTATTATTTTTTATGTATTTGGTTGTTAACAGGGTCTCACTACACAGCTAGGACTCATGGTGATCCTCCTGCTTTCAGCCTCCCCAGCACTGGTATTACAAGCATGCGTCAGCATGCCCGGATGCTGTGGCTGGCTCAGCGCGCTGCATGTGGCACCATTGATCGAACCCCGGTCCCTGCAGTCCCTGCACTTGCCTAAGCTTGGCTAAGCAGGTGCTTTAGTCTGCTGAGCTATCTGGCTGGCTCCCTTTGGCTTAATTAAAAAAAATATATATCTATATCTATATATATCTATATATCTATATATCTATATCTATCTATATCTATCTCTATCTATCTATCTATCTATCTATCTATCTATCTATCTATATATCAGACCAGGCTGAGGGCTTGTGGTCAAGAGAGTTGGCTGTGGAAACTTGGGGTATGTTCCTCACAAATATATTTTTTTTCTTTTCTATATTTTAGGGAAGGGTCTACAGGGTGTTCAGGGTCTCAATACTAGATCGGACTCGTAGTGATGCTCCCAAGAACTGGGATTACAAGCACACACCACCACGCCCAGTGTCAGTTGCCATCTCAGCGTGCCCCGGGGGTGGGGCTGGCATGGCAGGCCCAGGGATCAAATCCCTGGCCCCTGCACTTGCTTGCAGGTTCTTTAATCTGCTTAGCTATTTGTCGGCCCTTTTCACAAATATTTACGGTAACTATCAACTTTTTACACCCATAGTCTAGGCTTTGTACAGTTATTCAGGTGGCCTGAAAATTTGCCACTCTGAGTATTCCCAAGTTTCTCAGAACCAAAGGAAGCTTTGGAGGAGACTGCTCATTCCAAAGTTGCTAGGTAAAAAGTCAGCAAGCTTTCTTTTTCTTTTTAAAAAATATTTATTTATTTATTTAGTGTGTGTGTGGCCAGCTCAGCCCACCAGGGGGTGGGGCTGGCTGACGTGGTGCTGGGGGATTGAACCGTGGTCCCTGTGTTTTGCTTAGCTTAGCTTGTTCTGTCAAGTAGGTGCTTTAGACCACTGAGCCATCTCACCAGCCCCAAGCTTTTTTTTTTTCTAACTTGGATCTTTTTCCCCCTTCCGTATAAAAATAAAAGAAGTATACAACATAAAGCCACATACATTTTTATTCTTTTTTTTTTTTTTTTTTTTCTTCAGTACTGGGGATTGAACTCAGGACCTTGTACTTGTCAGGCAAGCACTTATTCTACTGAGCTATCTCCCTAGCTCCCCCCCCCTTTTTTTTTAAGCCACATACATTTTTAAAGTAATTGTGTGTCTTGTTCCCGACCCTGTTCCATTTTTTGCAGCCTGTTCACTTCCTTAAAAGAATTTCCACAAGCCAGGTTGGGGTGATAACTCAGTGGCACAAGTGCCTGCCTGGCAGGCACAAGGTCCTGAGTTCGAGTCTAGTACCAAAAAAAATTTACACAAGCCAGGTGCAGTAGCACACACCTGTAATCTCAGCACTCGAGAGGCTAAGGCAGGAAGATCACTGTAAATTTAAGGCAACTTGAACTACATAGTGAGACCCTGTCTCAAAAAACCAAATGAAATTTATCCACTTATTTTTATGGTACTAGGAATTGAACCCAGGGACACCCATACCAAACTATATGTCCAGCCCATTTTTTCTTCTATTTCAAGGTACAGTCTCACTAGCTGTCAATCTTGCAGTCCTCAATCCTTGCAGTATTTTTTTTTTTTTTGCTCCGAATACTTTCAGGGCAGGTTTGGCTGGCTGGAGTGTTGTGGGGATCGAATTACAGCAACCTGAAGCTGACAGCTTTGTGGAAGCAGCCACTTAAAGAACTGAGCTAGGGCCAGGCCCCCAATCCTTGCAGTCTTAAGCTTTCCAGAATGTTAAGATTATAGATCTGCACCAGCAGGCTGTGAGAAAGCTTTAAGACAGCACTTGGGGCCAGGAAGACGGCTCAGTAGAATAAGCACTTCCCTGGCAAGCGCAAGGACCTGAGTTCAATTCCCAGTTCTGGAAGAAAAAAAAAAAAATGAGACAGCACTTGGACAAAGGCTTGGCAGTTTGGAAGTGATCCTTGCAATTACCTTGGGAGGAAGTATTCCAGGCAAGAGGGACAGCCAGGGCCTAGGCCTGTGAGGCGGAACATGTCAGAGGACTCCAGGTTTAGCATGGTAGCAAGTGAGGGCTGCACTCGGCTGAGGGAGGAGAACAGTGAGATGGGGTGGGAGCCGGGAGCAAGGCAGACTGCAGGGCCTGCGCGAATGGTGGCTCCACTCTGAGCTTCTGAGCTGAAGAGCCTAGAGGGCCCTTGCCAGAGAAGGGGTAGGTTCTGACTTCCATTTGAGGGTTGAGCAAGGGCAGAGACAAACCACTGAGGCCTTTTGTAGCAACTCAGGTGAGAAATCAGGTGGCTTGTGCAGCTGGAATCTTAGGAATTTGTTAGATCCTGTGCTTACCCTGAAGATAAGGCTAACAGGCTTTATTATTTTTTATTTTTTAAGGCTTTACATAGAGATTGTATGTGTTATAAAAGAAGGCGAGGCATCAAAGTTGCTTCCTTGGTGTTTCTACATGAGTAATAGTGATGGGAGAAGCCGCAGTCCAGGTGTGCAGGTGCAGATCAGGAATTTAGCTGTGGACAGCTTGAAATTCTGGTTTTCCCAGGAGAGATGTTAGGTACGCAGTCAGTGACACAGGCTAGACACAAGTGTGGAAGACGATGCATCAAGCCATGAGATGAAAGACCACCAAGGGAGTGAGCTGTCTACAGAGAAAGGTGCAAGGACTGAGCCCTGGGTCCCCCAAGCGCTGAGGTCAAGGAGAGGAAGGAGAATCAATGGAGACAGAATGGCATGGAAGGTGCACCCAGCTGTCAGGTGCTGCGCACAGCCCCAACAGGAGCCCTCGCTGTCACTGAGCAGTCAGCACTAAAGTCCTCAGGAACTTAGACAAGTGCTGTTTGAGTGGAGGACAGGTGAGAATCTGGAACGTTTGAGAAAGCATGGAGTGTCCTCCTAACAGGAAAGCAGAACTGAAAATCAGCTCTACTCCTCTTCCTGCTCTCCCCTCCCCACTTTTTTTGAGACAGACTCCCACTGTGCAGTCCTGGCTGGCCTTGAATTCACTGTGTAGGCCAGGCCGATCTCTGTCACAGCAACCCCAACTCAGCTTCCTACGTGTAGGACAGCAGGCATGTACTGCCATGCCCAGCACGAGGGCTTTCCTTATGTCTTCAGATGGGTAAACCTCTGCCACAAAAACTAAAGGGATAGGAAGATACACGTCAGCTAATTAAGGCAGCAGCTGCTGGAACAAGTGACTGGAACTTAAATAATTTCTGGGGAATGAGAGTAGACCTGCGTGACAAAAGCTAGGACCTAGGCCAAGGTGCCCTGAAGTCACATTTTCATAGGCTTTACTTCTAGGAGCCCTGCTTTGTTCTCACTGTGAAGACTTCACCAAAAAACACCTTGTGCTTCCGGCAGAGGAGAGGAAAGGTAGTCATGCAGATGGACGGAGCAGTTTTCCTTGCCCTAGGGAAAGTACTTTGCTAAGGCCTTCTCTGAACAAGGGCAAAGGCAGTGGGATGGCTCAAGCCCCTCTGGCCTTACTATCTCAAGAGCAGGGAAAAAGACACTATCTGAGGAAGGAAGACAAGACAGCAGAGATTTGCTAGAACGCTGTTCCCTCTGAGACACTGTCCCATCAGCAGGGCTGTGGAAAGACAGTGAATTGCAAGGGCGAGACTTGAAGAAGTGGCTAGTGAAACCTACTGCCAGGGGCGGGGAGATAGCTCCGTAGAATAAGCACTTGCCTGGCAAGCTCAAGGCCCTGAGTTCAATCCCTGGTACTGGAAAAAAAAAAATCTACTGCCAACAGGTATAACGAAGCAAGGAAATGGAAACTGAAGCCTCTGAGGCGCCTACAGCTGTAGCAAATGCAGCCTGTTAACCTCACACTAAAGACCTCTTACCTCAGTTCCTTTTACCCTACCACATCATGTGCTGCTTCCAATTTTGTAAAAAAGCATAAGAAAAGGGAGAAAAATATAAACAAAGCAAGCATCAGAACCAGACTCAGATGTCACACAGATCTTGGAGTGGTACACTGGACTGAGAACTTAATAACTGTAATTAATGTGCTCAGGTTTCTGATGGAACAAGTGAACAACTTTGAGGGCCTGGTGGGGCGTGCCTGGAATCCCAGCAAGAGGCTGAGGCAGGAGGACCTTCAGGAGTTCAAGGCTGAACAAAATAGCAATCCCTGCCCCCGAAAACAAAAATCAAATAGGTAACATAAGCCAGAGACTAAAATGTTGGAAGAATTTTTAAAAATATAGAAACAAATACCTTCAGTGAGTCACAGCTTGGATTCAGCTAGGATCCTCCTACGACTCACTAACGTCAAGACTGTCAATAGCACTGAGCAAATTGAAATGGAAAGTTTTGAAAAAGGAGTATGTCAGTCACTTTCTCATCCCTGAGACAACACCCTACACCCACAACTTGAAGGGCAGGTTTATTTGGGCCCACAGCTTATAGTGGCTCCAGTCCATAGTCAGTTGGCTCCAAGACTGGGCCTCAGAGCGCATGGGCAAGGCAGAGATGCTACATATGTCGTGGCACGGGGCAATCAGCATAAGAGCAGCTGGGGCGGGACGGAGACCCTTCAGGCCACACTTCCACTAACCCCCATCCTCCAGCCAGCTCCTCCTCCCCACATCCCATTTAGATGTCGCCCGCCCATGCTCCAGTTACCCCCCCCCAAGTATGACCTATGAATGCCTGAGGCTTTGAGGGGACATCTAGAGATAATCATAACATTCTATCCCTGGCCACCCAAAGATTCACATGCACCCCTTTATGCAAAATGTATGCAGTCCATCTTTTAGAGCTGCCTGAGTCCTAAGTTTCAGCACTGTGGAAAAGTCCAAGTCCAGTCTGCTCAGACATACTCTTATCAAAAGAAAGAATCAAAAGAAAGTTAAGCTCTATTGGCATACAAAGGCACAGAACACATATTCCCACTTAAAAAGGAGAAATAGGGGGACAGAAACCAATGGGACCAAAGCAAGACCTAAATCCAGCAGAGCAGATAATCCTGTAGCTCCATGCACAGCACCTGGCCCAGGCTGTGGTGAGGCGTGACCTGCAAAGGGCCTAGGTGGCCCTGCCCTACAGCACAGTCCTGATTTTCTCTTGGACAGGCTTTTTACTCCTGTGGCTTTCCTCCACTGTGTCACATAGCTAGCTCTCCAACTTCCTGTGGTCTCTACTGCACTTCTGGCTTTACTGTCTGTTATGGTTTATGTCTAGTTGTCTCTGCAAAGCCTCATGAAGTCTTTGGGGCAGGCTTCTAGAGTTTTTAATTCATGATCCAATGCTGGGATTACGGGTGTGAATGCTACACCTGCCCTGGGGTGGATAACCTGAATACAATGTAAGACAGGGAGAGAGGCTTGCTAGAAGCCCAACTGCTGCTCCTGCCTTTGCTTTTTGATGTTTTCGGCCACCATGAGCAGCTGCCCTCTGCCATGTGCCCCTCTGCCTTGGAGCCAGCCAAGTATGGTCTGAAACCTCCACTAACTATGAGCTAAATAAACCTTACCTTCCTTAATTTTGGGTGTCGGGTATTTTGTCCTAGCAATGAGAAAAGTAATTAAGACACAGCTTTACACAGTGGCCTCATAGGGGCACACTCCCTGGCCTCCCCAGGCTTCTGAAGTCTGGGTGAAATGAAGCCTTCCTCTCCTCACAAATTTTGCATTCTGCAAATCTTTAAAACTACTGGATGACATTACGTCTACCTAGGGCTCCAGCAACTGTTTGACCCTTTTGCATCATGGCTACTGGGGCCTCTAAGTGTCTGGGTGGCTGTGAAATCAATTTCTTGGAGACCCTTCTCCAACACAGTGCCCAGGGGCTCTTAAAGCAGTTTCGCTTTTACACCCCAGAGGGTGGGACCTTCTTTCCTCACAGGCTCTTGAGCCATTTTTCCTATTTTCCTAAACCAGGTTACTTGGCTTTTTAAAAATTATTTTCATTTTTTTTTAAAGCTTTACTTCTATTTAATGTTATCTTTTCGGCGATCAAGCCATTGTTCCCAGCTCCAATTTGTGGGACTCAATTTTAGAGAAACTCCCTTTCTGGTGAAACTTAAAATTATTCAGCTGCCCTGTTTGCAATTCATTAGAAGTATTCATACCAGTGCCTCAGCATTAGGCTTCCTTGAAATTTCCTCTGCCAGATTAATTACACCACTGCTCTTAATCTCAGTCTCCCACAAAGTCTCAGGACAGGAGCAAAATACAGACAAATATCCTGCCAGAGCATAACAGATGGCCTGCAGCCCAACTGCCAATGGGGGGGGGGGGGTCTTTGTCTTTGTTCTCAACTGAAATTTCCTGAACCTGGTCCTTACCATCTCCACTTCTAGAAGCATCCTGGTCGGGTGCCCTCTGACCAGAATCAGCTGCTGCATCCAAGGACTTCTGCAGCCAGCATCACCAAACCCCTTCCAAGCTGTTCCTTTAACCTGTTGCAAAGACATCTGAACCCTAAGGTCAAACTCAGTCACAACAAGGAGCCCATTCGCTGGAGTCAGCATCCCTTTGAGTTACTTTCTCATCACTGGAACAAAATACCTGTCAATTTAAAGGAGAAGTGGCTATTTATTTTGGCTTACATGATGACTTGGGGAAGGGACCTGGGGGACAGGAGGAGTAGAGAGGAAGGGAGAAGCTGGTGAGGAAGATAACCCCTTCCAGGCCACACCCCAGGGACTTGATCACCTGACCTGTTCCACCTCCTGACATTACATTTAGGTGTTAACTCATTAGCAAAGTTAACCCACTGATGAATACCACACCCCCATGTCACCTCCCTGAAGTCCCACCAGGAGCACATGAGGTCTTGTAGGGACAGTAAATACAAACCATGTGAGAGTGGAAGCAAAAACTCGAGGTACAAGGGGCCCATAATGTGTAATGTAAATACCACAGAAGAGTGGAAGGGGAGCAATTAGAATTCGAATGTAAGTAACCCTAAATTGTTGAATAAAAGGAGATCAGAGAAATGAGACTATCAGGAAAGGAAACAAAGCTGAGGACTATGAGGCTGCAGGTGAGAGGGGTGTCTTGCTGGCAGTGTCCTCAGGAGGCAGGAGAGGATGGACCTGGTGTCAGGTAGAGGATTCAGCCAGGGGGCAGGTGACCAGAAGGGGGCAGGGCGAGAGCGGGGCTGCCACAAACTTGCCATGCTTCACTAGCACCTCCTGGTGGTAAGGATTCTCCTTCCTGGAGAAAGGGCATCAAATTTGCAAAATGAGCTCTCAGGCCAACTGGCCATTGATTCAGTCTTCACTCTTGAGTATGAGCACTATTCTTAGGGAGAACTGTAGGCTGAAGTTCAGCTAACGGTGGTGTATGGGGCAGCGTTGTCAGGCCTGGCTAAAGCAGTAATTAACAGAGCTTGCTGTCATGGGGAGCATTTTTAATGGCAAACAGAATACCCGTGAGATGGTCAGTGGTTCTGCAAGCGCGGAGCAGGGCAGGGAGGATGTGGAGTTAGGGAGTGCAGCTGTATCCTGAAGGCTCAGGAGAGGTGGCTGTTAGCTTGTGTTGAATAGAGAGACCTGAGGAAGTACATGAGCAGAGGGGGAACAGTGGACCAGGCTTTATGAGCAGATACACATGACACAGGGTGACAGCCTCCCCATCACAGCCATTGCAGATACTTGGGAGCACTGAGCTACATTCGATTGTATCTTTTGAGAAAGGTTCACTGAGCTGCCCAGGCTGGCCTCCAACTTGCAGTCCTGCTGATTCATCCTCCAAGTAGCTGAGGTTACAGGTATGTGCCCCTGTAACTAGCAACACCACATTATGTCTACGGTGCTGCTGTGCATTATGTGTAATGAAACTAAATATACTATATCTGCTCTTCCTGAATATGCATACCTTTTCCCCCTGAGTATCAGACCTGCTGTTTTACAGATTTAACCTATTAGCTATATTTAATATTTCCTCTTTTATCAGAGCTCACAACCTGTTCAGTGGGACCCCATTTAACAGGCTGCTTTGTCCTCTCTCTAGGGTCTCAGACATTTTTGTAAGTGCCCTGATTTTTCTGGCAACAAGATATTGTAGGCTTGGCCAGGTGTGGTGGTACACACCTGTAATCCCAGCACTCAGAGGAGTCTGAGGCAGGAAGACTATTACAAGTTCAAGACCAGCCTGGGGTACACAGTGAGCTCAAGGCCAGCCTGAGTTGCATAGTGAAACCCTGCCTCTAAAATAAACACACATTCACACACACACACACACACACACACACACACACACACACACGAAGGCATTCCAGGCCCACCAAGATCCCTGCCCCTAAACATAAACAACTCCCCTCCAAAGTAACCTGCTTAGTCCTAGAGGCCCACATTGGCCTGGGGATACACACAAACATTCTCATACAGCTTTCTTCTTTACCTACTTTAAATTTAAAGATCCTGACTTGATAAATTGTGCCATATAGACAGAAGGGAACACTAACCAGCAGTAAGCAGCAGTGGATTACTGCTATGTGTGCTGATGAACATCAAGAATGCGCTTGGGCTGGGATCACAGGTCTGCTACAGTACCTCCCTAGCAAGTGCAAGACCCTGCTTCACCTCCAGCACTGTACGAAGGAAGGCTGGACCCAAAAGATGTCGTGATTCCATTTGTTTGACATGCCCTGTGGAGGCCGAGGCTATACAAGGCCCTGCCAGGAGTGGTGGCACACACCTGTAATCCCAGCTCTTGGGGGGCTGTAAACAGGTGGATCACTACAAGTCCGATCTAGTAGTAAAACTCTGAATACCCTGTAGACCCTTCCCTAAAATTAAAAAAAAAAGATTAATTAAAAAACAGTACAAGGCCCTGTGTTCAGTCTTCAGCACGAGTGCATACGTGCACATACACACAGTAAAGGTAAATCTGTAGCCACAAAGCAAATCGGTAGCCACTAGGGCTGGGGTAAGATGTACTTTTCTGAAAGGACAGAAATGGATCCTGGTGAGGCACTGCACAGGTCCATACACTTCCAATCACCGTATTTACCATGGTGAATTGTTGGTATGTAAATTATACTTTCACAACATGGTAAAAATTAAATCCTTTCTTTCACTTTAGTTGTAGCTCTTACTGGTGATACGGACATAAGACGTTTCATTACAAAATAATTTTGTAACCAACATTTTCATAACAAAAGAACACAGAGAATACATTTCCTGTACCTTGCAGTTATGACGGTGGTAGGGATCTAACCCAGGGTCTCATAAATGTCAGAAAAACCACCGAGCTTTCTCTCCAACCCTTGCCCTTTTTTTTTTTTTTTTTTTCTTTTGGGACAAAGTCTCACTATATACTTTAGGCTGACCTTTAACTCATTTTGGAGCCAGGCTAGCCTTGAATTCCCAGAAGACCTCTTGCCTCAGCCTCCCAAGTACTGGATTACAAGTGTGCACCACCACACTTTATTGCCTTTTTATTTGTGTGTGTGTGTGTGTGTGTGTGTGTGTGTGGCCAGCTCAGCCCACCAGGGGGCGCAGCTGGCTGGCATGTGGTGCTGGGGGTTTGAACCGCGGTCCCTGTGCTTTGCTAAGTTTGTTCTAAGTAGGTGCTTTAGACCACTGAGCCATCTCACCAGCCCCTTTCTTTTTTTAAACAGCTGTATTCCTGTTAAGATCTCAAGTAGAACACAATTTATGCTCATCTGTTTATTGCTACCTTTGTCACACGGGTACTTCATTATATTTATAAATCTTCTTACACTGACAGTTGTTATCTACAGACAGTGGCTCCTTACTGCTAGCTTGAGACCTTGCTGTAAATGCGTGGGAAGACCAACTGTGGAGCTTCCTCACCTGCTGCTTCCAAAATATCTAAAATTTGGAATCAAAACTTCAAAGGACAACCTTCTGAACTTTGGGGGTGGAGATCCACGAATGACACCCTTCATTTGAAAATACTGGCTTTAATAGAAAAGATCACATTGTAAACAAGTCCACTGATCCACGGGCCCATTAACTTAACACAGAACGGCCGCACAATCACGTGTGAAAGCTAAACACGAAATGCTGGTAGCAAACTCAGCTCTGAGGCCTGAGCCGGGCTTGGAGAAATCTTTCTAGAAACAGGCAGCAGTAGCTTCCACTAGGCACAGACACGGGGAACCAGAGCCAGCAGGCTGTCAGGGAGGGCTTCAGAGCCTAAAGGCAGCAGAGCAGCCGCCCCTCTGGGAAGGAGGCCGCAGGACAAACCCAAGGGCTGTGTTTCCCGGAATCCTGAAAACAGCGGCGGCAAGAGCCTGAGTGGCTTATGGGCCCAGGGTATCTGAAGTGGGGAAACAGCAGAAGCACCTGGCATGTGTCTTGGCACTCAACTCTTAGGGAGGCAAGAGAACAAAGCACTACACTGTATGCCGTGACTAACAGCCAGCTGCTGGCCAGCCTGCCTCTGTGGCCGGGCCCGCTGAGACCGGCAAGCTCTGATGCTCCCCCTTCCTTACTGATGAGCGCCTAAGGGACCTTCAAACAAAAATGCAGGGCTCCAATAGGAAAAGGTCCCTATGAGAGAGAAATTTGTTGTGGCTGGGCCTGCGGAGCTTGGGTTCGCCCACAAAAATCACCTCTAGTCCCACACACCATGCTGGCAGTTCACAGAAGGACCAGCTGGAGAGCAGGAAAAACTGCCCCTTAGTACCGTTCCCTGTGCGACTTTTCTTTCCACAGTACCCGTTACTGACCAGAGATGCTGCTCCCTTGTTCCTCAGAGGTAATTCAGGTAGGAGAAGAGTTTGTTCTTTACTCTGGAACAGGGATCATCAGACAAAGGGCAGGTCTGTGCAAGTGGAACTCTGCAGTCTCTCCAAATGCACACGCCACTGGTCCCCACCCACTGGAGACTAAGTGCCCCTAAGGGCAGGTGTTCTTGGTGGGAGTGTGTGGTGCCTGTGAACAATGGCTGAGGTGGAACAGAAAGCGAAGAGCCCTAACTTGGGTGTGGCACACATCAAAATAATGGAGTACACTTTTCAGAGATTTTTTTCTGAGTTATAAGACATTCTCCCTATTGCTAAACTGCATGACTAGGCTTCCAGCCTTGTACTGGAACACCCGCTCAACTTCAGTGACCATACTAGATTAAAGAAAGACGTGCTTGTCTGCTAAAGACAATTTCCAGAAAGACCCGTCTGTTTCTGTGAGGTGCCTGATCTGAGTCCCTCACAGACTAGTCACTGTATGGTTTCTTAGAAGACTGGCTTTTCTCAACTTCTTTCATACTGTACAGGGGGTCCACCAACTTGTTATGGACAAGCATCAAACCTATAAAAACAAAAAACAAAGCATAGTTAATGCAGATAGAAGCATTTGACCATTTAATAGTAATACCCAGAACCTCTCAAGCCTTATCCTAGAACTGACATTTAGCTCTTTGCTCTGTGATCACCAGATAACTTTAAACACTCTTAAAAGCAGGAAAAGAATATGTCATTCTCAGCTGCTGCAGAATTTCTTCACTGTCAGCCCATGTACAACAGTTCAGGCTGGCCTTGAGTTAGTTCACTTTGTAGCCCAGGCTGGTCTTGAACTCACAATGATCCTCCTACCTCAGCCTCCCAAGTGCTGGAATTACAGGCTGTGCCAGTGGGTATCCTTTTAAAGTGAAAGAAATAAAAGATTCTCCCATGAGTGCTTGTTCAGGCCTCACCTTGAGGGCAAAGATACCCCAAGACACAGTGTCATTGCATGGAGACCAACACAGCCCTTGGATACAACTCTGCCTGCACTTTCTGGCCTCCTCAGAGCAAACACCTCCAAAAATGGACCCCTGCTATCATAGATATGAGAAAGGACACTATTGTGAGGCAGTAGTTGATTATTATTAAAGTCATGGGTGTCGACTGCCATGTCCACTCTTTACTCCCAGCGCGGTGAGTAGGGCCACACATGCCTGCCCGACCCCTCACCTTTGAAGTACTTGACGGTCTTCACTTTCAGCTCCAAGGTGGCATCCTCATCGCACACAAACACGGTGCGTGGGTGCTGCTGGAAGGCAGACACCGTCCACATGTGGTTCACGCCCTCCTCGATGGCCTTGTACAGAGCAAAGGCCTTGTGAGCGCCTGTGATGAGGATCATCACCTGCGAGGCAGACAGCAAGCCATGGCTGAGCAGGCTGCACCCAGGTTCTTGGCCAGCCACAGCAGCTGCTGGCGCAGGTGGCTGCTTAGTGCCACATTGTCAGCAGTGGCGGCAAGGTGCCCTGCTCAGTGCCCGCACGCCATCACACAGCCCGGGAGAGAGGGCACTGTTTCCCCCACAGCTTAGGATAAGGAAATGGGACTCCAGCAGCCTTCTCCAGGTCGATTTTAGCCTCAGCGCTTGTGTTCCTCACTACTGTGTAAGGGTCCCTCCAGGTAACTTTGATGTGAAGGCTCGGCAGCAAAGGCCCGCACCTCCCACGGCACAGCTAGCTGACTTCTCGGTCTGTGACAGGACCCCATGTTGGAGGCAGTGGTGGGAGTTACCTGTGAGGCTCCTGAATCCCAGACAGGCTGTCCTTTAATCTGGTCCCTTTTACTACATAAAACAAGCTTTTTGTTTACATAAGAAACTAAAGGCATAGACAGACTCCACTTAACAGTTAAAATATGGAGGACTGGGAGAGTGCTGGGCAGGTGCAGATTAGGACAATTCAGCATGCGGATTTCCTTTTAATTCACTTGTGCTCAGTACTCCCTTCTTAAAAGATGAGAGCACCGAGGCCCAGAGTGATCGACTGCTGCACCCTTCAGCAACTCAGCCCACTCGTGAATGGTTTCCTGAGCTCCTGTCCCAGATGATCATGAGGAACGCGCACAGACCTGGGGACCTGGGCTCTGCTCCCAAGCGGCAAACAGGGTGAACCCTCTTGGAGACTGATGCAGAAAGCATTTCACAAAAATTCACCCTTTGAAAAACATGTTTGTGGCACCTGAGATGGAGCCCAAGGGCTCTCACATGCGAAGCAAGCGCCTCCCCAGCCCAAGAGTTCACTTCATAAAAGGGGAACTTCTCCCTGATGAGATGCTGGTTTGCAGATCCAGGCAAAGAAACTGGAGGCTCCGTGTCTGTAGCTACTTCCCATTTACTACACCTCAGAAAAGAAAATACTGCTAAGATTCTTATGAAAATAAGGACACTGGAACCACACACACACACACACACACACACACACACACATGGTCTTCACCTTCTAACACAGAACCTAACTAAACAATACCCAATCTTAAGATGCTCTTTTTTTTTATTTTTTAGGGAAGGGTCTACAGGATGTTCAGGGTCTCACTACTAGATCAGACTCATAGTGATCCTCCTGTTTACAGCCTCCCAAGAGCTGGGATTATAGGGGCGTGCCACCATGTCTAGTCTCAACTGCCAGCTCAGCATGCCCTGGGGGTAGGCCTGGCATGGCAGGTCCGGGATTGTACCCCTGGCCCCCGCGCCTGCTTGCAGGCTCTTTAATCCACTGAGCTATTTGGCTGGCTCTAGTTCAGTTTAAGATGCTCTTTATTTGTTGGCCTTCAGTTCTGGGGACTAAACCAAGGGTTTTCACACATCTCCAGCCCTTTATGAATGGTACCTGGGTTAGCAATTTAGGAAGGGGAAAGGTGGCCATAGGAGCAGTTTCTCTACCACCTTCTACCCCATGACATACCTTACTAAAAGGGCATTCACTGAATGCTCATTTGCTCATCCAGCTTGAAATGCAGAAAGCAGGAGTATTTATTTGGTACCAGGGATCGAACTCCAGACCTTGCGCTTGCCAGGCAGTCTTGTTTATGCTTCTGCGCTATCTCCCTGGCCAGGGCTCTCTGAACATGATGAACTCTGAGAGTCTGGCTGCTCAGTAATTATTTGGTTATGGTTAGGATTATGATTTTGAGACATGGTCTTGCTAGGTAGTTTAGACTGGCCTTGAATTTACCAAAATCCTCCTGCCTCAGCCTCCCAAGTGCTGGAACTATAGGCATGTGCTACTACACCCAGCTGATTGTGGTTTTTAAAAAAGTTTTTATGAGTATATGTTTGTGATATATAGTGATTACATTCACCTTGGGTAACTGATACATAAAAATATTGTGTGTGTGTCATTTTTATTCCCCTTTCTCTCTTTCAAGCCTTTTAATTTTTACTTTGAGATAGGGTCTCACTAAGCTGCCCGGGCTAGCCTTGAACTTGTAGGCATCTTGGCCCTGTCTCCCAAGTGCTGGCATTACAGCGACACCCCACCATATTCAGCTAAACACTTCTATTTCATTTATGCCTCACCACATTTATTAGCCTTGAGCACAAGTCTAAACCACAGCATCCCTGGGTTGCAGGAGTGTCCCTTCAAACAGTGACCAAAAGGGTCCTTGGTGCCTAGTGATAGGTTTGGGCTCTAGTGTGAATTGTTAAAATCATTGTGGTGGCCATCTAATATGGCCGATGCCCTTAACACAAAGGCCTATGCTCCCAGGACCACCTCCCCCTTCTCCACCTTAGCCCAGGACATAATTTCCTTTCACCCTTCCTGCCGCCTCAGGGAAGACCCCCAGTCAGCTCCCTCAGGTATATCTGAACATCCCCTCCAAACTCTACCCCTGGCAAAAGGCCTTAAAGCCTCAACCTCCCTTTGTCTAGTTCAGAAAATTCCTTGACCTCCCCAAATTCTCTCTGTGTCCTCAAAGAAAATAAAGCCCCATTCCCTTTTTCTTTCTGCCTGTTTCTCTGCTGTGCTGTTCACCTGAAAAACACCTATCACCTAGGAAGGTCCAAATTCGTATTTCCACATCTGTGGTGCTGGGCTGTTCCTGCCAGGAGATGCATAAAAAGGAAACATAAGCAGAGGCTAAGCAGCCTGAAGTGCATAGTCAGTCAGCAAAAGACAGGGAAAAAATGCTCAAAGGATACACCTCACACTTGGTGTAATGGTTACCTCCAAAGGGAGAGAGGGAACTAGGACTAGCTGGAATTTTAGCCTTACTTATAACATCTTCATCTTTAATAAGAATGTTTTCAGGGGCCGGGGAGATGGCTCAGTGGAATAAGCGCTTCCCTGGCAAGCTCAAGGGCCTGAGTTTGATCCTTGGTTCCACAAAAAAAAAAAAAATGTTTTCAGAGGGTAAGCAGTAGTTTAGTGGTAGAGTACTTGCCCATAACTCCTAAAACCTTGGGTTTTCTCCCCAGTACTGCAAAACATGAAGTAAAAATCCATAGCTAGACATGAGGGGAGATGACACAGGAAATGCTGGTACCAAGTGTCAATCAAGGAAAGCCCAGCTGGTAAGGACATAAGGTGCATGCCCGTGCTCCTTATCCACTGGATCTGATACTGTGTGACTTCTGGTTCTTCCCCAACATCCTAACAACCATGCAAGGTAAATATTTGGAATCCACTCAAAACATGCAGGTAGCCTCAACAGCGCAACAGAAGACACTGATGAAAGGAGCCCTCCAGAACTGGCTCAGAGCACAGCAAGGGCTACGGGGAAGTGTGCCTGGAGTAAGGGCAAGCACTCTGAGGGATACTAATGGCAATGTGTCTTTTACAGTTATACATTTTTAAAAAACAAATTAACTCACCATAGTCAATGATCTTACCTTGTTTGTGTTCAGGTAATACCTGTACAGGTAAAATTAACAAACGAGCCCTCCAACCCCCCACAAAGCTGGCAGACCCCTTGGGCGCTTACCTCTCTAGCCTCCATGACAGTGCCCACACCCACTGTCAGGGCCATGGTGGGCACCTTGGCAAGATCACCATCAAAAAACCTAGCATTGGCCAGGATGGTGTCCATGGCCAGCGTTTTCACACGGGTCCTGGACACCAGACTGGAGCCGGGCTCATTGAAGGCAATGTGTCCATCAGGCCCGATGCCTGCAGAAAGAGACAGCCAGGACAGCCCTGTGAGTCCTGGGGATCCAAAATGTCAAGAATCGACAATCTCTCCTTCCCTAACTAGAGCCTGAAAAAATACCCTTGAAAGCTATATGCCTTTTCACATGGTAGGCATGTCTTCAGCACCGAGGAACAGACAGACATTGCAACTTGCTACCAGCTTCCAAAAGCTCAGCAAGAGGCAATCCACACAGCTTCTGCCTCCTTGGATTATGGGACAGCGTAACTGGTCAGTCTTCACCGGTCGGTCTCTCTTGCTGTACTTGGGGTCCTGCTGCTGGAACTGAGTTGTAATGAATACAACACAGCACCTCAGTAGGGGATGCCAAGTTTATTTATTTATTTATTTATTATTATATTATTATTATTATTATTTTGGAGGAACTGGGGATTGAACTCAGGGCCTTGCACTTGCCAGGGACGTGCTTATTCCACTGAGCCATCTCCCCAGCCCCAGAACTGCCAAGTTTAGAAACTCAGTACATCAAGCTCCTGCTCCCCTGCTCTTATAGACGTAAGATCTAGGACAGTAAAAGGCAGTCCAGTTTCGCACCCCAGTGGGTGACTTGCAAGGGGGCAATAGGCAGATATGTAGACACCTAGGTCTCTGCCCTCTTCTCAGTACTCCTGGGGAACTGGCCTTAATGAGTCATGACTATTCTGGGGTTCAGCTGGTTATCAACAGCAGAGGCTATAGGGAACCTTCTGGAACTAGAGGATTCTATAATCATAAATGTTTATATAAGCCACAAGGCTGATCTAACAGGCCTTCAGACCAGGCACTGTGCATGGACCAGGTGTCACAGTGCAGAAAGAGGGAGTGTCCTACATCACAGTAGTTCCTGAGCAGTAGAGCCTGAGGGTTCCAAGGTTCCCACTATTGACGTGGTAGATGACCCCAGTGTCACTAGCATAGACAGGAATGTGTGGAGACAGGCTTGTCTCTCAGGCAATTCCAGCCGCCTGGCCCAGCCCCGCACATGTACCAAGCTCACCTCCAACAAACAGCTCAATCCCGCCAGCAGCCTTGATCTTCTCCTCAAAGGCATCACACTCGGCCTGCAGGTCAGCTGCATTCCCATCTAGGATGTGGGTATTTTCTGGGTGGATGTCAATGTGTTTGAAGAAATTGTTCCACATGAAGGAGTGGTAGCTCTCCGGGTGGTCTCGAGGAAGGCCTGTGGGCCAAAGGACACTCAGCTGTGCCAGGGCCCTTCTCCCAAGGTGGACGCCGGGATACTCCCATAACAACCTGGGACACCCTGGACTGCCCATGAGTGAGCTTTGGGCCTGGCCCACGTACGACACGCTGATCTGGTGTCTGGAAGCGCTCACTTGATCGCTGCTATCCTGTGACCACAGGGCTGGCAGGAGCCTGGGCAAAGCCCTCATTCCACTTGCCTTTTCACTAGGCAATGACCACAGGCTGTGGGTACTCGCAGCTTCCCAAAGTGGCCTGGCCACCTGGAGTAGGGTGCCCATCTAGGAAAGGAAGCAAGCACACCCTTTACCCTGTACCCCCTCCCAATTCACCCCAATTAAACCCTAGTTTTATCTGAACCCTAATTTAAACACCAAGTGATTGGAGAAAGTTGCCTCAGGGCCCCTCAAAACAGGCTCTTTTTTTTTGCCAGAAAAAAAAAAAAAAGAAATAATAAAAAAAAGAAAGTCTGAGGTGATTGTTTAATGTTTTTTTTTTTTTAAATTTTATTTATTTATGTGTGTGTGTGTGTGTGTGTGTGTGTGTGTCCAGCTCAGCCCACCAGGGGGCGGGGCTGGCTGGCATGTGGTGCTGGGGGATTGAGCCGCGGTCCCTGTGCTTTTTGCTAAGCTTGTTCTAAGTAGGTG